>NW_009260799.1:393428-395225 GCF_000687185.1 Egretta garzetta
CGCAGTATATGAACTGGTGGACTTGGCTGGGAGACAGCGATCGCTGCTCGGGGACAGGCTGGGCATGAGTCAGCAGGCAATGAGCAACTGCATTGAGTATCACTTGTTTTGTATATTCTGTATATTCTATTATTATTATTATTATTATTATTATTATTATTATTATTTTCTTCTATTAAACTGTCTTTATCTGAACCCATGGGTTTTACTTTTTTTTCCCTCATTCTCTCCCCCATCCCACTGAGGGAGGAGGGGAGTGAGTGAGCAGCTGGGTGGTGTTCAGCTGTCTGCCGGGTTAAACCACAACACCCTAGTTGTAGCTAATTGAGATATTGCACCTAAAATTTCACTAATGCCTTTTATAATGGCATACTTTATTTCCTATTTTTGTTGGACATACTGATATTTTTAAGATCACGTTCACCTTTTTCATGGCTTCTTCACTTTGGTGGCTTCTAGTCACCTGGCTTTTCTCTCAGCTGTTCACTTCAGAAAAGCTCTCAGCTGGCAACAGAAACTCTTGTTATCAGAACCTAAGTATTCTTGAATCACATTCCTTTTCATTAAGAGGCTCTGATTCTCCTCTGAATTAGCAAAAAATATTTAAATCACCAGCCACATCAGAGACAGTGCCTCCTTTACAATGCCTTTACTTTCCATACGAGTCCTATTTTTGTCTTATCTTTAGCGAGTTCTCTACAACATTTCTTCCGCTAATCCCCTTCTCTAGCTTACCCAATAGTTGCCCATGTAGCCCCCTCTCAAATGCTCCACTTAAGTTTAGATAGGTATGATTTTCTTAATTTCCTTTGTCTCAGAAAATGAATTACCCTATCAAGGAAAGGTCAGTTTAGTCTGGTATGATGCATTTCCCTCATTTACTTGTTGTCCACGTTCTTCTGTTTTATTCAGGGATCTGTGGTTGATCGAGATCAGAGTAACAAACCTATGATTTCCCATGTCATGTTTTTCACATTTATGAAACACAGATATTACCTTTGCTATTCTCCATTTCTGTAATACCACCTCTAACTTGAGGATTTTATTGAAAACCTTTGCTACCAAGCCTGGTGTCATTTGCCAGTTCTTTCAAAGCCCTGTGATGGCAGTTATCTGTTCATCCTTTCGTAAACACCTGAGCTCCATGTAGATAACCTCATTTGCATTAACCACTGCCTTTCTCCCCATGTTCTTGAAAACAGAGGCAACACATTCACTTAGGTTTTGGAAACAAAGTTATAATATCTTTAATATTCACCCCATAATGCTCAGCTTCCTTACTTCTTCATTTTTTATATAACCAGTGAACGTTTCATCCTTTTCTCATGAACTTTGAAGCCTGTAGTGCTCTTGGAGCTTGAAAAAATCTTGATTGTACCTCCAAAACCATTAAGAAAGTTTCCTTGCTTCCATTTTCCCATTTCTCTTTCTCCATTTCCTCTTTCATCCTAGGATTCTCTAATCCTGGGTTAGCCATCCAGTTATGTTTGCAGTCGTTCTCTACTTGTTTTTCTCTCTTCTTTCTTGGAATAGAAGTCTAAGATATTTTCTGTAGTTGGTTAAAATTCACACACACACACATTCAAACCCTGAGATCAGCTGTCTCTGCTAATTAGTTCCTTCAATCCTTCAAATCTTCCTCTTCTGAAATAAGAAAACAATAATCTTACTTACCAGCCCACCTTTGTCTATACTGTCTTTTTATTGAAATGTATCTCACTCATAATCCATCGCTCCACAAATATTTGCCATGACCAGCTGTTTTATAATAACCCAAGATCCTGTACAACAGCTCCA
>NW_009260799.1:395268-412816 GCF_000687185.1 Egretta garzetta
CATAGAAATACCATCTCACTGGAAGCATCTGATTTCAACAGCAGAGATTCCTTACCCAGTTAATGGATGCTCTGATCCACCCCCTCAAACCCCTCCATCCTAAGCTAAGCACATACACAGACATTCAGCCCCAGGCGGAGATTATTTAGGTGCCTTCAACATGCACACATACATGGGAGCGGGGTGTCAAAGCTCTTGCCATCGCCAATACAACAGCTCCTGTTACACATTAATACAGTTGGTGGAGTCTGCAGAGCTATTTGGAGGACAGGTGTAGGTGCCTAGTGTAGGTGACCTGAATAACTCTGCGCTCTTTTGCTCCGATTCTGTTACTGAAGTGTTGGTATCCAAGGTCACTTGAGATTCCCTTAGGATGCCACCTACTTTTGAGATGCTTTTCCAGAAAAGTGTGGCTCTCTTGTAGGTCCCGTGTCATATGTGCAAGCTTAGTGCAGATGTCTTAGATGACCTCTGGCAACATAAATAGTATCAGACACCTACACTTAAGCAAATGAATCAAACTCCAACTTTCCATTAAATATATAGGGAGCTTTGTCACCTTGTTCTCATGAAGACACCTACATTCATATGCCTAAATTTTTATGTCAATAGCCTGGAGAAGACTCCCACCCGTGGTTAAGAAGCTTGAATTCAGAAGATATTGTAATTCCCCACCGGATAGAAACAGTTCAAATAGAAACTTTGCAAAACAATGCAGAACAGGTATTTCAAGGACAAAATACAATAATTTCTAGCAAAGGCACACATACTTCACTCACTGAGTACTCTGGCTTCCTTGAGTTATGATCAAGAACAAACAGAGAGATTCCCTGGTTCTTTGTCCCTCCTATCCCGAATCTGGGGCAAGAGTTTCATCAGAGGGAAAGTTCTGTATGAACCCATTATTAGAGTACATTACTAGCTAGGAACAAAAAATCAACTGCAAATCACAATGCGGTGGCCTGCCTGGTAAGCTGTGTGTTGGCATTTGAGAAGAGATGTGGAGAGATCATCTGAGACCTGATGATGCACTTTCATGCAAGCCTCAGGTGTTCTGGCATCACCCCACGGTAAGACTTTGTGTCCTGCACCCAAATAATACCACGGCATGTAGCTGACCTTGCGTTGACTCCAGCCAGACTTGATATGATGTTCCCAGTCTATGCTGGGGCAAGAGTTCCCTCTAGATAGCCTGACACAGAAAAAGTATAAGGATAAGGTGAGTGGCCTTTTCTCCCCTTGAATTTAGGAAAAGATGGATGTTGTTTGGTAAAGCTGGCTAGCGTGATAAATGTTACAAAGATTTTAGCCTGTGGTAGAACTTGTATGAAACAAGAAGTTAGGCCAGTTCATGAAACTGAACATTCTTCTTACCAGGAGATTTGGAATTGTCAAAGTCCACCCAAGGAGGAAAAGAGCTCAAACACACCCAGGTGCCCTGTAGTGGAATTCTTCTGGTCTGTGCAGACAGAGGGAAAAGAAAGCTTATGGAAGTCTGAAGAACAGGTGGTTCAAAACAACTTGTGCACTGAAACAGGTTTGGGGTGTTCCTAAAAATGATCTTTTCTGCATAAGAAAGTTTCTTTCATTTGGCTTCAGCTGTTGCTTCTGATAAGAGATGAAAGAGCAAGACTGGAAGCATCTTTCCTACATGTAATTTTGAGCAGACTGCAAGAGGAAAGCAAGGCAAAGAAAGATGCAGCAATGGAAAAAGCAATGTCAGTGGTAGGATGAATACCCAGCCAAGGGAAGAGTACGAGTATTTATGAGAATGGGGGGGTAAAGCACTTAGTGAAATGGGTCTGCTGAATCCTGCTGGAGAGCTGGTTGTGGTGATGAGACATTCCTTTATAAGAAGGGTCTAGAAGAGTTTAGATAGCTCATTGTGAAGTCTTGAAACAGGGTATAACTGATGTCTATGTATTTCCAGACAGTAAGGAGGTAGAGGGTGCAATCATGGCGGGAGAGGGAAACTACTAGGGAGAATCCTGGCATAAGAACAGAAAGGGCAATGAAATACAGACTGGAAATTAGAGACATGTCCTTGCTCATTACAGTTGTGAGATCTTCAGATGAGACTGGCAGACTCCTGAAAACCCTACTGACTTTGCAAAACAGAGCCTGACCAGCTCAGGAAAGGGAGCGTCGGATGTGATGGCAGAAGGCTTGTCTTTGACACATGTTAATTTACTTTAGGGTGCATTTTAAGACCCTACATCAGCCCCCAGTGTGGGCAGCATGAGGGTGAAACAAAGCTTTTTCTCTTGCCTGCTTTGTACAGAGATGCAATGCAGAGCCTGGCCAGGCTGGCAAGTAGCAGTGCTGCTGGCACCTTCCCTCTCACTGACAGAGCAAAAAAAAAAATCATGAACAGCATCACTGACAACACATCAGGCCACGGACTAATGTTTATTTGCTTTTTCCATTTACAGTACTCAATAAGGAATGTTAATGGAAAGTTGTTTAAGCTCAACAGGCAAAAGCTAAACTCGTGAATAAGATGTCTTGGAATATTTTTGTTTGAAATTTCCTTCTCGTTCCTCTCACCCCCTCCACCCCTCCCTTTCTTTCCTATTAAACTGAAGTCAATTTCCCTAATAAAGTCCAAGGCTTTTAAATCCAGCCTAACATTCATGATTGCTATCTTGCCTTGAATAAACAAAATACTTTATACCTTCTGCTGGAGGCACAGACTTCTCTTATTTGCAGGGGAGAGTGGTAGCAACATTTTAAACACCGCTTTGTGCACAAAGGCCGATGAAAGCTGAAAACTGTGAGAACTGGGCTGCTCGATCCTCATTCTTTATCAGGAACCGGAGTGATAATGAAACCTGACATATCGCGCTGCTTTTCTTGATCAGCTCCTGATTGCAGGGCTGCACAAAGAGGAGCCAACAAAGGCGAAACAGGACTTGTTCATAAGCCCAGGGGCTGATCCTGCAAAACTTCAGGTAGCTTCTAGGTTCTTTAGACAGAATCAGGTCCTAAGTGCCACTGCCAATAACAAAGAGATGACCCACTCAGATAGATAGTCAGGACCCCTGGGCAGTGCAGCAAACTTGTCCAATGAGTAGCAATGGGAATGTGACTCTGACAGATACAATATCCACAAAACACTGCTGAGAAAGACTGCTGTTTTTCATCAGGTATTGCCCTGACACCAAATGCACCCCTAGAGATGAACCCCCTTTTCACGAGCCACTGGAAAATGTCCTAGAGGGAGGGGATGCTACCCTAGGCTGCCATTTGGGGCAACTTAGCCAGGCCAAAACGCTCCCTTTGAACCTGTAGCGACCTTGAGTTTGCTCCCTCCCTGATTCCCATGCCCGCAGCCCGTTGAAGAAAACAGAAAACCACGAGAAAGCCACAGCTCCTTCTTGAAATGTCTCCTTTGGCCTGTTAAATCAAAACAAAACAGAGCAAAAAAAAAAATGCACACTGAGATGCAGGAGTTTAATGTGCCCTTCTAGCCACATATGTTTCCAATGTATTTTATAACAGCCACAACAAAACGCAATTACTCGGTGTAGGCAGGCATGCTTCTGGATGGCTCAATAAAAGTCCAGACGGGGCTGTGCAGACCCAGGCTGAGGCAAGGGCTTCTATCCCCCTTCCCATGTGCACGGTCACCCCCTGTCGCTGCGCTGAGATGGGGCTGGCGTCGGCAGGGGGAGCAAAGATGGGGAGGCTCGGAGGTGATGGAGAGCAGATCACATAGCTGCCCCCTTTTCCATCTGGCACCTTCGCTGGGTCACGGCTGCTGCTGGTGAACTTGAACGCTACAGAAGCATGGCAAAGAGCAAGAGTAAAGAGCATTTGAGTTTACAGGTGAGGTGCGAGGGCTCAGCTACTTGATGGGGTCAGCCCGATGACTATAGTTTTCTTTCACTTCCCTACATTAGGGAATGACCATCTGCGGCAAAAAACAAAGACTGCACTTAAGTCTCTTGGGCATCAGCAACCGCTCTGACATAATGTCACCTTGTTTTTCCAGCAAACTGAGCCTGTGAGCCTACACTGGTCCTGACCACTGCAGTAAAGTCATGTGTTTGTCCAGAGGACTGGGAACAACGATGGGTTTGAACAGGAATCCAGGCATGGCCCGTGAAATCCCCTGTCCATGGCTGAAGAAAGGAAAGGACTTCCCTCCCCCTCTCCCCCACATATTGTTTGTTTAATTCTAAGCAAAGTGTAGCTTAACTCAAATTAAGGGAACACAATCAGCAGCAAATCTTACAGTACCTGCACATCATATTACATTATACCTGCAATGCCAGAATCTGAGATAGTTATAACACAGAATCCTGTTTTCTAGAGAAATCAGATGAAATCCCAGATCATGTTGACTCTCCAAGTGTTCAGGAGTGCTAAGAAGTGATGATGTGCATTCATGAATCACATCCTACTTACAGCTCTCCTAAAAACCCAACCCTTCAATGATCTGAAGATTAAAAGCCCCTGTGCCCCAGGATAAAAGTTGTATTTGGCCAATAGCCACATGGACAGTACTTTCAACAGATTTCTAAGGCCTGCTTGTCAAAAATAGGCTTGCAGGACAGGACCGGACCTCCCTAGGGCATGGCTTACCTTCTTGGCTCTACTTGAAGACTTGGGCACTGCCTTTTATTTCAATATTTAGGTGCTGCTTTAACCAACACGCCTTCTGAGAAATTTTTTAGTCAATAAAATCTCTCACATTTTCCTGCTAACTAGGCACTGAAAATCCAGTTACAGTCAGACGTTCACCTCCTAACAAGAGCTGTGCCTTTGAGAGTAGCTTGACGTTATGCAGCCACTGTGCACCCTCTGCCTTTTTAAAAATTCATTTGGGCACATCATCCAGCATCTGAATTCTAGTCAGTTCTGGGTAATAATAATCATTCATTTCATCGATTTCTGCTGCGTTCCTACTCAGGGTAAATAATAAGGCAGCTCTGTGTCGTGGATTCAGACCAAGACTCCAGCCCTGACAATGATTAAAAGCCCCCACGGGGGTGGAGAGAAGTCAGAGACAACAGCACACCAATTATGAAGCCCTGCACTTCATCTACTGATGGCAAAAGAAAAGGTTAATTATCTAAAAATAAAGCAACTGTATGCTGGTGTGGGAGGGTGGGCTGGGAGGAGGGCCGTGGAACAAACAAGATAAGGTTGTGATCTACCACATTAGAAGACTGAGGATGAATAAGGAACTGTCCAGTATAACCTGTCACCCACAGGCAAATCAAATTGCACGGCTGAAAACTCGCAACCAAAATAAACGGACTACGTCATGTCTTTTAATAAGCCTTTTCTGGTTCTGACATTGAAACCAACAGGTGCCCAGGAGCCGCAGACACTCTCACACCCACTTAGTTACTCCAAGGCTGTACGTGTTCAAATGACTTACCGCACCCCGGCGAGCCTGCGATGTGAGGACCAAGCTCGGAGCTGAACTTCCTCGCTGTTTCTACTGCCTTTTAAGAAGAGAAGGCCAGTTACGTTTTGCAGATGTGGATTTGAAACCTCGTCTCCTGCTGTTGTGCTTAAGGCTTTACTCTCCATGAGCATCCATGAATCACGAAAGGTCTAGGGAGCTGGGGAAGCACCCAAAAGCTTGGGGGCGAGGTTCACCACTGCAGACACACAGGCAGGCAGCTGGCATCTTTCAGTATTTGTGAGGACCACTGTACTAGAGAAAAACTCAGTAACCATCAGCAGGTCTGCCGTGGGAATCCAAACAGGCAAGGCTACATACAGAGAGCAAGGAAGAAACTACACTCCTGCAGTTTGCGCTTCTCATTTTGAAGGCCTGCCAGGCAGCCAAGGACCTCACAAGTAGGATCCAGCTACGTATTTATGGCAAAGAGGAAAAAGCAGCAACTCTTCCAGCCTGGGATAATAGCTAAAAGAATGCAAGGCATATGTAGTCAATCCCACTGAGTGAAAACAAAACTCACCAATAAGACCAACAGGACCTTAACAGAGTCTGTAATATAGACCTTAAGTACAGCTTGGAGCCTGGAACATGCACGTCCTAATGTTATTTTTTCTAAGTAAGTCATTCATTCCATTGAGCCAAAATTTTGAGGGTCCATTAGTACTTTGAGTTTTATAGCACCTGAACTCGTCAAAGGCCACTGCAAGTGTTCCCTGCATTCTATGCAACCCCCTCTGAGAAAGGAAAATGCCATCTCTGAATAAATAAAGGACCTGAGGCACCAAGATGCTAAAATTACTCAGTTAACTACACATCACCTATATATGGGGTTGGCAAATTTCTCATCTCATGTCTCCGAGCAGGTCCCTTAATCACATAATAATTGATCTGGGTTAAAGAAGATGCATTATAAAAAACAAAAAAATCCAAACCAACCCATAACAAAATGATTAGGTTTTCAAGTCACTTTACCAAGTACTGCAACTAACAGTATTAGACATACATAGCCTCAGTTACACTGAGCTAAAAATGGATCCCTTTATGTTCTTCATATTTTTGGCCAGGGCAAATATACATGGGCGTCGGCGGGTGCTTGAGAATTCCCATGGGGTCACAAGAAGAGGTCTGCAGAAGGGGATGGCTCCCCCTCATGTCACTCGTCTGGCCGCCCTCTTAGCACAAGTGGCAATTCATACTGTGGCTGTGAGGAGAAGAAACCAGTGGGTAACACAGTCAGGTGTCACTTTTGGTACAATGCTATATAGATAGCCTCGCTCCACTGAACACAGGATGGGATTTCTCTCTCTCCTGTGCATTTAATGTAATTTTTAAAGGACTGTAAGTTGGCTTTCTGAACAAGGACTGTTCCCAGTCACTCATCTGGGAATGTGTTGAGTACCACACTCATTCATCCAGGACCAGATGTACCATAGCTGGGGTGGTGGGCTGACCTTGGCTGGCTGCCAGGTGCCCACCCAGCTGCTCTCTCACTCACCTGCCTCAGCAGGACAAGGGGAGAAAACAAGATGTAAAAAACTCATGGGTGAAGAGAAAGGCAGTCTAATGAAAAAAAAGCAGAGGTTGTGTGTAGAAGCAAAGCAAAAAAAAAAGGAGATGTACACTCTACTTCCAATCAGCAGGTGATATCCAGACACTCCCTGGGAAGTAGGCCTCCAGTGTGCATAGTGGTTGCTCCAGAAGACAAAGGCCTTAATAACAAACCGTTCCCCATGCCCTCCTTTTCTCTTAGCTTTTATTGCTAAGCACCATGTCATAGGATATGGGATATCCCTTTGGTCATTTGGGGTCGGCTGTCCCATCTGAGTCCCCTCCCAGCCTCTTGCCCACCCCCAGCCTTCTGGCCCTTGGGTAGGGTGTTGGAGAGACGGCCTTGGTGCTGTGTGGGTGCTGCTCAGCAGCAGCCAACACATGGGTGCGTTACCAACACCGCCCTAGCCCCAAGTGCAAAGCACAGCAGTATATGGGCTTCTAAGGGAAGAGTTAACCCCATCCCAGCCAGACCCAGTACATGGGTTACATCATGTGGGACAACTTCATCTGACAGGCATAAAGGAACCAGTTTAAAGTTTTGGCTGGATGGGAACACGATGTCAGCATAACACCATGCTGTGTGCGTGCAAAAACTCACAAAAGAGGTGTGAAGAACTGGATTTTTTCAGAGGCGTTTCCATGTTATCTCTACATGCTCCTCATGGCTGCAAAGGAGAGTATTTTTATTCAGAGGCATTCTTACAGACTTAGAAGTCATGCCCACCTTAAAGATGGAGTCATACACTTGATGAGGTAAACCATGGCATCATGCAGAATCGTTGTGTGTAAAACTGCTATAGAGAAAGGAAATCAGCCAATCTTCCACTTTTACATGATTACTCATTTCATTGGAGTGTTGTTACTTGAAATGTAATGTTATTTGCTAACATGTGTCTGTTATTAAAACCCTGGGGGTATGGACACTCTCTTACTGTTTTGCTGGAGAGCTATGCACTTCCCCGGCTAATACAGGTTATCGGAAAGCTTTTCTTCCAAACAGATCTTCCTCCTTCTCATTCCTAAAGCAACCTCAGCACTTATGTGGGGAAGCCCTCTTTTCCAATCTAAATGCCCGCAGAAATGAACTTCAGCACACAGCTGGGGCACCAGTGTTTAAGGTTAAGGATTGCAACAGCCATGCAGCGGGCAATAGCTTGCTGTTTGCCAGGTGCCTTAGACACGTTCTCATCATCCTCGACACCAGTCTAACACATAGCAGACACTTGAGCTTATTTACACAGCCTAAATGCAAACAAAACCCTGAAAGGACCTAGAGATAGGGGAAGAAGACAAAAGCAAAAGCACTTACTTGCTTATCTTAAGATCAGCTCCAAGAAGACTTCCCTCACTCTCACCTAATGAGCCATACCTAAGGACCCACTTCTTACCTCAGCTTCATGTCTTTAATACTCTTTCCTGACAGAAAACCTCAATTCATTTGCTTCCCCTTCCTCGGGGTCCCCTGGGCTTCTCTTCAACTTCAAGTCACTCTTCACTCCTGGGATTATCGGTATTAATTTATTTGGGAAGCATTTTCCACACTCCTGCCCCAAGGCTAGTGTCTGCCTTCAGCTCTCCAGGGACGCTGATGGCTTTTTTGGTGGGCAGGGGCCCTCCATCCTCTCTCATCCTGGTAGCAAACAGATATCGCTGATAATGACTTGGCTGAACTGCCAGCAAGTCATTAACCTTCGTTAGGGTAAAATGCTTTCCCACCTGGTGAAATCATTCTCCAATCTCATGCTGCAATCTGTTCAATAAATAAGGCATTTCCTACAACGCACACACTGACAATCATACTTTGTACAAAAAAAATATAAATAGCTTCTACAGATATGTCTCATTACCAGTCCTAGACGTGATAATAATTGTTATTTTCATGTCTTAATGGTGATACCATTCTCATCTACAATGAAACTGGTCTCATCGAGGTCAGGAAATTTAGGGGATTTTTTGAGTTTGACCCTTCTCCCTGCTGGAAGTCATTAGCATCTGCCTGTGTACTGACTGAGCATCAGCTGACACAGGAGTTGCTTGTTCCTAGAAGAGTTTCTTTTTCTTTCGGGAAACTGTTGGTTTAGAAGCCACCAGCAACCCGTCAGGCTAACCTTCGCTTCAAAGGCACGGCTGCTGATTTAACACTCTAGCTGGAGGTGAGAGTAAATCTGCAACATCTTGGGGCTACTTGAGCTACTTGTATGCAGTGATATCCATGGTGTTTCCAGTGGTGCTGGAAGGGGGTGGTGACATGAGGAAAAAGAAACCTTTTTTGCTGTGTATATTTTCACTACACTTGCCTTCTTTAGTGTATGGTGAGCACTGAAGTCATAAACACAACGGTCCATATGCTTCAGCCATGTGAGCTAAATGTTTATATACACGGGAGGGTGGGTTCATCTACCCTAAATGTGGTCATTTAAAGTCAGGTGTTGGCTCCTTCCATGTCAGCATCTAAGACAGGGCCCTGCAGGCAGTGATGCAGTCTGCAGCTCCCACATACTGTGCCAAGATGAACCACTCTTTGGGGGGGTCCCTGTGGGTTGTAGAAAGGGTCTCACTGGCAAGGTTAGGGAAAGCTCACAGAGGTGTGTGTCTTTAGATCCCTTTGCAGGATACCGACAGGAACGGTCACAACCCAAAATGCCACGCCTGCTAAAATGGCCAGGATTTTTTTATGGAGGATTTAATCAACTGTATCGCTCCTCTTCTTTTTTTTTTTTTTTCTTTCTCTTTCTTTTTTTCTTTTTTGGGAGTTCTTAGGTCAGTGGTGTTCGCCTCAGGTTTGCCAGGAAAATAGCAGGTTCCTGGAACAGTGTCTCTGCTGCGTGACAAAGCATTTGCAAAGAGAAATGCTCCATGAGCGTGCACCCCCCCAGCTGTTCTGGTGCTGGCTGGTGACGCCGCCTGCTCAGGGTTACGTGCTGAAGCTACAGAGAGCAGAGAGGCAGGGATTTTCCAGAGAGCTACCAGGGAATTAAATGTCTGGATTCCTTTCACATTCCACAGGCACTCGGCCGCTGAATTGTGCCCCCAGGTTCATTTTCCAGTTCGGCTCTGGTACTGGAAAAACGCCTCATTGAGAGGAATATGCCCACTTGCCAGCCAGCCGGAGAGTGCCAAGAGCAACATTAGCGGGGTTTATCAGACAGATGGCCAGGGCACCAGCACAGAACTATCTCAGGAATCTCAACACTGTTACCACAAACCTATCTTGAGTTTTGATTTTGAAAATATGTTCTTACTCAGGAGAGACATCAGATAAATTACGCAGTCCTGCCTCTCCCAGGAGTGAGCCAACAGCTACAATAGCTAAAGGTACCTCTTGGCTATATTTTTCACATTTCAGCATGGTAATAGCTTAACACTGAAATTAGCTTAAAACTGAAAAGAATTGGGGAGTTAAATGAAAATGCCTCCTGATGGTCTGTCGAGTTACAAGCCCTGTCCTTATCGTGGTTAAGTAAAGCAAGCGGTGGTATCACATGCTGTGCATACCTTTTGGGAGCTGGAGCTGGAGGCTCCTAAAGTGCCATGTCTCCCTCTGCCTCTCTGAAGCTCTCCCAGGTACAGCTCTTTCACCAAAAGAAAGCCAGTCTTCCAGAAAATTCACACTTGCCTCTCAGTGGTCCGTCAGATGAAAGCTACCATTTTTCCTGAGAGCAGATCTCCTGGAAAAATCTAAACTTGGGTATGAAATTCCTGGGGGCAGCATCCAGCAGCAAGCACTATGCTCAGGGCACGTGTGGGCTGTTGTCCTGCCTGATGCACATAAGATGATAGGATCAGAAAACCTCTTGGACAAGAAGACCTCAGATAATACAGTTTGAGGTAGCAGCCAAGACTCCATAGCTGGGGCCATGTGACACATCTCCTCTGAACTGGCAGGAAGGTACAGGCAGCATCTGCACCACTGTGTTTTATATTTGATATTCAGGGAACAAAAGACATTAAGAGCAGGGGAATGTAAATGCAGGCAGGAGAGGATGAGCCAAAGCACGCTGCAGATGTACTTGTTCTTCTCCATCAACTCTAAAAAAACTCACCAGCGATCCTGGAGACAAAATCCTGAGCTGTAGGCATCAGAAATCAGGCGAGACAAGTCCCACTCCCGCTGTTCATGGGCAATGTGACACATGAGCAAAGGTCAGCTTGGAGTTGGCCACTGAAAACTGACGATTCAAAATCAATGGGAAGCCAGGGATAATGAGGAGTCAGGCTCCTGGTACTTTTGGTGTGGTTTTACAACAGTGTTTCTGAGCTGATATGATGTGAACGTAGCCTGTATCTTTGTGGCCAAAGCCTTTAAATATGATTTATATTAACTCTGTTTCCTCCTGGGGATGACTGTGTGTGCAATCCAGGACAGAGGGAAGGCTTCGGTATTAGGATACAGTCGTTTCAGAAGGGAGATAGGAAATGAGCTTAATCTTTGTGTGCTGGAGTATAAAGTGCTACAGGGTTCATAACCAATCACAAATATATATATATATGTATAAATATCAATTTAATGAGTGATGAATTTACTATGTTTTCTAATAGAATTAATCATAGAATGTTTTGGATTGGAAGGGACCCCTAGAGGTCATCTAGTCCAACTCCCCTGCAGGGAGCAGGGACACCGCTAACTCGATCAGGTTGCTCAGACCCCCGTCCAACCTGGTCTTGAATGTTTCCAGGGATGGGGCCTAAACAGAGTCAGTTAAGTACACTAGCCACCCCCATCAAATATATGCTCAAATATTATCATACCTTTAGTTAGGCCACACTCACACTCTGTTTTGTTTGCCATTCCCTTGCTCTTCTCTCCCAGAAACTATGGAGGGATTACAAATTTTAATTTTTTCAGAGTTTACCTGAAAAAGCCAGGATAAAAATGGCCTAGGAGCTTATGACATTACCTAAGAAATATGGGTAATGGTAGGAAGCAAACTCTAGGAAATTGGAAACAGCTGCTACCAGATACACTCACATAATTCATATTCACACCCCTAACTCATATTTGAATTAAATAAGAAGTTAAAACCCCTGTAGATGTTGTGTTCAGAGCTCATCTTTCCCTGAGCAAGGCAACAAATAATTTCTTTGCAAATCAGCAGGAGACACTAACTTCTGGAATGTAAGGGCTTTTATTCAATCATAGTTATGTACACTCTGAATATTTTCTAGTATTTTGACTACTATGAAATAAGTTGTTTTCTAAAAAAAGTATTAGTTTTGCACATAAAATGTCACAAAATTAGAAGTCCTGTGCTAAAAACCTTCTAAAAGAATCTAAAATTAACAAGTGTTATAATAAAATGAAATTAATTTGGAAATCAAGTTAATTGATTAGGGAAATTTCAAATGGATATTGAAAATTTTCCTAAACCATGTATTTCTCCAACCAGTGGGGGATGTCTTTAATGGAATTTTCTTTTTGTGAGATTTTTACAAAAAAAGCATTTGTTTTTCTGAATCAGAACAAAAAATTCGAAATATGACTACCCCTTGGATTGGAAATCCCAGCTGTGCAGCAGAAAATACATTGAAAAATACTTTGTGTGATTGTTAGTATTGTATTATTCACTGTCTGTCCTCTGGGAGAGCTGGTATTATACACTGGCATTTGTCCTTGTTTTGCACTCTGTGTGTGGAGAACATCTGTGTACCTCCACTATTAAGTCTACAGAAATGCAGACACAAGGTCCATGGACCAGTTCTGTGGACTCTAGATCCTACCAGCAAGGCGCATGTAACTCAATCTCTTTTCCTTCCTGAAGCGGGGGCATGTGTGGGGGTGGATATCAGTCTGGAAATTTGATTTGACTTGAATCAGCCATAAAGCATTAAAAAGCACAAGCTTCTTAATTTACAGAGTCTCAAAACGGCAGGCATTTCTAATATCATTTCTACCCTTTATTCAGTGGTGACAAGTCCTGAGGGGCTAAAGGAGTGGGATGAAGCGGTGACTGGTGGCACACTCTCTAGCCTAATTATCACTTAATCAACCCTAGCAGTGTCAAAAAAGAAACGCAGAAATGTCAATCCATTTCAACTCTTGGCTCCCTCGTGCCCCAGAAGGCCCCCTTGGTCTAAGCATTTTTAAAACAATTTGTGGGACTCTAAGCTTTTTCTTCTTATTATTTTTTGTCTTTTCCTGTTACTACTATTTTTTGCCCTTCAAAACTTTTTGCACAGGTTTCCAGGGAGCAACCTGTTAAAGCCCAGTGCTGCTTCTAAGGCATTTCCCAGGCTGTTGACATCTTGACTGGAGCAAAATAGAAACCTTGAGCAAGATGAGCATTGAAGATAATTGAGCAGAGCAAACAAGTCTTTATTTCTTTTGAGAGAAAGTGGAGAGAAAATGGATTTGGATCTACTGGATCATAAAAGACATGAAGAAAACAGAAAGTCACACTTATCCCAGAGATGGAACTTTATCACAGACCCAAATCCTCTGGTTTTGGGGCAAGTCAAACTTGCTGATGAACTTTGCTTTTGCCCCTGACCACAACAGTAAGCTTCTAACTATCTCCCTGAATTTTTGACGATGCCTCTCCCAGTTTCTAGTCCTCACACTTACAGTGCTGAGCCATCATTTTTTAAACATGTTGCACGACTGATGGCTCCCTTGCTATAGCCGTGCAGAGGGAAGTCTCTGCTCTTAGAGACAGCAAGGGCAATGGTGCGCAAAGGAAGCTATGCCAGCCTTACGCCTTCAACAGCACAGGCAGAAATAGAAGGGCGAGAGACGAACCACTCTTTTCTTGGATGGTGCTGAGGCAAGAGGAGTGGAGAAAAGAAGTACTCACACTGATAGGGGCCAAACATCTAAGGGGCACCTGGTAAAAAAGGTCTGTATGCAGAGGACATGAAGGGCAGGAGCCAGGCTAGCAGCTGGTAAGGTAACACAGAGTTCTCTGACTGAGAAATCTTAGGGTAATGCTAAATGAAACGAGTATCCAAACATAACCTTTAGCCATGTAGGTGGAAAAGCATCTCCCCAGCTCTTAATATCCCCATTGAAAAAACAGGTTATTTTTGGAATGTATAATATAGAGCAAAGTAAATATTCACTTTCTCAAAAAAAAAAAAAAGCACCCATTTTTGGCTTATCTTCAAACACCTTAAAGTGCAAGCAAGAACAGAAAATTGAAGTTTTTCTTTCGATAGTCATTTCTCACACATAGAAAAAGCACATTTCTTTTGTGAAATGCCCACACGAAACCTGGAGCTCCCCTTGGAAAAGCACTAAGTTGGTCCAATATCCTCACAGACAGGATCAAAACCAGTGCTCTGTTGGGAAAGCCAGTAGACTTGGCAGATCCGAGCGTGTTTACTGTCATGAGTCCTGTGCATACAGATTCAGGCGATCCTGCCAGGAATCCAAAACTCCTGCAATGGCAACTTGGTTTTGAGGAATAAATGGGGACTTAGTTTGCTGCTGGGTTCACTGAATAGTATTTGCTTGTATTCATGATTTTAAGACATTTCCCCAACACCATGCTAAGCATCATGACTGTTTTTTCTTATAAAATGTCCCCTTTTTTCAGGGAAATCTATGGTTCTGAGCGACTGATTTTTTTTTTTGATGGGAAGTACAAACTGTTTACCTGAAAATCCTTGGATGGTGGAGGTAATTTTGTTTTCTAACTAGCAGTTGTTAGTTCTTAAGCAAGTAGCACTGGGGGTTTCACTTCCAAGCTCGTCATTCTGCAGAGGGAGACACTTCCAAAGAAAAAGACACTTTTAGCTTTAAAATCCTCAGAAAGAAGTTTTAAGAGCATCTTTAGTAACCCCTAACCACAACATACTTCTTAGCATCTTCTCTCTGTTATCGTTTTCCCTTATTGCGAAAAGACCTCTCAGAATACAGTGATTTGGGGTTCATGAGACTTTCAGGAAGCTCAACTTCATATTGGAACTGGTCAGGGTCACCTTTAAAATCAGGCCTCTTATTTTTAAAATAAGGTATTTTTTTTCTCTAAGGCTGGTTGCACAGCTTCAAAGGCATAAAAAATAACTGGCGTTAACAGGATGTTTATATATCGTCAAATTAAAGAGCTCCCTTGCTACTTGCCAGAATTATTTTGCACACAACCTACTTTCTGAAGTGAATCAAAAATTAAACTGTGGGATGAATTGGACATGGGCTCGTAGAGTGTCCACACTGTGATGTGGATGCTACAGAGCAGACATGAGCAGCGCCACAAGGAGTTCCTTCACCCTCTCGTCATCCTCCATCACTGCTCTGAAGGCTCCAGGGTCTTCCAAAACCTCAAGCCAAGCTACATGCGCATACATGTACATTACTTAAATGTGAATGTGAAGGGTTAAAAAGTTATCTAGCCTTGAAACAGACACTAAGAAAACCAAGATCTTGTTGATATTTTTTTGGATACACTAACACACCTGACTGCTGCTACCAGGAGGCCCCCCTGGCAGCAATACGAGGAGACAGTGCTGGAAATGATTGAGCATAGAGCCATGAAGCTGAGGAACAACACCTGCTAGCCTGCTCTGAACCTCCAGCCTGAATTATCCCACCATTGTATGAGCCTATGAAATGGTAAGGACCAGCTGCATACGGATTCAGGACAGAGACTGGAGCTCAAAGGCAGCTGCATAGATATGACAACATATACAGGTTATATTTGTTTCTGTGCCAAAGTATGTTCTCCTCACACACAAAGTGGAGCCTTAGAGCCTCTGTCTTAGCCATGAAGGGACCAGGCAGGTCCTACTCAGTTCCTAGTGCACGACAGGCTCAGGACACAGTCATAGTGGCTAGGCAAGAGGACAGAGAGTTGGGTCATTGTCCACCTACTTCTCAGGCTCCTCATGGGTCATTGGGCTCCTCAAACATTGTGTTCATCATCTGCCCAGGATGGATCTGCTCAGATAGGCGATGGAGGCAAACCGACAAGCCATACCTTGGGTTTATGGTGTGCTCCTGGCACTGTGCTGTGTAGATGCCACCTGTTCAATCCAAAAGGAGATTTGACAATTCCTCCACCACTTGTGGTATATGAGCATGCAGGTGATTCGAGCATGACTGCCTCAGACAGTGATTATGCCGCTGTAGCAATTTATTTTGTATCTAATACGTACCTGCAACACTTCACCCCAGTGCAGGTCACACGTGTCAATGGACCCTGCAGTCAAAGTGACCTCTTTAAGAGCTTTCCAGCCACGTGCATGCAGTTACAGAACATCATCCCCTGAAAGACAAACTTGCGGTAAGGTTTACATACAGTGCAAGGGGGAATCCAATTCTACAAAATGCTTTTTGGAAGCTGAAGTCAAATAACACCTTCTGGAGCCTCTGAGTACTAGTAAGCATCAGATTCTTCCCCCAGAAGGCCTTGTGTGTGTGATGCATGAGTCTGCTGTCAGCTCCATGCCTGGAATGCAAAATTCAGCTTCTTTCCACTAATATTATCATAGAACCATAGAATCATTTAGGTTGGAAAAGACCTTCAAGATCATCAAGTCCAACCGTTAACCTAACACTGCCATCCCATCACTAAACCATGTCCCTAAGCACCACATCTTTTAAATACCTCCAGGGATGGGGACTCCAATGCTTGACAACTCTTTTGGTGAAGAAATTTTTCCTAATGTCCAGTCTAAACCTGCCCTGGTGCAACTTGAGGCTGTTTCCCCTCATCCCATCACCCGTTACCAGGAAGAAGAGACCAACCCCCACCTCACTACAGCCTCCTTTCAGGCAGTTGTAGAGGGTGATAAGGTCTCCCCTCAGCCTCCTTTTTTCCAGGCTAAACAGCTGGGCAGCATTTGAGTCCCAAACTCATTATTAAAAGGGAGCCGGGTCTTGAGAGACTTGAACTTTGCTCTGCCTTCAATTGTTGGGATTTCTCCAGGCTTGAGAAGTGCAGCTGAGGTGGGATTTCTGTGTTTGATGTGAGAATTAGCAACACCTTCAAGTATCATCCATACAGGAGCCTCCCATTTCCAGAACGTGGACATTTTTCCTTCCATGGATGTTGCTGAAGCTTAAACATACATTCATCACTTTAAATCACCAAAAGGAAACTTTTGTTTACTGCAGACTATCTCCATGTTTGGGACAACAGCAAAAGCAGAAGATGATTCATTGACACCTTCTATTGTGTATCTCTGTAACCATTTGTCGTGTCCAGAAATAAAGGAGACACTGTGAGGACAGATTTCCTCAGATCTCTTGAACATGGTGGGCTTCCTGGTTCAGGCTGTTGTTTCCAGGTTTGCAGTGTCATTTTCTGAAGAGTGCTCTGCATAACAGTGCCTGAGCATGCTATTGAGATGGCAGCCATTGCTCAGCCTGGTGGCTGATGCACCAGAAGGCTGTGCTGCCATTCAGCGGGACCTGGACAAGCTGGAGAGTTGGGCGGAGAGGAACCTGATGAAGTTCAATAAGGGCAAGTGCTGAGAGCTGCACCTGGGGAGGTCAAACCCCATGCACCAGTACAGGCTGGGGGCTGACCTGCTGGAAAGCAGCTCTGCCGAGAGGGACCTGGGAGTCCTGGTGGACGACAAGGTGACCATGAGCCAGCAATGTGCCCTTGTTGCCAAGAAGGCCAATGGTATCCTGGGGTG
>NW_009260799.1:413307-455754 GCF_000687185.1 Egretta garzetta
GGCTAACTTGTTTCAGTGGCTGGCAATCACTTCTCCGGAAGATAATAATCACAATCTCTTCCAGAAAAATTAGACCCGAAGAAGAGTTAATTTTTCAGAATTTCATTTTGTTTCTTTAAATCCATTAATTGCAACTCTCTGGAAAGTCTGTATGGAGTGTGTGGAAACCAGTATTGCAAGGCAGGAAGTTAGTATCACTATTTTATCTGTTGCACTTTTAAGATGAAGACTCTGACAGAGTGGCATAACCTGGCATCCTGAAGAGCCAGGATGAAGCACAGTCCCTGGTCAGACACCGGCTTCCCACCCTGAGACATAGAGACATAGGTCAGGTCTCTTGCCAGCGTGGGAGTGGAAGAAGGGACTGTCCTGCCTTGCTTTAATCCCAGTGTTTCCCAAAGAAGTAATGACATGGTGGTTGCTGACCCTCTCCATCCTCATTAGACCCTGAACCAAGAACTCCTGGCACCCTAGTTCCTGTGAATAAATGATTACTATGGAATTTCAAATTGTAATTGCCAAAAAAAAGAGAAGAATTCAGAACTTCTGTGGGTTTATTGAGGAGCTAGAGACATGGCCATATAAGCCAGAAGAGCTCTAAAACAAGACGGTAAATAAAAGCATAAAACTTACTCAGAAGAAAACCCTTTACTAAGCCTTTTCAGTTACTTTGTAGGTCTTTCTCATGAGTGTTTGGGTGACTGGAATAGCACTCACCAGATCCATTAATTGCATCAAATCCAGGTGCTTGCTTGAAGCCAACGTTTAACCATGCAAATGAACATTTTTGTGTTCAAGGTAAATTCCAGCAGCTACTCACGTGTACCAGCAGCTGCTCTGCATCTGCAACTACTCTTTGTTTTCACCCAAACAAGTTTTTGCATGTGCATCCATTGTGCCTGCTTATGAAAATGTCGTTTGTAAATATTTACTTTATATTTTAATAACTTCTATTAACAGCCCTCAAGAAGATGTTACCACTGCAGCAACTGGCTTAACATAGACAAATACTTAGATTAAGATTTAACAGATATTTCTCTGCGGTGAATGCCAGCTTAAACTATTCCTACTCCCTTCTTCTTCTTGAAGTATCTGTGTCAATACTGTCATCTTATCACGTCCTTTTCATCTGTAGCCAAGTAAATATCTTCAATTAGACTCAAATAATGTGGATTGTGCCCTACATGGAGGCCTGAAATTGGATCACATCTCAATGACTTTGATTTTCATACCATTGTGTCATAATGCCTGGATCTGGAAATTGGTACAGCCAGAGCTTAGATGACTTCTCAGATTCACACAGCAAGGTAGCAACAAAGATAATAATATACTTTGTTACCTCAGTCACTTTAAGAAAAACCCCACCTTTCTGAAGTTTTGCCCAAGGGTAATGGCCTTAGCAGTCAAGCTGTTGACCCAGAGGCTGGTTTTTTGTACCTATAGCCAAGATGCTCTCAGCTCGTCAGTTCATCTTTCCTGATGGATCAGTGAAACACAGAGGGCTTCACATTTTCCTGAGGTTTCCTTCAGAGTAACAAATGGCTAGGGCCAGCTCCAGCTGTGCCAGATGGTGTGGCACATGGACATTCATCCATCACTGGTTATCGGCAGGTACCCTGCTGCCCCGCACAGGCCTGCAACCGTGAGCAGCTCACGTCTGAAGCAATTACATGTTGACAGCCTGTTTGTTGAGAAGTGCAACGGGGCACAGCTTCACCCCACAGGCTGTTGCATATGTTTCAATCAACATTCAGATGGGAACCTACCAAAGCATTTAGTGCTTAATCTGTAGCCGTGACTGACCACATCCAACGGTCTCTGGGTCATATGCAGGGTTCATATTCACTAGTTAGGGAGAAGTCGGACAGTTGTTTTTGCTCTTCTTCCATAAGAGACTTCAGGTCACATCTTGTGTGTTTCCTATGAATCATCAGCGGTGTTCTACTAGAGCCATCATACTCACATCACCAAACTGTCCTTGACTGGCCTTCCCTTATTCTCGATGACATGAAAACCTTGGCTAACAGGGCAACAGAGGTGGGAAATTTATGTATGCCATGTAGTTTGTATAATACCAATACCAGCTCCCATTTGCATTCCCACATGGTCTTGTCAGATGATTCGTTTTAGTCTGATGCCCAAAGGTGCTTGTGGGAACTCCTGGGACACAACCCGTTGTCATCTCAGGAGCCAGTTTGTCCACCATCTTGTGGTGGGTCAAAGACTTCCCAACTAGATTAATTTCTAGCCTTATGATACTGTACCTGCAAGTGTAGGGGGCACTTTTATTAAACACTTTTACTGCTGGAAGTAACCAGCGATTATTGCTCTTTGGGGCATTCTGCAAGGGTGGCTGTCCATTGGAACAGGCTGATGTATGAGGCTGAAGGTTATTTGCAAGGCTTGAGGGTTACTATGGTGCTGTTTTTGAAAGGGCTGATATCCCTAACAGTCTGCTCGTGATTTTGGTTTGGTTATTCTGCTCTTCTAAATAACACCAATAGCTCCCAGGGGAGAGGATGGATTTAGTTCTCCCTGGTTTTCATTGCCACTAATAAATACCAAATGGCAAACAGCAGCTAGGCTGGAGGATACCCTGCCCTCCTCCAAACTTTCAGATCCCCCAGAGAATGCCACCACTGCCCACTAAAGTGGAAATATCAACTGTTGTCAAAAAGAGTTTATTCCAGCTGTCCTGGAATCTGTCCTTCTCAGTCAGACTGAGAGCAGGGGGATCCTAGCAGTGAGCCCGATGAGGAGGGAGCGTGGCCCTGCAAGGAGAAAGCTCCAGGATGGCTGGCGGAGGTACTGGAAAATTGCAGAGGACCAGCTCGGTGCTGTGGTTTTGCAGCCAGAAGAGAGTGTAGGGCTGTGCGCTGTGATGGGCAAACAGAAGCGAGCTGGTCTGTAAGGAACACATCATCATGCAGCACGTTTGGTGAGTCAGATTCGTTCCTAGAAAGAAAAAAAAGGGTAAAAATCTATTGACGTGACTCCTTAATTAGGCAGCTTTTGCTTTCTTCACGCAGAAGGCAATTAAGCGAGTGCTGGGGAAGGCTGTACTGGTGTCTCCATGAGAAATCCAAGGGAACAAAGGCAAGCTGCCTTCTTGCCTGCCTCTCTGCAGAGCCTCAGCATTGCTCCCCTGATGTTGGAAATAAAAACAATGCTTGCGGGAGCTGAGCTGCCTGGAGATGCCATCGACTCCGCTTGAGTTGTTTGCTGGCTCACAGGCAATCTGGCAGAGCCCATCCACCTGCCAGGCTGCGGGGACTCGGCACGCCCTGCCAGCGGTGCTGTGCTACCTGCCCAGCACCCTCCTCCCACCGCCCTGGCGGAGCCGAGGCCGGCACGGAGCGTGCTGCAGCCTCCCGCTGCCCCGCTGCCCACGCTGCCGAGGCTCTCCAGCACGGCCAGAGGCGTGACTTACCTCTAACTCCTCTCCGGTAATCACGGGGCTGGACACTGCTTACCTTGTGAATGGGGAAATAAAAAGACTGGAGGCACGTTCCCTGCTTCACATTTCCTACCAGCCCCCCCCCCATCTTCCCAGGAGATAAGATCACTCTGGGAGCTGCCGCTCCTGCTGACAGGGAATGGCCAGGGGCTGGCGTGCTTGCCTCCGTGCACGTGCCTGTGTGCGTGTGTTGGCTTTTCCTGCTCCAAACTCAAGTGTCAAGCGTGACAGCTCCAGCTGAGCCCATGGAGGTCCCTCAGGTAGTTAGATATGTGACTTAGAGCACAAAAAGTTCAAGATCAAATGGTTAATATAAATATTATTTCCCCTAATTTATTAAATGCTCCCAGCTCCACAAATGAAGCCAAAGGAGCAGCCTCAGCTATTTTACAGCTGCTGCTGCAGCCTGGTTCTTCAGCATCCCCTTCACAGTGAAACCAGTATCCTACGCGTTTTGGGATTTCAGCTCACAGATCACCAGCCAATTGCTCTCCCAGGGTGCAAAGTGAAGAAGGATGGAGAGAACATCACGGTTTCATCAAATCGGATTGATGCCTGCCTCAGCCCTTGGACTCTTCTGCAGAAAAGCATCACCTGGAAATCTGACAGTGGGGCTATCTGAGCAAAACCTTGTGTGCTGTGGGTTTGATAAGGGATTTGAAGTACTTCAGTGCATTACCTTGGCCTCTGAGAGGCAGAATGGGAAGTTCTGTAGCTTCCTGGTAGGGGCTGCAAAGTGTTCAAAATACGTGAAAGCAAAATAAAACTCACCAAACTTCAGACCCACTGGCAGTACAGGAACTTGGATGTTTCTGGCCAGCCCCTGATCAGACAGTCACTAGATGGTGGCCCCAGAAGCACAGAAGCACTGGCCATCTTTAGGAAACCTGGCTCCCCTCTCTCTGCGTTCCTCTCCCCCAGGCACATTTTGTCTCGTCTCTGCTGACCCTAGGGTCTCCTGGGTAGAGGCCCTCTCTTAGCCACCTAAATACAGCCTCCAAAGTGGCACTGATTGTGGCTTCATGGTGTTACTTCTTATAAATGGCTCAGAGAAAACAGGGCTAGAAGAGACCTTGAGACGTCACTTGATCCATCTGCCTGTTCCACAGTCGATCAACGGAGTCAGATACTGATCTAATCTGTGCTGGACCTCAGCCATCACCTGCTCTGTCACCATGGTGGAAGCTACACAATTTTCCCTGATAAGATATTTCACAGCTGTGCCATCATCTTTAGCATGAGAAAGCTTTCCCTAGTACCTAAGCAAAATCTCTCTTTTGATGATTTAAGCCCCTTCCATTTTGTCCTTCTCCTAGCTAGCAATATTTATTCTATTTGAAAACTGGTACCATATCCCTACCACCACCACCTTCACCACCACCTTTACCACCACCTTGGTTATGTCTTCCATAGACTAAACAATCCCAGAGATTTCCCTCATAGGTATCAGTACCAAAAGCATCAAAGTCTTGACAATAATTTTAGTCCCACCAAAGGGAACCCTTGAATGTCTATATAAGTAGCCAGTGAATTATCCAACAGCGGAATACCCACCCTGGCAGGCAGAAGTGACTAAACACATGACTTCCACGCACTTGCTGATATCCACCACTGTCTGGCTCCACATACACCCAAAACCCAAAGTGAAACTCAGCCACTCAGACCTCACAGAAAGCTTGCACAGATGTATGCAAATCTGCTGGCTTTTTGCTGCTTTGCTTAGCGGCAG
Organism: Egretta garzetta; assembly: GCF_000687185.1. Lineage (NCBI taxonomy): Eukaryota > Metazoa > Chordata > Aves > Pelecaniformes > Ardeidae > Egretta > Egretta garzetta. Next base: position 418,494 of record NW_009260799.1, read on the forward strand.
TTGGATGTGGGCGTGATGGCTGGCTAGGAAAGGTGAGGGAACAGCAGCTGCTTTGCACCTGGACAGGGAGAGGCTATCCTCAACAAGCCTGTCATCTGAGTTGCCTGGGGCCAGCCGGCAGGGATCGGATGGGATGGGATGGGATGGAGGCAGGGCTGAAGGGCAAGGAAATAGCAACACGAGGAATCATAGAATCATAGAATACCAGGTTGGAAGGGACCTCAAGGATCATCTGGTACAACCTTTCTAGGCAAGATCATAGTCTAAACAAGATGGCACAGCACCCTGTCCAGCCACATCTTGAAGGTGTCCAGTGTGGCAGAGTCAACCACTCCCCTGGGGAGATTATTCCAATGGTTGACTGTTTCATGGTGAAAAATTTTCCTCTCATGTCCAATCAGAATCTTCTCAGGATTAACTTGTATCCATTACCCCATGTCTTTTCCATGTGACTCCTTGTGAAAAGAGTCTCCATCTTCTTTGTGGCCACCCTTTACATACTGGTAGATGGTGATGAGATCGCCTCTGAGCCTCCTTTTCTCAAGGCTGAACAAATCCTGTTCTCTCAGCCTTTCCTCATATAGAGGAACATACAACTGCAAAACTGTGGGAAGAACTGCAAGATGTCTGTGCAGGCCATCTGACTGAAAAAAAGTGAGGACTGTCCTGGTTTCCTGACTTAGATGACGTGCTTGGCTGGACAAAGGGCCCCATTTCACTCCTTCCCCCAGTGTGTGTGCTGCCTGTGCTGCCTGTTTGCTCCTGCTCCTGCTCTGAAGTGGCAACGGAGCCATGGTGCACCACACCTGTGACAGTTCCCAGTGACTTCCCTCTCCTGCTTGCCTTCACAGCGCAGACTCAGTGTTCAGTGAGGGCTTGGGAGAAATTAGGAATGAAGCAAAACAGTCTTGTTGCCAAGTCAGGGGAAGCAAAGCAGCCAAAGATTGACGTAACATTCAAAGAGTACATAAGCAGCGTCATTAAAATGTCCTTCTTTAACTTATCCCAAGATCCAGGAGCTGCAAAACACTGTGTGGCATTTGAGAAAATTTTAAGCAAAAGTGGAAGTGTCTAACAGTTGGCATATTAAATCACAATTACAGGTAGGCATCAGACCTAATAAACAGCAAGCTTTGAAAAGACCAGGTCATCTCCTGAACACCAACAGCACCCAAACAGATTCTGGTGCTCAGGACACATGGCAATCTACCTGCAGGAATGTCGCCCCCTCTCTCAGATAGTTTCAGGACAGCGTGGTTTGTCACTGGCCAGCAGCACATAAAATCGAAATGTTCTGAGCTGATGTGCAAGGCATACTCCTTTCTACTGATATTTACGCTCTCCCTTATGCTGAATACACCATGTAGGACCTGTATTATCCTTAGCGTATCCACCACCAGTTCAAATAGAAAGTCCTTTTACTGCCTACGTTTTGTAGTTCTTATCTAAGCATTATATCTAACACAGCTAGGACAAAACTGCTCTGTGGAAATCATGGGCTAAGCAGAAGTCCTTGCTGATGAGCAGCTTACGAGAGTCTGATTTCTTTCAGAGCCGTGACCACTTCTGACCTTTTCTCTATGTGACTTTAGGTTACTCTGGGTTCTCAGGTTAAAAAATCTCTACTATCAGAGAAACTCCAGATGGAAGGCTGTTTGTTTTCACCTTCCTCTGAATGTCCTGTCAAGCAATTTGCTGCTACTCAAAATCCAGACAAACAAGATAACCGCACGCGCAAATCCTGTTTGTGCTGTTGGGCTTCTTCACTCTAAATATAGCTGGGTGGGGAGCCTTGACCAATAACACAGTGGAGCCCTCCGCTTATCTACACCATGGCTGTGGCACCTGCAGGGGCAATAAGCAATTTTCCTTGAGTTTTTCCACCCGACTCAGATTTTAGAGGTATAAAAGCTGAGCAAACAGTCAAAAATGTTGCTTGTGTTTCTCTTGCTGTCAATGGAAAGAGGGAGGGACTCCGCAAGGGTGATTCATCCCACCTCTCCTAGGCACCTTTTTAAGGATGGGGTGACTCACTCTCGGAGGTGCTTCCCCCTGTGGTGACAGACCTGGCTGCTCCTCCTGCAGCAGAAAGACTTTCCATCTCTCCCACTGGCTGCAGGCTGATGGAGCCACGCTCTTTCGCTGCAAATTCTTGTCTCACTCACTCCATTTTAAACCTGGAACCACTTCATGAAAATTAAAGGCTCATTTTCACAGGGGTCTTCCAGCTGCTTAACGCAAACCCTCTGTTGACTGGCTGGTGAAGCTGAGTTTACAGCAGCCCAGCTCCAGTCGAGCAGACTGTCCAGCCTGACCCAATAAGGCGACTCACACTAGTGTAGCATTGACCGAGTGGGCCAAATTCTCCACCACTTTTTGTTTTTCATAGCTTTTTTTCCATAGCATGAAGTGTTCGCTTGGGAAACTCATTCTCGTGTCTCAAGAAGTTTGAGCATGAGCACGTGTTGGCTTTGAAATCCCTCAGTGGCTCAACTCCTCGATAGAGACCAATAGTGAAAGAGAGGTTTGGGTGGTTTTTTGTTGAGTGAGGTCTTTTTGTTTGTTTGGGTTGGGTTTTTTTGCCTTTTTTTTCACTTGCATTCTATACTTTGAGTCTGTCCCAGCAAGGGGAAAGCCAGCTAGAGGTGGCTGAATTTTCAAGTCTCTCTGTGTCTCCTCCAGAGTATATTTCCATGTAATCCCAAAGCCATGCAAACAGACCAACTGTGCAAGAATGGAAATCCTGTTCAGGGCTCAGCTAGGCTCTTTCTGTAACGTCCTCTCTGGGAGATCTTGGAGGAGATTGTCACAATGGCCAGATTTTTGTCTTTTAACAAACAGGCCGTATCTTGGCTCCATTTCCTCCCTTCCTTATCACTATTTTGTTAGCTTGAAGATAACTTCCAGGAGATCTGCTCTCACCTTAAAGTCTGATCAAAGCAAATTCCCTGGTTTTTAAGAAGTTATAGGGGGAAAGGGTGGGTGTCTTTTTGTCTGGTAACAGTTTATTTTAATCTGACTGTTTTCTCCTTTTGTAATCCATGAGCACTCATGTTTTTAGAAAGCTTGCCAGTTATGATAGGTTTCCTTGACGTTACTGTTACAGACAAGGCTAAACACAGCTGTCTGGTGCCTGCAATCCTTAGGAGTCCTGCAGGACCTGAGTCAGTAAAAATAAACTGAACTTTAGACATACTCAAGCCAAGGGCTTTTTCAGCCAAATCCTTTGTAAATAGGCAAAAAGTCAAAGTAGATACAGGGGGACAAATCTGTGTCCGGGGTCACTCCAGTAGCTTCACTGGCACTCTGCTCAGGATTAATTTGCTGCAGTTCGTCCTCTACAGAAATCCTTGTGCTAGGAACAGGCAGTACATAAATCAGAAACCAAGGCTCAACTCCTCAACTTCTGTGTTCATGAAAATGAATAGAGAAGAACTACTAATAGAGATAGCATGCATCTAAGTGTCAATATAATACTGCATTTGATGATTTTTCATTAACTTCCAGAGCTGAAACAAACATTTCAGGCTAATATGTGCCAAAACACCTTGAAATACTCAGAAAGCATATGAAGATTAATGCTTGTGAGAAGGAGGTAGACACCATCCTGCATCATCTTTGATTTTCAGTCCACGTTTTGATAGTTCATCCAATTTTTAGAGTGGGAGCATTCAGCACAGCTGAGTCATTGGCTGGAAGGGCATCCCAGACATTGATTATTATCCCAGCATGACACCAATGGGAAGCATGTCCAAAACTCCCACAAGTCAAAATGCCTTACTTCCCCTCATGGCTAGGTTAGAGTGGGTTGTTATTGTTTGTCTCCAGCTTTTAGGCTTAATTTGCAGAAGGAGAGACTTTCCTCCACATGGTAGTTCAGAAGAGGAGCTTAACTTAGATACTCTACAGTTGCATCTATATTACTGTACCTGGGCGCACTTCCAAGTTCCTCATCTGGCGGCACACTCCAGGTATGTCCTATTCCAGGTGCTCACCAAATTCTGAGCTTCTCTGTCACCCAGCTTTCCACAGAAAGGCAACCCAAACCAGATGGCAGCAACAGTGTGCTGTGAATGGTCCCCCAGTGAGAGCGGTGGGTGGATCTAATGAGGACATGCCATCCCATGTACCCGTGGACAGGTCTGGCCTCTGAGCTGGTCTCTGGAAGAGCCTCCTCTCCTCCTCCAGCAGGGAAGAGGATTCTGAGGACACTGCACTCCTACGTGCTAGTGGCAGGTGATGCAAATAACCACCCTGTGCATCCCCTTGGCACAAGCGTAAATGACCATCTGAAACCCTGCAAGGGGCCTTAGAAGAAATGTGCCACTTAAACCCTGCGTGAAGGCAGGGGGGGAGGGGGAGTGGGACAGCTGCAGAAAAACATTGCAACACAATGACATATCGGGGAATGAACTCAGAGACCTTAAAGAAGGACAAATGATGGATTGGGAAAGCTTTAGGAACTCTTCCAAGTACCAGGCTCTTGTTTTATTTTCAAATGTACCACATCATAGGAAAGAAGCACGGTACTGTAATGTTTCTTCTGGAGAAACTGGAATTAAATGTTATTCTTAGGAATAGTATATTCAGGTGTTCACCAGATATTAACAAACGTTTCACTATTAATTGCATGAGAGGTAGTTTCTATAGCAAACATTTCATCTTCTGATTTGTACAGCACCTCTCTTGTTGCCTCTCTACCTGTTAAAAAATGAATGTGCCAGTAATGCAAAAAACATACTATGCACAACTTTTACACATGGATATTCTCCCAAAATAGCAGCACATATTCTACATGTGCTTCTCCTGAAAGCCCCTAAATGACTTGAGGGAATCCCCATCAGGGATTAGAAATAAACCCATGTGGTTTAGGTGGCCAGTACAGGACTCGATTTGTAAATCGGTGAATGCTCAAAGGAATAATCGCAGCAAATCCTAGGAGAAATCTGCAGGATGAATCATGTTCCTACACACCAGCCACTGAGTCACCCTGAAAACCATGAAGAGGACTGGCTGAATTCATCAGAGAAACTGGTCCCTGTACACAGCTGTCAGCAACCTCCCATTGTAAACAGCAGAGCAGGTTGATGCCAGGCTCATAAATGCACAAACACACACACACGTGCACACGCGTATAGATTCCCTTCTCAAAAAATGGAAGTCACATTCGTAATAAATATTGGGATTTTGGGGGCAATTTATACCTACCTTCATTGCTATTGCATTACTTTTTAGAGCCAGGTGAATTCAGCAGAAAATACCACGGCAATATTTTGAAGGGGCACACTGTGTTTCTAAAAAGCATTTCTTCATTAAAAAGGAATTAAAACCCACTGACGTCTGAGGTACGTATCAATATTATAGTAGGCACTTGAGGTTTACTTTCCTAAGATTGATCTCGCTCCTGTGTAAAGTCTGCCTCAGTAAACGCCAGCTGTTTGGGTTTTGTTGGGTTTTTTTTAATTTGCTGTGCCCATGTTGAAAAAATTTGCTTAAGGTTATTGCAGTGTAAGCAATGCTCTTCTGTAGTAACAGATCTATTTTGTAGTGTAGGGCAAAAGAAAATCAAAGCTTGACATTATTCTTCCATGTTCAAAGACGTGTCTTTAGTCAATAGATTTATCTGATTCACTGCTAGTTTGACACCACTGAAACTAGAGGATTTTCATGGTCTTGTATATGAGTTGAATTTGACCCTAAACATAAATATGAATAAATAGAGCATCTGCAGCTACTCCAGACACACTGAAATGACAAGGGCTATCAATCCTCATGCTTCAGGGTACATAATCTGATAACCAGCTGAGGTCAGGGAGAAATATCCCCCACTGGTATAATATTGACTAATTGGATTCATTATAAGCCTTTTATGTCTTTCTCTAAAAAATCTTACATTATCCACTAGATGGACCAGCAGCCTGTTCTGGCATGGCAATTCCTGCATATCTAATCCACAGAACAGTTGGCAATGGGTGGCGCAGCTCCTGTAAGTACCACTGAATCAGCAGCACACCAGCTGGAAGGGACTCTGCCTGAATCCCCACGGTGGCACCAAGAGCTCCAGATGAGGCCTTAGTCAGGAGGTAGGAAAGAAGAAGAGGCTTTTTGCCATTATGAACATGTTTATGGATTGTCTGATTTACAGACATCCGATTTATCTGATTTACAGTGTCTGAAGTTCACATCATTTGACCTGGCATCCAGGCAAGGGTGAGAAAATTAGAATAGAATAGAATAGAATAGAATAGAATAGAATAGAATAGAATAATATAACATTGAAAGTTCATTGAAAGAGCTTTAAATTGGATTAGAAGGGGGAAAGATATAAAACAAGGGTTGCTAGAGATAAGCCTCAGGGTGGCATGCCAAAGTTTGAGGGACAGTGTGCTAGTGAGGTCCTTCAGTCTGCCATCTCAGTAGAGGTAGGGGATGGAGATCCATGCAGCAGCAAAGACACACGGGTTATTGATATGTTAGTAACCACGGAAGCACCTGAGAATGGTCATGTAGGAATTAGGGCTTCTTCCCCCCCAAAGCAGGCAGGATCAATAGCTCAACTCAGGTGCATCTACACCCATGCACACAGCATGGACAACAAAAAGGAGGAGCTGGAAGCCATTATGCAGCAGGAAAACTATGATGTAGTTCCATCATGGAAACATGGTGGGATGACTTGCACAACTGGAGTGCTGCCATGGATGGTTATAAACACTTCAGGTGGGACAGGCAAGGAAGGAGAGGTGGTGGGGTATCCCTGTATGTTAGGGAGTGTTTTGATTGTCTACAGCTTAATGATGGTGACAATAGGGTTGAGTGTTTATGGGTAAGAATCAGGGGAAAGGCCAACAAGGCAGACATCTTGGTAGGATTCTGTTATAGATCACCAAACCAGGATGAAAAGGCAGACAAAATATTCTATAAGCAGCTGGGAGAAGTCCCACATTCGCTAGCCCTTATTCTTGCAGAGGACTCCAACTTACCAGATGTCAGCTGGAAATAAAATACAGCAGAAAGGAAGCAGTTTAGGAGGTTCCTGGAGCATGTGGAAGAGAACTTCCTAACAGAACTGGTGAGGGAGCCAACTCGGGAAGGTGCCCACTGGATCTGTTGTTTGTGAACAGAGAAGGACTGGTGGGTGATGTGATGGTTGGTGGCTGCTTGGGCACAGCTATCACAAAATGATAGTTTTGATTCTTGGAGAAGTAAGGAGGGAGGTCAGCAGGACTGCTACCCTGGAATTCTGGAAGGCTGACTTTGGCCTGTTTAGAAGCCTGGTCCTTGAGAGTCAGTTCTGAAGGGCAAAGGGGTCCAGGAAGGCTGGACTCCATCAAGTAGGAAATCTTAAAGGTGCAGGAGCAGGCTGTCCCCATGCACTTGAAGGATGAGCCAACAGGGAAGAAGATCGGCCTGGCTGAACAGAGAGCTTTGGCTGGAACTTAGGAAAGAAAAAGAGTTTATGAACTTTGGAAGAAGGGGCAGGCATCTCAGGAGGACTGCAAAGATGTCATGAGATTATGCAGGGAAATAATTAGAAGGGCCAAAGCCCAGCTAGAACTTAATCTGGCTACTACTGTAAAAGACAATAAAAAATGTTTCTATAAATACATTAGCAACAAAAAAGGGCTAAGGAGAATGTCCATCCTTTGTTGGATGCGGGGGTAGGGGGTGGGGAACATAGCAACAAAGGATGAGGAAAAGTCTGAGGTACTTAATGCCTTCTTTGCTTCAGTCTTTAATAGTAAGGTCAGCTGTTCTCTGGGTACCCAGCCCCCTGAGCTGGAAGACAGGTTCAGGGAGCAGAATGAAGCCCCCATCATCCAAGAGGAAATGGTTAGTGACCTGCTACACCACTTAGACACACAAAAGTCTATGGGGCTGGATGGGATCCACCCAAGGGTACTGAGGGAGCTGGCAGAAGCTCTCACCAAGCCACTTTGAATCATTTATCAGCAGTCCTGCTTAACAGGGGAGGTCCCAGTTGACTGGAAGTTAGCAAATGTGACACCCATCTACAAGAAGGGCTGGAAGGAGGATCTGGGGAACTACAGACCTGTCAAGCTGACTTCACTGCCAGGGAAGGTTATGGAGCAGATCATCCTGAGTGCTATCACACAGCAGGTCCAGGACAACCAGAAGATCAGGCCTAGTCAACATAGGTTTATGAAAGGCAGGTCCTGCCTGACTAACCTGATCTCCTTCTATGACAAGGTGACCCACTCAGTGGATAAGGGAAAGGCTGTGGATATTGTCTAACTAGGCTTTAGTAAATCCTTTGACACTGTTTCCCACAGCATTCTGCTTGAGAAACCGGCTGCCCATGGCCTAGACAGGCATACTCTTTGCTAGGTAAAAAATAGGCTGGATGACCAGGCCCAAAGGGTGGTGGTGAATGGAGTTAAATCCAGTTGGTGGCCAGGCACAAGGAGGGGTCCCGGGCTCAGTGTTGGGCCCAGTTCTGTTTAACATTTTTATCAATGACCTGGACGAGGGGATTGAGTGCACCCTCATTAAGTTTGCAGATGACACCAAACTGGGTGGGAGTGTTAATCTGCGTGAGGGTAAGAAGGCTCTACAGAGGGACCTGGATAGGGTGGATTGATGAGCCAATTGTACGAGGTTCAACAAGGCCAAGAGCCGGGTCCTGCACTTGAGTCACAACAACCCTGTGCAATTCTACAGGCTTGGGGATGAGTGGCTGGAAAGTTGTCTGGCAGAAAAGGACCTGGGGGTGTTGTCTGTCAGCTGGCTGCATATAAGCCAGTGATGTGCCCAGGTGGTCAAGAAGGCCAGTATCATCTTGCTTCTGTCAGAAATAGTGTGGCCAGCAGGAGTAGGGAAGTGATCGTGCCCCTGTACTCGGCACTGGTGAGGCCACACCTCAAACACTGTGTTCAGTTTTGGGCCCCTCACTGCAGGAAAGATGTTGCGTTGCTGGAACAGATCCAGAGGAGAGCACCAAAGCTGGTGTGGGGTCTGGAGCACAAGTCTGATGAGGAATAACTGAGGGAACTGGGGTTGTTTAGCCTGGAGAAGAGGAGGCTGAGGGGAGACCTGATCACCCTCTACAACTGCCTGACAGGAGGCTGTAGCGAGGTGGGTGTTGGTCTCTTCTCCCAGGTAATGGGCGATAGCATGAGGGGAAATGGCCTCAAGTTGCACCAGGGCAGGTTTAGATTGGACATTAGGAAAAATGTTTTCACTGAAAGGGTTGTTAAGCATTGGAACGGGCTGCCCAGGGAAGTGGTAGAGTCCCCATCCCTGGGGGTCTTTAAAGGACATGTAGACGTGGTGCTTAGGGACATGGTTTAGTGTTGGAGTCAGCATTCCTAAGTTAACAGTTGGACTCAATGATCATAAAGATCTTTTTCAACCTGAATTCTATGATCCTATAGCATAATGTAGCATCGAACACATCTGTGTACAGGAACAAGAATCCTGAAACTAGATATGAGCTAGTGCTGGTCTGTGAAGCACTGGCTAATCAGATGCCAACCTACCTCCTTTATTTCCACCACAGAGAATGAGAACAGATGGGTGGGCTGGAATGAAATACAAAATAAAAGCAGACATCCATGGGCAACTTTATACAAAGAACAATAAACCCCCTCATTATATTACAGAAAGCCAAAGTACATTAATGCTTCTCTAATGGTACTTCCCACAGAAGCAAAAGCTGCATCTGCTTGTTAGCCACGAAGTTCTTGGGTGATTGTCAATGAAAGGGAGCAGAGGGCCATATGTGATGCAATTAGGGAGGTTGTTCAGAGAGCAATTTCACTGCTGAGATGAGGTCCATGCTATCAGAAACAGAGATACTCCCAGACTATAAAAATGAGAAGACAGAGCAAGAGACTTCTGCTTCCCAGCTTGCTGAGTCACAGGTTGAGGTATATTTTCTGTGCAAGGCTATTCTTGCTAGTATGTCACACTTCAATGACACTCGAGGCTCAAAACAGAGCAATCTTGTTTGTCTGGCCACTTGCCAGGGTAGCTGGAGACTTCTGGACTGTGCGCTGACAACAATTTACTCGATTAAAAGCAACTGTACTCTCCTTCTGTCCCCGGGAGGAGAGAAGGTTGCAAAGCAGCATCTTCGTGTCTCTTTATGTGGAAAATGCAAGTACTCAGACAGGAATAAAAATAGCATGCTTGGTTTTCGTTTACACTTATAATCGCCAGTGAATGTATCAACTGGAATGAACGTTTTAGCTACTTAAAGAAGTTCCCAGTAGATAAGCATATCTGTCATGAATCATATATACAGACTACCTCCATAACCACTGAAATAAATGCTGTTGCCTCTGTTTGCCTCTGAGGAGCAACCCTATTGACAATTGTCTCGCCATTGCAATGCACGGCAATATTCAGGCAGCTGAGCTAGCCCCAGGTGGTTGGAGTTCTCCTAAAACATTGTCTTTTCCTCATTTGACCTATTTCCTCATATTTGGGAATTTTTGAGGAAATCCTTCTAGCAAAACGGGACCCTGGTCTTGTTGATGCTAAAGTCCATCTCTCATCTGCTAGAAGATGGTCAGCAGGTGAGGGTGGCTCACAAGCAACTCAGATCTACCTCCCAAGCTGAATCTGCTCCATATAAATACCTCCACTCTGTGATGGCACGGGGCTGCTGAGTCTTCAGCATCTCTTGCGGTAAAGAATGTGAGCCAGAAAATCCAACATCTCTGTGTCCTACCTGCACCAACCCCAATGTGGTGAAAAGCAAATGGGACCTCTACTAGCCCTTTCCCTTCCTGTTGGCTCTCCAAGAGATATATTAGGTGATGTGTGGCTCTTATGCATGTAGATATTTTTTGTTTTCAAATCATGGCAAAGTGAGGCATCTTCAACAGACAGGGGGATAAACTGGCCTTTGTACACCTGGGACTCAGAGCTTAAACGCTTTTCTTTTTGCTGGCATGGGTGTGAGCATCAAAAAAGAGTCAGAGGGAAAGGACCCAGCCTTTCATTCACAACACACCTTTTGAAATCACCTTTGTAATCTGCTTTCCTTCGGGTCAGCCTCAAGATACGCCTGAGCCCTAGTGACCCCCAGGCAATGTTACCAACATGTGTGGGCAGAAGGGGCACCCATGGCATTTATCCCCAGACAAATCCGTGCAGGTGGGCTAGAGAGCACATACGATGGTGGCTACCATCAGCAGAGGTGAAAGGTCTGCGCTGCAAGTCTGTAGCCCTCCAGGATGTTCCCCGATCCGTGACCTAGGGGCAAGGGAGGTGGCGCAGGGATGGCAGCACACATGTGGCTGATGTTGACAAGTATGAGTAATTAATGACTCATCAGCTTTCACTGCTTTTCAGTTTGGTTTTAGGAGGGTGTTTGGCTGCCAGGCTGAGAGCATGGGAGATCCAAATCCCACATTTCTCCATGGGGACTGGGAACCAGCAAGGTGTTGGCTCATTTGGTTTCACTCCTGAGCTCTGCCACCAGAACTGAAAGGGACCACCAGGAGAGAGGTAGAGTTCAGAGTTTCCAGGGTGTCAAAGCTGACACTACTGCATTTCACTGCATTTCACCCCATTTCTGACTCAAAGGGGGATTCTGTTTCAGAAAACCTTAGTTCTCAGTTTTGAGGCACGGGAAAGTGAACTTTGAGGCTTTTTAAAAATATATGTACAGTTAAAATGATTCTGATACAACCCAGCTCTTAATTCTGGAGAGGACGTGGAAGAGGGGGAGGAAGGGAGAGGACAATGAACTTATAATCTGGCTTTTAGCGAGGTGTAAATTTACCACCCAGACTCCCACCCATTACACCACAGACAGGAAACCAGCTGGTGGAGGGGGCAGTGAATTTGTTGTTCCTCCTTGCACAATGACTATGTGTGTTATTTATTTCACAGGCCTAACCATGACTGGTATAATTTTTAAATCTTGCCTCTTGCCTTTTTATGTTTTCAGATCAGCTATGCATTTCATCAGCCTCCTGCCCACCAGCAATCATAAAATATGAGCCTTTGTGGGAAAGCAGAGACGTAGAAAGAGTTTCTTATGAAACCGTGGCTGGGATTGTTCCAGACACCTCCGGCCAGCTGCTCTCCAGGCAGCAGCTTTGTGATACAAGGGACAGTAAACATCAGCTTCGGAAAGTCAGACGGTTGGGCCTTTTGGCTTCAGGCCCACCAAACATGTTCTCCTGACTACTGAGGCATGGCTCGGAAAATAAAAGGGCTCTTTAGTGCTGATATCTTTGGACGCTGCTGTGCAATATAGCTGGAATGGGTCCAGGGTATTCCTACCTGCTTTGCATCTTAGGCTATAAAGCAAATCCAAACACATTGCTCCTTTCCTGGTGCTCAGTTTTCATTAAAGTATCTCCTGCTATTAATTCTGTCCTGTCCGACCTTGAACAATGCAATGTCACCAGGCTGCTGCATTGCCTCTGGTAACTAGAAATAGATAATATCACTGGTGGAGCGGCAGAGATGGCAAAATTGTCTTTTTTTTTTCCAGTCCGCAATGCAGAAACTGTACCCATTTGCATAAATTCTACCTACAGAAATTCTGCATCTTGCGCTTTCCTCCTGACTGCCTGTAACATCAGCTGGGGTCAGAAGAAGGCAACGCTCACGTGCAAGGCGTTTTTTACAGATGAAGTGGGACTCTGTTATATTCTTGAGGGCCTTACAGTTGAACGCTGGGAAAGGCATAGATGGAGACAAAAAGGTGATCGGCTCCTATGTGCAGAGAAAGTAATAGGCTGGAATTCTTCAGTCTGGAAAAGAGAATGAGGTGAAATCTAAAATCATGCAGCTTTCCAGATAGGTCAGCAAGTGTGCAATTGCTCACTGTAGGGGAGGAGCAGGGGACACTGAATTAAATGATCAGGCAGAACATTTCAAGCAAACTAAAGGGAACATTTTCACACAGCCCATAATTCAGCGAGGAGAGTCACTGCCATAAATTATTCACTGCCATAAACTCACTGCCATAAACTCACCGCCATAAACTTTTGGAATGCCAAAAGTACAAACAGGTCAACGAAAGAGATTGTGAACATTGGGCCTGAAAGGAAAAGGTGGACTCACTACAGAGAATAGCTCCAGAAGTCCCTAACATACAGATTTTATTAGAGGTTAGGTAGGTCCCCTCTCCTTGTCCTCTTTCTTTTATTCTTTTTCAGCAGCTGCTACCGATAACTGTCAAAGTCATGATACTGTCTCGATGGGCTTTTGATTTGACTCAGTGCAGCCGCTCTTATGTGATTTAATGGACCAGCTCCTCTTTGGAGTAATTCCAATGTCTTCAATGAATTTGAAGCAGAAATTATTTCCTACATGTTTGACAATTCCTGCTTTGTTTCCATTTCAGCATTTCCTAAGGCTTAAAAGCTGCTCTTAGCCTCTGAACTTTTCCTTTGAGTTCATCTCTTGGTTCTCTCAGCCATGCTCAGTATTACATTAAGACAAGCATAAAAAAAAAATCTGCCGTAGTATTTTAATAAATTGTCACAACAAATAGAGCCAAATGAGGGGCTGAAACTCTCAGATACCCTGATGATGGGCTGAGGATATACTACATTACTGCCACTCTGGATCTGAGCATTTTTAAGTACCTGGCAAGAGGGGGGAGATGAGCTGGAGCAATGTACAGATGATCCCTGTAGCAATTATGGCAGATGAGCTGTAAAGGACACATCTCTGTAGCAATTATGGGAACCCCTTGGAAGCACCAGTAGAAGGGCTGGGTACCACTAAGTGGCCATAGCCAGGCAGATCAGGTCCCAGCCCCCTGAGGGAGCTCCATCATCCTCTGGCTCTTTCTGTAGATGAGGGAGGACCTAGAAGGGCTTCTGGTTTCCCAAGCCAGGTGTGCCCCCAGCCACGCACCACTTCCAGATGGGGCGCAGGCCCCCGCATCCTTCTCCCTCTCTCCACTCCCTGTGAAGCCTCCTGTCCAAGTTTCTGGTGAACGGAAGTCTTGAGCACAAGGGTCCCATCAGATTTTTGCACCTCCACTTGCCAGGAGCAGCACAGCCTTTCTTCCACTCAGCCTCTCACCATCTCGCTCTTTGGGGCAGGTGCTGTCTTGTCCCTTTGCACTGATACTGACTACAGGGTCCCGAATATAATTTGGGCCTCTTATCCAACCTAAAGAACAATATCCTCCTGTCTATCTCAGAAGTGCCTCCACCCTCTATTGTAAGTCATATAGTCGCCCTCCATAACCACAGGAAGAAACTACACAGCTGAGGATGGGGATGATGTGCACTGCAGACCCCCTCTGGCCCTCGTTACAAGGACGAGAATTGCCTGTCCTTGGGCTTGCTTCAGCGTGGGGAAGTTGTGCAGCCTTGGGCGCCCGCGTGGTGGTGTGCACAGCAGTTGCAGGAGCTCCCTGGCCGTCAGGATCTTGCTGCCAGCTCTTCTGGGTTTCTCCCCTTCCTGAGGAAGTGATCTAGCAAAGCAGAGCAGGGATGCTCAACTCTGCGTTATCATCTGGTGGAAGGAGCAATCTGTCAAGGCTAATGCAGCCCATGAACCAAGGATTCAGCAGTATCCTGTACAATTTATCAAGGGCTACAGTATGAGCCCAGTCCTCCATCTGTTTCCTGAAAATGAGCTGAAGAGTCCTTCCTCCTAGTTATAGTCCTGCTTTAAAAACAAGCATTGTGATTCTAAGGAGAGCCTTTGCAAAGCTGGAGCAGCAATTAAGCCGGGGCGCCTGGTCTCACCTTGACTGGCTCTTTCACAATAGCCCTTTCTTATGATATTTGGCACTTGTAGAAGGGGCTATTTATTGAGAGCCACGAATGGCCTGGCTCAGAAGAGACAGCAGATTCCGTTTTCATTTCCCAAAAGCAGGGCCACCAAAAGGGCAAAGAAGGTTGACAGAATAATTGAAAATAAAGATGGGTTGAACTTTTACTGGGGAAGGAACTGGGACTGGCCTTCTCACTTCTGCCCACTTTCAGTCCCATGGCAATGGAGCAGCTCGCTGCACAGCTCTAAAATCCAGAATGGAGCAGTACTGGGCCCTGCTAGCATTCAGCAGAGCTGATCCTCTGTGTTATGTCTCAGACACCAGTTGCAAGACTATTCTGTCTTCCATGTTGTTTCATCTTCCCTGGAAGCTCATGACACCTGATTAAATAGACCCCTGGGATTCTCTCTCAAAGGATATTTGATGAAATGAAGCTTATTGCTAATGAGAGACAGAACCACCGCAATGAATTGATGGTTCTTCAGACTCTCTGGATGTCTTATTTCATGTACCTATTTACATCAGTGTAGAAAGCTGTGCAGGCTTGAATTTTAATTCTTGTCCATAGATAGTAATGGTAAGCCTGTTCCGAGGCTCATTGTGTCAATAGGAAATTTTCCATTGATGCTAATGGACTTTGTCTCAGTGTAGGAAGGGGTATTTAGTGGAAAGAGATCATTCCAGTACACAGCTATCCATCCATCTCTTATCCGCACAATTACCATAATGACCATCCCTTGTAGATTCCAGCTCTGCCACTATTTCTTCTCACCTTCTGAGACTTGATTTACATTCAAGAGTTTGAGACTTTCACCTGGCTGGCTTGCTTTCCTCTGGCTCTAGTTTTTTAAATGCAATATTTAGCTTATCCTTCAGCCTAGTTTGTCACAGGAGAAAACCCTCTTTTGTTGAATTGTTATATCAACCAGATGCTCCTTCCAGTATGCTGATGCTCATCCAGAATCTGAGCGGAGCTGAGCCAAGCTGAACGATTCCAGGAGTGAATTTGTCCTTATAGAACAACTCCAGCTGACAGATTAAATATTAGATGGGTGCCTACAGTTGGGCCATTAATGGCAGTGCTTCAAAATGGGCGGCCCTTTTGCCCATCCAGTTCCCACTAGCAATGTCAGAAAGTATATCACACACCAGCACTATCTACCAGTGATAATTTCTGTCACACCACCAAGGCCATTTTAAAATGAAATATATTGCTAGTGTTATCTCCTGTAGCCAGGGCTTGTACTTGCACAGGGAGTTTGAGGCTGCGTGTAAGCTATTGCTAATCCTTTGATAGCTCCTGGTCACATCTATGCTGTTGCTGTATTTCCAGCTAAGTGTCGTGACAAAAAGGTAGTTGGTGTTATAGAGAACAATTCCCCTAGTTCCTGAAACCTGCAAACTCAGGTGTAAATCTTTGAATAAAGGTTCTGAAACTCCCTGGGAATTTTGCTATCAGCTTCTGACCCAGCTCTCTCCTGTATGATTGAGTAAGCCTGGCAAATACATCTTGACTAATGAGCTTGAAGATGGGGCTAGGAGCGTGTTCTTTCTGGACCTCCTCCTGCTGTGAATGGGAGGCCAATGCAGAGTAGGGCAATTCTGAGAAGCAGTTGTGCTTTGGAAGGGTGGGAAGTCCTCCAGGCAGGACTAAGCTGGTCTGGGCAACTACCCAGGGTGGCAGTACTGAAGGGAGAAGAATTTATGTTATGAGGCTTTTGTTTTGAGTACCCACCTGTACAGGGATTGTGGAGGATGGACAGAGAGCTATGTCTGTTCTGAGTTGCCACCAGTTGGTGGTACATTGGTGTTGTGGTTTAACACCAGCTGGCAACTTGGCACCACAGAGCCACTCACTCACTCCCCCCTGGTGGAATGGGGGAGAGAAGGGTAAAAGTGAGAGAACTCATGGGTTGAGATAAAGACAGTCTAATAGGGAAAGCAAAAGCCACACACGCAAGCAAAGCAAAGCAAGGAATTCATTCACTGCTTCCCATTTGCAGGCAGGTGCTCGGCCATCTCCAGGAAAGCAGGGCTCCATCATGTGTAATGGTGACTTGGGAAGACAAACGCCATCACTCCGAACATAGAATCATAGAATCATAGAATCATAGAATGTTTTGGGTTGGAAGGGACCACTAGAGGTCATCGAGTCCAACCCCCCTGCAGTCAGCAGGGACACCGCCAACTAGATCAGGTTGCTCAGAGCCCCATCCAACCTGGCCTTGAATGTTTCCAGGGATGGGGCCTCCACTACCTCTCTGGGCAACCTGTTCCAGTGGTTTACCACCCTCATTGTAAAGAATTTTTTCCTTATATCTAGCCTAAACCTACCCCGATTTAGTTTAAAACCATTACCCCTTGTCCTAACGCAGCTGGCCCTACTAAAAAGGTTTTCCCCCTCTTTCCTATAGGCCCCCTTTAGGTACTGAAAGGCCGCAATCAGGTCTCCCCGCAGCCTTCTTTTCTCTAGACTGAACAAGCCCAACTCTCTCAGCCTGTCCTCATAGGAGAGGTGCTCCAGCCCTCGGATCATTTTAGTAGCCCTCTTCTGGACCCGCTCCAACACTTCCATGTCCTTCTTGTGCTGAGGGCTCCAGAGCTGGACGCAGTACTCTAGGTGAGGTCTCACCAGAGCTGAGTAGAGGGGCAGAATTACCTCCCTCGACCTGCTGGCCACGCTCCTCCTGATGCAGCCCAGAGTACGGTTGGCCTTCTGGGCTGCCAGGGCACATTGCCGGCTCATGTCCAGCTTTTTATCCACCAGCACCCCCAAGTCCCTCTCGGCAGGGCTGCTCTCAATCCTTTCTCCCCCCAGGCTGTATTGATACTGGGGGTTACCCCATCCCAGGTGCAGGATCTCTGTAGCAATTATGGGAACCCCTTGGAAGCACCAGTAGAAGGGCTGGGTACCACTAAGTGGCCATAGCCAGGCAGATCAGGTCCCAGCCCCCTGAGGGAGCTCCATCATCCTCTGGCTCTTTCTGTAGATGAGGGAGGACCTAGAAGGGCTTCTGGTTTCCCAAGCCAGGTGTGCCCCCAGCCACGCACCACTTCCAGATGGGGCGCAGGCCCCCGCATCCTTCTCCCTCTCTCCACTCCCTGTGAAGCCTCCTGTCCAAGTTTCTGGTGAACGGAAGTCTTGAGCACAAGGGTCCCATCAGATTTTTGCACCTCCACTTGCCAGGAGCAGCACAGCCTTTCTTCCACTCAGCCTCTCACCATCTCGCTCTTTGGGGCAGGTGCTTGTCCCTTTGCACTGATACTGACTACAGGGTCCCGAATATAATTTGGGCCTCTTATCCAACCTAAAGAACAATATCCTCCTGTCTATCTCAGAAGTGCCTCCACCCTCTATTGTAAGTCATATAGTCGCCCTCCATAACCACAGGAAGAAACTACACAGCTGAGGATGGGGATGATGTGCACTGCAGACCCCCTCTGGCCCTCGTTACAAGGACGAGAAGTGCCTGTCCTTGGGCTTGCTTCAGCGTGGGGAAGTTGTGCAGCCTTGGGCGCCCGCGTGGTGGTGTGCACAGCAGTTGCAGGAGCTCCCTGGCCGTCAGGATCTTGCTGCCAGCTCTTCTGGGTTTCTCCCCTTCCTGAGGAAGTGATCTAGCAAAGCAGAGCAGGGATGCTCAACTCTGCGTTATCATCTGGTGGAAGGAGCAATCTGTCAAGGCTAATGCAGCCCATGAACCAAGGATTCAGCAGTATCCTGTACAATTTATCAAGGGCTACAGTATGAGCCCAGTCCTCCATCTGTTTCCTGAAAATGAGCTGAAGAGTCCTTCCTCCTAGTTATAGTCCTGCTTTAAAAACAAGCATTGTGATTCTAAGGAGAGCCTTTGCAAAGCTGGAGCAGCAATTAAGCCGGGGCGCCTGGTCTCACCTTGGCTGGCTCTTTCACAATAGCCCTTTCTTATGATATTTGGCACTTGTAGAAGGGGCTATTTATTGAGAGCCACGAATGGCCTGGCTCAGAAGAGACAGCAGATTCCGTTTTCATTTCCCAAAAGCAGGGCCACCAAAAGGGCAAAGAAGGTTGACAGAATAATTGAAAATAAAGATGGGTTGAACTTTTACTGGGGAAGGAACTGGGACTGGCCTTCTCACTTCTGCCCACTTTCAGTCCCATGGCAATGGAGCAGCTCGCTGCACAGCTCTAAAATCCAGAATGGAGCAGTACTGGGCCCTGCTAGCATTCAGCAGAGCTGATCCTCTGTGTTATGTCTCAGACACCAGTTGCAAGACTATTCTGTCTTCCATGTTGTTTCATCTTCCCTGGAAGCTCATGACACCTGATTAAATAGACCCCTGGGATTCTCTCTCAAAGGATATTTGATGAAATGAAGCTTATTGCTAATGAGAGACAGAACCACCGCAATGAATTGATGGTTCTTCAGACTCTCTGGATGTCTTATTTCATGTACCTATTTACATCAGTGTAGAAAGCTGTGCAGGCTTGAATTTTAATTCTTGTCCATAGATAGTAATGGTAAGCCTGTTCCGAGGCTCATTGTGTCAATAGGAAATTTTCCATTGATGCTAATGGACTTTGTCTCAGTGTAGGAAGGGGTATTTAGTGGAAAGAGATCATTCCAGTACACAGCTATCCATCCATCTCTTATCCGCACAATTACCATAATGACCATCCCTTGTAGATTCCAGCTCTGCCACTATTTCTTCTCACCTTCTGAGACTTGATTTACATTCAAGAGTTTGAGACTTTCACCTGGCTGGCTTGCTTTCCTCTGGCTCTAGTTTTTTAAATGCAATATTTAGCTTATCCTTCAGCCTAGTTTGTCACAGGAGAAAACCCTCTTTTGTTGAATTGTTATATCAACCAGATGCTCCTTCCAGTATGCTGATGCTCATCCAGAATCTGAGCGGAGCTGAGCCAAGCTGAACGATTCCAGGAGTGAATTTGTCCTTATAGAACAACTCCAGCTGACAGATTAAATATTAGATGGGTGCCTACAGTTGGGCCATTAATGGCAGTGCTTCAAAATGGGCGGCCCTTTTGCCCATCCAGTTCCCACTAGCAATGTCAGAAAGTATATCACACACCAGCACTATCTACCAGTGATAATTTCTGTCACACCACCAAGGCCATTTTAAAATGAAATATATTGCTAGTGTTATCTCCTGTAGCCAGGGCTTGTACTTGCACAGGGAGTTTGAGGCTGCGTGTAAGCTATTGCTAATCCTTTGATAGCTCCTGGTCACATCTATGCTGTTGCTGTATTTCCAGCTAAGTGTCGTGACAAAAAGGTAGTTGGTGTTATAGAGAACAATTCCCCTAGTTCCTGAAACCTGCAAACTCAGGTGTAAATCTTTGAATAAAGGTTCTGAAACTCCCTGGGAATTTTGCTATCAGCTTCTGACCCAGCTCTCTCCTGTATGATTGAGTAAGCCTGGCAAATACATCTTGACTAATGAGCTTGAAGATGGGGCTAGGAGCGTGTTCTTTCTGGACCTCCTCCTGCTGTGAATGGGAGGCCAATGCAGAGTAGGGCAATTCTGAGAAGCAGTTGTGCTTTGGAAGGGTGGGAAGTCCTCCAGGCAGGACTAAGCTGGTCTGGGCAACTACCCAGGGTGGCAGTACTGAAGGGAGAAGAATTTATGTTATGAGGCTTTTGTTTTGAGTACCCACCTGTACAGGGATTGTGGAGGATGGACAGAGAGCTATGTCTGTTCTGAGTTGCCACCAGTTGGTGGTACATTGGTGTTGTGGTTTAACACCAGCTGGCAACTTGGCACCACAGAGCCACTCACTCACTCCCCCCTGGTGGAATGGGGGAGAGAAGGGTAAAAGTGAGAGAACTCATGGGTTGAGATAAAGACAGTCTAATAGGGAAAGCAAAAGCCACACACGCAAGCAAAGCAAAGCAAGGAATTCATTCACTGCTTCCCATTTGCAGGCAGGTGCTCGGCCATCTCCAGGAAAGCAGGGCTCCATCATGTGTAATGGTGACTTGGGAAGACAAACGCCATCACTCCGAACATAGAATCATAGAATATATACTCATATGAGCTACTGTGAAGAAAATTAACTCTATCCCAGCCAAAACCAGAACAATTGGATGGGTTCATTGGATGGTACTTTGCTGGGCTTTTTGTTTTACAAAAGTGGACAGAGTTTTAGTACATAAGTGCATGACTAAGGATGGTGGTATCTTTGCTCGTCCTTTATTGCCTACTCTAGCATTTGGAGTGCTTCTTCCAGAGATCCACCACCACATTTGTCATAGGGTATCAGAGCCAGCATCAAGCCAATGTTCCTACATACAAGAGAAGAGGAGCCAACCCTTACCATTTTAATTGACACTGTATGTGGGAAAATAAGCACAGAAACACCCACAGGGAGAGTAAGAAGGGATGTACAATTATGGATTTGGATTTCATGTTCACACATGTGCACACACAAACTTAATTTTACTTGACTTAGATATATAAACATACATGTCATGACATACCTGAATCATGTACACTTATAAACTCATGCATACACACACCCCCATTTTTACTCATACACGTATATATTGAGTATGCAGGTATGTACTTCTATACATATACATAGACAATCTCCCAATGAATAACATGATTCTGTCCCTATCTGTCACAAAGCAGACAGAGGCGGTGCTTCTAACCTTAAACTGTTGCAGATAAGTGATACGCCCTGATGTGGGACTAATTTTTTCTAATCGTTTTATTTTAGCTGTGGGTTGGTTCCATTTTAAGATAGCACTAAAAGAAATTAAACATCTTTACATTTTTTTTAAGCCTGCTTTCTTTCTTTGCTATTCTTTTAATTTCAGGGCTTCAGAATATGTTCACCACCTCCTGGGCTCCTTTTGTGGCATGTCAGTTCTGCAGTTTGTCTAGGTTACAAATTGGTTTGCTTTGCAGGTTTGTAGCTTGAACCAGAACTGCTAGTGGGAAACTCGAATGAATAAAATGAAAGAGACCCTCCAGGCACCACATGAATTTATAGCGCAGATTGCCAGTGCCACCTAGAAAACAGAATGAGATCAAACACTAATCCATCTATGTCTGCAGGATGCTATGGAATCCAGCGTGGCCAAAAATGGACACATCAGCCTTTTTTAAATATGAGTTACATTTCTCATACATCAACAGAACAGAAGGATACAGACTGGCTCTCTCAAAGCATTATGAGACTTGCATATATGCTTGCATATATTTACTGCATATATGCATTTCTGTAGTTAAGTTACTGTAGGCATGTTTTTTCTTAATGCAAATAGCTTTAAAAAGCTCTCAGACTACATTTAATAACACATATTCCTGTACAATGCAATTCTGCGTGCAAGAGCCATTGGTGACCTTCCCTTGCAAACCAAGATGCAATGAATGTGGTGAAAGCTGTACACGTTCCTATGATCCCAGTCAGTAGATTTATGATTTAATAAACAGCACAGGGAAAAAAAAATCAGTTAAAAAAGCCCCTCCAGCCCTGCCACTCTGCTGAGAGCACCTAATTGCTCCAGAGCTCAATAAGAAGTCACAGTTTAATAAACTCCACCTGGTGTTGCCTCACCAATGCCGCTTTGTACCTCTCTATTGCCCAGGATGTCTGAGGTTGATTTTATTTTTCCGAGTTTTTGACTATGCTCAAGCTAAAATGAAGGATTGCAAATTCTAATTTGTGGTGACCTGGTTTTCTGAAAGGGCCTTGGGATGAGCAAAAATAGAAATGAGGGTCATGGTCCTGTGTTTTAAACAATTTATTGTCACTACGGTGTATAGTCTCAAATCTGCAAAAGGTCTTTACCTGTATATTTAAATGTATGTTTAAGACCATTTGTTTTACTCAAATGTAACCATGTATTTAAATCTGTATCTACACATAAGAGCTTGGCTCAATGAAGTTGTAAAGCAAAATGTGATAACTGAGTTTTCATAGCAAGTGGGAATGAAGCTGTAACACAGTTCTAAACAATACGCAAACTGTGACATTTATTACAGCTAATGTCAGAGGAGGAACAGAACATTTCTGGCACAGGGAAAAGATTGACACTGACAGCTAATGGGGGAAAAATACAAACCTCCTAAATCACACCAACACCACGCACAAAAATTGAAGCTGTCACTGTGCTAAGAGCTCTAGAAAAGAAAATACAAAACTCTCTGTCCGTCTAGCCAGCATCAGAAAATGAGGCAAAAGTGTGAAACCAAAGAGGAGTATAAACTCATTCCAATTGCTCCCAGATGCCTCAAGCAGGGAAGAGGGGGAGATTAAATCAGCTGTATTGAAAGAGAGGGAACCCAATGCATCCAAAGCGGAGCAGGACAAAAGTAAATTGAAGCCCACGTTAGTGGTATGGCAAAATGAACAGCCTTTTCTAAAGGAGAACTTGATCTGAGTACAAGTAAAATGAGTTCTCTGTTAGATTTAAGAGGAGAAGGAAAAAAACCTCATGGATAGACCACAGGAACAAAAAGCCTGATTTAATTTTAGCAAACTACAGTGAATGCTGCAGATGGAAGAATGACACGGAGGTCTAAGTGAGTAAGAGGTCAGTGCCGATTCCAGAAAAAACAGCCTTTTCGGCCATTTCATTACACCTAGCACAGCACCTCTGGCTTGTTGAGCCATGTGTTTTCTCCTGTGTGTGTGAGCTTCATATTTATACTAGTTTGGCATGTTGCATATACAGATGTTACAGGATCTGAAAAGGTAAAACGGGGAGAAATGTGCCAGAAGTCATCATTTGCTTCTTCAGCCAAAAGTCTCCCAGAGAAGTGCTGGATATCCTATTGCTTCAAATGTTTACTACACCGGACACAGAATAGACGGCTGTGTACGAGCTTGCCCTGGCAAAGGAGTGGAGTGGGTAACCTCATCTACCCTTTCAGTCTCTGAGCTTTGATGATTCATATTTTGCAAGAGCAGCTTTGCTTATAAATAAGAGCAGGTTTAGCAAGTGAAACCAGTTAGCCTTTAAACACAACCTAAACACAGGCCTCCTAACAAAAGGAAGAGCTTGGAGTCAAAGAGCAAACCCCTCTCGCTGTGAAATGCTTTCCAGAGTTTAATTCCACATGTAGGACCAGTAGCACTCGCAGCAGGAAGGCAGAATGAGTCATGCAGGGATGTCGGGAACTGGGATGAGAAAGCATTGCAAAAGTACTCATAACATAAATTGCTTATCATCCTGTCCTTTGTTCTTCAAACAGAGATGACTTTGGCACTGTATCCTGTTCCAAGGAAAGAGAAAAACCAGGAGGGTGCTAGGCTGAAGGCTAGCCACTCACCAGTACTTGTACCATCCTGAAAGGCAGCACGCTTGTTTCTCACTCAATGCTGTAATGCAAGATAAAGGAGAGAAAATAATATTTTTAGAAAGTGGGACTGCTTCTTTGTTGCCCTGTTTCTGTGTGAACCGATTTATTTCAGAGTCGATGAGAGAGAAAAAACATCGTTCTGGTTTGACAGAGTTCCTACCTGTTTTCAGAGTCCTTTGCACTATTCTGTACGATAAAATGCAAGGCAAAAGATGTTCAAACATCTTGGCGACCACAGAAACTAAAAAAAACCAAAACCCTCCGTCCAGTTTATCTCCAGTTTGGTCCTATCCTATCATTCATACCACTGCCAGTTTATCTGAGAGAAAAGGAGTCACTGAGGAAGAAGGGGGTTTGCCCGGCTCCATCTCAGGGCAAGAGCACGCATCCTCAAAACAGCCGACACTGGTTGCCACTTCACAGGGGCTTTTATTCCTGACCACCACCTGCACATAGGAGGCCACTTCACTTACCTCGTGAAGACAAAAACCACAAAACTCTTCCCACTGCGTTTCTCTGGAGTGGATGGTTGAAATGGTGTCTTTGGGCAATGGCAGAATAGTGGGAGTTAGGGAATAGGTGCAAGGATCATTTCCAGCCGCTTAAGCTAATTTTTTGGGGGTTCCTAAGGATTGATGTTGTCGTATCCTTTTTTTTTCTCCTCTCTTTTTCTATTTGTGGGTAGAAGAAAATATAGACATAGATATGTTTCCTAAAAAGTGCCTGTTTTAAACAAGGCACCAGGTACCAAACACTGATGCACAAATCCCAAACCCCAACTTTCCTCTCCAATGCTATCTTGGCACAGATCCTGATGCATACATAGCATAATATCAGATTAACTTTTTCGGGGAAAGGGAGGGTGATTTTCTTACTGATGTGGTAAGTAATTAATCTTGCTGTGAATCAATGAAATCAGGGCAAAGACAATCTATACTAGCATAGTTTATCCTCCTTCAGAAATGTGTATCCCTCGTCTGCTTTTGCTGCTTCTCATGAAGCAGTTGCATTAGACCAAAATCTTCCCCGATTCAGCGTAAACAGCCTCCTGCCAAACTTTGGGAAACACGGAGATATCTCATCGTGGTGGGGGTCAGTCAGGTCACTTTGCACATACAAGCGCGGCCTGGTGTTTTGTTCCTCTGGCAGAGCGCGGAGTCAAGTGCAGGAGCAACGCAAAAGCCTGAGGGGCCCTTTCTTCCCCTGTGACAGTTGTCCACCCCACGATCCAGTGACATTGAACACCAGCCTGCACTGGAGCGAATGGCTGGACTCCACGGGGACCTGAGAAGAGAAGCCAACTGTAAACATGTCACAGATATGTTCAAACAGACATTGTCTCTAAAATGTACAAACGTGCAAGACTTTTATGGCATTTGGGCTTTTTCACTTAGTTGGAGCACCCCTGAAATGGGTGCTATGAACTTGTTTTCCTTGATGTCTTCCCTCGCCACAGCAAGTTCCTGCAGAACTGAGCAAAACAAGGGTCCTCTGGCTGGTTGGCTTGGCGCTGAGCAACATTGTCTGCTT
This sequence comes from Egretta garzetta, assembly GCF_000687185.1. NCBI lineage: Eukaryota > Metazoa > Chordata > Aves > Pelecaniformes > Ardeidae > Egretta > Egretta garzetta. The sequence continues at coordinate 444,058 of NW_009260799.1, forward strand.
GGGAAATGTGTCTGCCATGTACGAGGACCTTCTGCTTTCACATGAGGTCAGACAGAAGGAAGAGCAGGTCCCCGGTACAGTGGTCTGGGGCAACCTGGGGAATCTGGAGATGGAGGAATAAAGGGGTATGGATCTCTAATTCAGAGCAGATAAAAAAATGCAGTACTGGAAAATGAATCTGTATTTATAAACATACCCCACAGCACAAGGGCTGTATCACTTCATTCAGCAGTGGGAGAGACAGGAACATTGTTATCCTAGATTTAGGTTTGGTTATTGCGCTTGTAGTATGGGTTCAGCTTATTTAATTTCTGACATACACATGTGAGCCAGTCGAACTAAGCTCCCTTTACAGTCAGTGGAAAGAAATGGGCACTTCCAAGCCATCGTTCACTTGATCTGCTGTAAAAGATTTCCGCAGGCTGAAACAAATTGAACTTTTAGTGTCTTTCACCTGCGGTGATTGCTTTCTAATCCTCACAAGGCAAAACATTTGATAGACCTATAGTGAACATCCAGTAAATGCAATCTCCTATAAAGTACTTCAGTGAAGATAAGATAATTTTTACTTTATTAGACAGCTTCTTTCACTAAGCAACACTTTTTAGATAATCCCTTGAACATCACCTATCCTGCACCACAAATTAGCACTAAAGTAGCCTGCTGGCAGGGACATATGTATCTATAAATGAGATCCACACTTGGATATCCCCGACAAATACCCATCTGCATTGCTATCACTGCCCAGAAGCACTGCAGGGACAGTGAACTCTGCCTACCAAAGTGGCTGAATGTGCTTTCTCCTCGACCTGCCACCCCCTCCCACCCCAAAGTCTGACTGGTCACGTATCTGAATCTCAGCGAGCTGAGGTGGCATCATAGCCCATCTCCTCCTGCAGGCACATTGGGTCACAGAGTGGCGAGGAGCTCCAGATGCTCCTGGTGGATCACATTGCATCCTAAGAGGGCTCCTCTGAAGAGGGTGCAATTGGGACAACAGAGCAGTGCCTGGGTGACCTGCCTTACCTACTCCAGCTGCCAGCAGATCAGAGGATCCCCTGACCAGCTATACCTGCATGGCATATCCTGGGGTGGGAGAGACACCACCGCTCTGCATTCTAAATGCATTAAGCAAAGGTGGATAGGGAGGGAGCCAGGTGGGAGCTTCATGCTAAAACACACAGGACCCAGCAGGTCTGAGGACTGCAGCTGATGGTTTCAGGGAGGAGTCATGTTTAACATATCTGAGCTGGAAGGACGGGTTAGTCATGCATATGGCCTAAAGCAAGGAAGAAGCAGAGATGAAAAAGGGGGAATCCCAAAGAGAAGAAAGGTGCAGGCACACACACCCCAATAAAGAAAATCCCAAACTTCACTTTGGGAAGGGCAGCTTGCTCTGGCATAAGAAGTACGCAAACAACTGAACATCCACGAGTGCCATATTTACCTTTTTCCCTGTATCAATAAGGCACGCATGTTTTTATCTCTGACTTAACCAGGGGAGAGGGTGCCCACATCTGATACAGCCTAATGCAGGGATGGGCATGGCAATGGCAAACAGCTTTCCCCCTGTTATCCTCACTGCCTTTGTGCATGTGTGTTGGGGGGCACATCCCACAGATTTTTGTCCTGAGAGTTAGGGATGCTGGCTCACAAACTGAGCAGATGGCACATAGCCTGTAAGGCATGTAACTGATCTGCTGAAAGATGTTAAATAGTAAATATTATTAATTCTCCTATTGGATAGGCCACAGACCCATGGGAAGTTTGGAGGCTACTGGTGACCTGCTGGTCCAAACATTTGGAAACCACTCCTGTAGGAGTCCTTCCCAGGCAATCATGGGAGAAATTGTCCTTTGTGGGTGAGAACAAGCAGAGCTATCATCACCCAGATGATGTGAAAAGGAGGTGAGTTCAACTAAGCCAAAGCAGAGCTCTGGCTTTAACTCATGCCTAGTTGTGTAAATTAATTTCCATTATGGACATACAAGCAAGGGGATGGGCACGCTGTCACCTGTGGTACTTTTCTGTATCCTTTCTCTTACCTGGCACTGCCCACAAGACTGCCTGAGATCATGAAACTGCTGACTCTGCCTTGGAGTAGCCGCCTGATACAGGGCAGTAAGTACTAGGCAGCTCATACACAATAATACATCGTTTAGGAAAAACTTAATTGTCAGCTGATATCATTGATAGAGGATTGCCATGCTCATAGCAAAGTTTTGTTTTCTACACACTTGGTAGACGGACAAGCCAAGGAGAGATTGAAAGTTTGGGCTGGCTCTGTAGTGAAGACCTGTCCTACTCACGCAGAAACACTATCCCCACCACAGAGGATCAGGAAAACCAACGACAGGCTCCCTGAATTTCTGTATGAAGCAATCGCAGTTACACAACTCATAATTGAGTTTACTGCACTTAACTCTCTGTTCTTTATTACAGTGTTGACTAATGAAGTCTTACTTTAGAATAAAACCCCGCTTCTGGTAACATTGGGGTGTTAACATAATTATTCATCGTCTCTGTGTTGTGCTTGTGCCAACGCTAAAGAGCAGATGTTAACAGTGAAATCCAAAGAGTTTATTATAAGCAAAAATAATTAGCTTCCTGTTCTGTAGGAACAAGTCTGTTGTCCACCAGGCTAATTAGAACACCAGTCAGTCTTGTGTCATGTTGTAACCAGATCTCTGAAATGTTATTTTTTAAGGTTCGAAGGCCTGAAAATGAGGCAACTCATCTGGATATCATATGAAAAGCCTGACTGCTTTAATTTGTCTCTGTACCACCTTATTCACTGAAGTGTTATTATACAGCTAAGATGCTGCTATAATTATTCTTGTCCTTGGTACTGCTATGTGCTATAGCTATAACATTTTATTTTTATTTCTGTAGGGTCTACAAGCGCATAGACAGGAAAAGAGAAAAAAGAATTCTAAAATTCAGGGAAACTTGAAGCTGAAGTCAAAAGCAACAAAAGCAGATAGAATCCACTTTAGAAAAGATACGAAACAATTGTAGAGACATCAAGGAGAACACAGAGAATGACCAACATCTGAGAAGGGACACGGTAACCATTTTGAAGCACATGAAAAGTTGTTGCAAATAACAACGGAATTAATCTTCCTTCCAATATTTGTGTTAGATAGGACAGGATTTAACCTGCAGCAATGAAAATTTCATTGAAACACGAGGAAAAAACTTTCTAACTAGAAGGGCATGGAAGCAGTGGAATAGATTTTCTAGGAAGACTGTGGATAACGTTTTCTCTGAGCAAGTTAGACATCTGCCGTCATGGTGGATGCTGCCATGGGATAAGATTAGATGACCCCTGAAGGTTCCTTCTGCTTCATGACTGTATGGCATAGCTGGGCAGGCTGTCAAGGCGGTGAAGTAGACATATTCTGAGATGATCGGTGAGGGTCAGAAGAACGGTAGATTTGTCCAGGGTCACTGGGACAGGAGCTGGCAGGAGGTTGTAGCCATGACATATCAGGAGAGCTTAGGTGACAAAGGCGCCCAGGAGCTACTATAGGACCAGATTTGGGGCTTGGGAGTGGTTCTAAAAGGAAGTTTAAAAATCTGTGTTGTAAAAGAATTTGAATCCACGAGCTGTGTTTGAAAAGCAGGCCTTTATCTGACTATGGTGCCGTGCAAGCACATGAAAGGAAGCGAGTCCCTGCCAGAGGTGGGTCCACCTCCAATTTCTTCAGGGTAGATTTAGACTAGATATTAGGAAGAAATTCTTTACAGTGAGGGTGGTAAAACACTGGAACAGGTTGCCCAGAGAGGTAGTGGAGGCCCCATCCCTGGAAACATTCAAGGCCAGGTTGGACGGGGCTCTGAGCAACCTGATCTAGTTAGTGGTGCCCCTGCTCACTGCAGGGGGGTTGGGCTAGATGACCTCTAGGGGTCCCTTCCAACCCAAAACATTCTATGATTCTATGATTTCTTCAGTACCAGGCTGTTGACAGCCAACCACCTTCACACAAAGCTTTATCTGGAAAGCACAATGGTTAACAGGGAATGGTGACTTATTTTTCTAACCAGCTCCCTGCTCACACAGGGATTTTTGTAGCCGGCAAGTAAAAACTCAGCCTAAAATAGCTAGGGTAGGCTCTGTCACTGCAAAACATGCCGTATGAAGTATGGAGGAGGGGAGTGGAGCCAGGCACCCAAATATTTTAATGTGTACTCTGCTCTCCACAGAGCTGCTGGCTCCTAGGCTGAAAAAACACCAAATCTTTTACTACATCTGCTTGAATAGGCAGGCCAAAAGAGCAGGGATCGGTTCCTATGAATCTCTCCTCGGGTCTGTGTTTTGCAATGCTGGTTTCTGTTTCTCTTCTTGCAATAAGAAGCTGCAACTGCTGCTTCAGGGATTCTACAGAGGGTGCAGTTTATGTAATATCCATTTAGAAATGACAAAGCTTTCCTTTCTGGGCCTTTCATGTAGTAGTCCACCCACATGCAGGCGGTGCACACAAATGACGTATCACCCGGGGGCTGAGACTTGCTGCAGAAATTGATAGTAAGCCGTTGTTATTCTAATTATGTGGCCGTCTTCCTTAATTAAAGCTATGCCACAGGTCATTTACCCTGGTGCAGAATCCATGAACATTAATTCTGGCAGTGTTTTGGAATCGGAGAGTTCTCATTAGCATAGGATTGGCTGTGAGGGAAGTATAATCATCTGAAACCCTTTACAAAGGAATGTAAATTAGCATCCGTGCCTCCCGTGTACTATTGACACAGTGAATTATTTTACTGACTAGATATGAAAATGAGCACAGAGCAATGACATTCATATTTGCAGCTCAGGATATACTCTGTTTGCAGTGGGGATTTGTGTGTATGTGTCTCTATCCACAGCCAGAAACTCCAATTACCATCTCTGATGGCTCACCACCTCTTGAAGCTCACGCTCCTCCCCATGCAGAGCACTGCAATCTGTTTACACTGAAGTAATGACTGAGAATAAAAAATAGACTTTATAATGCCTTATTAATCTTGGTGTGCTTTGCTCAGAAGCACAGAGCCCCATATTAGGAGTGGATTAGATTTGGGAGTGGCTTCTGAACCCCCTTCCATTAACAGGAATAACTCTCCAATTTGTCTAAGCAAGCAATGTTTGAACTTTGTTTGCTCACAAGCCACACTTCAAGAGAGAACTTTGCATTTGCAAAGACTAAACTGGCCTCAAGAAGAGAAAAAATGGCTGTTTTTTTATCAAGTACCTCAGCAGTGATTCCACACGTCATCAAGAACATCACCCACGGCTAATAAAAAACATCTCTCCAAGGAGACAAGCTAACGGTGATCGCCCATGCTAGAGCCAAAGAAAGGGACACCACACCCAGGAACAGAAGCCAGATGTTCTGACGACTGGTCCCCTATTCCATCTATCCCACGCCGTTGCTTTTGCATTACATAATTAGAGCAGCACAGAAATAGTAGATGCAGTTTTACAATAGGAATTGTTCTTCTAAACAGTCCAGTTCTTCTTTACTTGGAATAATTACTTTCCTGGCATAGTTCCCATCCTGTTCAAAAGCCAAGCAATGGTCATGGCTAATAGCCAAACATGGCCAACAGTACTGTGGCTATAATTTTGGAAATTCATTTTCAGAACAAAGACTTATGTTCCTAATAGTGAAATAGGGTCAGGATGTTGAGCTGTGAGATAAACTAATGTAATATTTTGCTGGCATGTACCAAAAAGCTGTATTATTCTACACAGATATAGTCAGAGTAGTTCTTCTTAAAGTAGAAAAAGTCAGGGAGTGGCAAGAAAAGTCCTGTTTTCCTCAAAGTCAAAGAGACTTATTCTAAGGTGTGACCCTTCTGGCAGTATTTACTGGAAGAAGGAAAAAAAAACAACTAAAGAATGGGAAATTGTACATTAAAAATGAGCAAAAATAGCTATTGATCTTAAGGGCTGCATTTAGACTAGGATAAAGCAGTCTGCAGTAAAGCAATTTCATTTCTATTCAATTTATATTATGATATTGATAGGATTACCAGTAGCACAGTATCCAAGTAGTTCACAACATAGAGGTGTTATTACCAACATCATAATTTTACAGATGAAGAAATGAAAGTCCAAATTCTCAAAGCCATTACAGTACACAGATAAGGTATCTTGACAAAGTGACTCATGCTATGGTGGGTCAGGAAATCAAATTCGGGTTTCTCACTCCCTCAGCAGCACTCGCATAACTGGTCCAAGGTGTCCTTTCGCTGGGATGGTTTTGCTTTTGTTACAACATAAAATAGTCTTAACCAAGACCATATGGTGTTACTGAGGCCTATCCTGTACGGATTTAAGAACTGTTCAATCTCACTTCCACTCTGAGGAAAGTAACGTGTATTCTTTTGAACATTCAAAGTGATCTCGTGTGTGTGTGTTTGCTAACATCTCACAACTAATTTCTTTTCCTGGGTCTGTCTCTGCTTTTAGCAGCCATTTGCTCCTGGTCTCCAGTCTTCCATGACATGGTAATTCAAAACCAGCATATTGGCATCAGAATTACTTGATCTTCAGGGTGAGAGGACAAGGAAGATTATGGACACTTCCACAGAGCATCTGAATGACATGATAGAAGGCCTGGAGCTGACAAAGGCTCCTTACTCAGCCAGGAGTTGAATGTATTTTGCATCCCATGGTTCTAAGTGATTTAATCCATTTTCTGTTTTCTACTAGGAAAACAAAAAGTTGGGACATCAGTTAACAAAAAATGAAGACTGGGCCATAGAGTAGTTTTGGGAGGCAAAAATTCCAACACCCCCCACTTCTGTCTATAATTGAACTTTTGCCTCGGATAAGATGTCAAAAAACTCGTAAGCCATGAAGTTTTGTCCAAATCATGTGAAAGCAAAGGAAGGAATCTCATTGATTTTAATGGCCTGCTAATCTGACTGTGGGTAGGCAGCAGTTTCTGGTTTTAGTCTACAGAGTTAACACATGTGGCAAAGTTGTGGCAGCAGGACCTTGGGCAAGGACCTAAGTCAGTCAGACATGCACAAGTCCACAGGACAAGATGTGATTCATCAGATGGGGCTGAAAGAGGTGGCCAATGTCACTGCAAGTCCATTCCCTATCATCTTTGAGAGGTCATGGTATCATGGGAAGTTCCAGATGATTGGAAAAAGGCAAATGTCACAAACGTGTTCTTGAAGAAAGTCAAGAAGGAGGATCCAGGGAGTTACAAGCCAGTAGGTCTCACCTTTCAGTCCCTGGAAAGGTTATGGGGAACATTTCCAGGCACACAAAGGACAAGAGGGTGATTTGGAACAGCCAGCATGGATTTACCAAGGGCAGATCACGCCTCACCCACCTCATTTTCTGCTATGATGAGATGATTGGCTCAAAAGACAATGGGAGAACAGTGGATGTTGACTTTAGGAAGAATTTTGGCACAGTCTTCCATAGTATTCTTACAGCCAAATTGGTCAGATATTGACTACATAAGTGGACAATAAGGTGGGCTAAAATTTGACTGGACCCTTGTGTTCAAGGACTTGTAAAGAGCAGTACAAAGCCCAGCTGGCAGCCAGGTCATGGAACAACGGTGCCCCTCTGGGCTAGGCAACCCTGTTTAGTGTCTATCAATGATAGGACCGAGTGCACTCTCAGCAAAGTCATGGATGATACCAAATTAGCGAGGGCAGTTTATAAGCTGTTTGAAAGGAGAACAGGCTGTAGAAATGAGCTGAAAAGAACAACAAACTTCAACAAAGGCAAAAGCAAAGTGCTGCATCTGGGACAGAGTAACTCAATGCACCAGTGTAGACTGGAGGTCAGCTGAAGAGAAAGCATCTTTGCAGAGAAGTATTTGGGTGATTTGTTGGAGAGCAGGTTGAATATGAGCCAACAGCGGGCCCTTTCTGCAAAAAGCCACATACTGGGCTCTGTCAACAAAAGGGTAGCCAGCAGGTCAGTGGCAGTGATTGCTACCCGCTCTTCAGACCCTGGTGAGACCACATCTAGAGTATTGTCCCCAGTTTTGGACACATGAGAGTGAGCCCAGAGGAGGGCAACCAAGATGGTCAGGGGGCTGAAGCACATGGCATATGAGAAAAGGCTGAGAGGTGTTGATGGGAAATGACTATTACAGTTGACTACAACTACCTAAGGGGAAGGTGTAGAGAGGACTTTCTTAAAGCTGCACAAAACCAGGAAAAGACGTGCTGCAACATGTCACATTCTGACTATACATCAGGGAAAAAACCCAGCATTCTGAGGGTGGAAAAATACTGCCATAGGTGTCCCAGAGGATCTGTGGTATCTCCACCTTTGGAGATACTCAGAATTTAACTGGACACAGCTCTGAGCAATCTTAGGTCTTTTACAACCTAAAAAATTCTATGATTCTATGATTCTGTGATGTAGCTGGTGCTGCTTTGAGCAGCGGGTTGGACTAGATGACCTGGGGAGGTCACTTTCAACCTAAATTATCCCATGACTGTACAATTCCAGGTGAGCCCAATGACTTGTATTGGACTTTTGAAAAAACAACAAGCCCTAACCTGAAAATTTAAGGAGAGAGAAAATCCATTTCTACTATTACTGCTGGATTTCAGCCACAGTATTCTAAGCCAGTTCTTCCTCCCCTCTCAAATTGCCTTCTCAGTTGTGATATGAAACAATTATTGTCCAGAAATCAGAGACAACTGATTCTTCCTTTATTTACAATAAACCCCTGCCAAAAAGCAGATGTTCATTTTTGCGTGCTTTATTATACATGCTGTCTATGTTCTCATCCATTTGTACCACTTGTCATTAGCTCCTGGGAGGGTCCTCAGGACACATCCACCTTTTTATGAAGTGCTGGCACAGCCCCTAATATAGACTCAAATGGGCCCTCTAGCCATGGTAGCAACCCAAATGCAAAGAAATCCTAAAAAAGTGCAGTACATGCAAAGGGCTTTTCCTCCCTCAAGTAATTTTGGACAGAGAGGTAGGTCATTCCATCACCCCCTATTTTCACTTGGGAGGAAGCCCTTGAGATGCAGGATACGATGGCAGAAAAGACAAATGTGTCATTACCAGTGAGCTTCTTGGGTGTGGGAGGTGAGTCCACACCTTCTCCATGGAAAGTGGGAGCATGAGGAGGGCAGGGAGCGTTTGAATGGATGCAGCTGGCTGTCTCTCTCCAGCTCTTGTGCTGGGATCCCTGTGCAAGCGAGGCTTTTGCAGCCAGTTGCTGTTTTCATACCAGCACCACAGCATGCAAGTGCTTTGGTCCTTGCTTTCATATTGCTCAGACCACACAGGAAAAAAGGGAGCTGTTTTCCTAAAGGAAGTGTTGTGGGTCTGCACCTATGTTGTTCATCCAATCTTTTTGACCTTTCTTTCCCTGCCTTCATCCTCCACCCAGCACGCCAGGTCAGGTGAGGGGTGCTGTTTCAGAGACGGTGTGATGCATCACAGGGAGGATGTCCCCACTGGGATGTCAAGTTCAAGGCTGGTCAAAAGTTAGACGAGGCTTCATTTGGTGTTTCTGACAGTGAGGAGCAAGGAGTGCAGCTGGTGGGTCTGCTTCTGCCACAGAAAGGGAAGGGTAAGAGGTGGTCACTCCTGGGAGCTCCATGGAGCATGAGGGGCCTTGCAGGGAGAGGTTGCCTCTCCTTCCAGGTGCCACCACAGCCCTCATCACCGCAGCCTTGGCCTTGGCCACAACAGGCACCTGGCTCTGCAGCCTTGGCAAAGCGGTGATGGGCCATTTTGCAGGTCTGGCCATCAACTCCCCGCAGCAGCTGCCTGGTTTGCCTGTGCCCTACAATGACTGTGGAAGAAAATGCCCGGGACCGAGAGGGAAAGCGTCCAAACCCAAGCTGACAAAGCTCATTTAGGCTTGGCAGGACAACTGTCAGGGAGCAGCCCTTGTGGATACAAAGCCAGTGAAAGGATGGGACTGGCAAAAGCACTCTCTGCTGCCTGTACTTCTTCAGAAAAGCCTTGTTTGTTGTGCTACCAGTCTTGGGGCAAGGGCTTTTGAGGCAGAGCTACAAGAATTTGACTCTGGTCTGGAGAGGAGAGGGAAAGCAGGCCACAGTCTCTTTGGGGTTTTTTTTTGTCTTAAAACACAGAGACAGAGAAAACAACATACATTATTATACAGCAGGGACGTGCAGCCATGGACTCCCATACGTGTCCGTGGAGCATCCATCCAGCTCAGGCCAGCTGGGGTCAGCCTGGCCCAGTCGACCTTGAACTTGCTGAAACAGAGAGCAAAACCAATTAAAACATTGCAGTTGATCTGCATGCAAGGTCCCCACGGATTATGTAGGGCTACTGACTTCAGTGGGGTTCAGGTACCCTGTATAACTTTAGGAAGCTGGGTTTGAGGGTATCCCCAAATGCTGTAGCTTTGAGTCCCTCCTCCAAACGTTGTGTCTGACTTAAAGCTCTTGACTACTGGTGTGCACGTGTGTCACCCATCAAGTCATCTGGCAATGAAAAATACACATTCCTCAGGCTTCTTCCAGCTCTGGCTATCAACCGCAAAACTATCTTCTTCAAATGTATGTGAACTAAACCCATTTTGTTACCAAAGAACTGGCAAACCCTCCTCCCTCTTGCTGGCAGCACTTACAGTCCTTTGTTTAAAAATGCATCAGTGGTGAGCTGGACTGCAGGGGCAAGCCTGCTCTCCAAAATGGCAAGATGTCATGGCTGACTGACTTCTCCAAAACACACAGAGAAATGAGGACAGAGATTGCAGTTCTGGGCTGGGAAAGGTGGAGGAAGGAAGTGGCTCCACCACGCAAAACAGAGTAGCCACACGGGAACTGGTAAATATGGGAGACTCCCAGTTCCTGGAGCTGGACTCACACTTTGTGACCGGGATGAGATGGAGGAGCACCCGTGCAGTCATTCCCGTCATCTCAGTCTCCTCTGGAAAGGAGACGTGGCATCCTGCAGGTGGGTCTGCACGAAGTGGGGGCCAGGACGCCAGCGTGTGTTCCTATATAGCCCCAGGTGGCCCCACACCAGCCACAGCGGTGCTCAGATCAGGACTGGGAGAACTATGGGGATGATGCGCGGTCAAAAAATGAAGGAACTGAACTAATGGAAAGTGCAGACCCTGTTTCTGTTTGACAGGATCTGAAATGTTGCCATTTTTTTTACCAGTTTATTTTTATATCCTTCCTAAGACTTATTAAATTAACTTAAAAACAAAACTGCTAATTACCAAACGCCCAGATTTCCAGGTAAAAAAATAGTCATAATTTTCAGAAAGTGAAAATAGACATGATTTGGATATCGACCCGTATAAAGCCTTTTGCTAGAAATACTGTTCAGAGCATGGCAAACAGCAAACACTGAATTATTTTAAAGGTGAAAACTTTTGCTGTTAAGTTTCATCTCTCTCTCTCAAAAAAAAGAGTTGCTAAGAACATTTTAATATTGAATCATTTGCACATCTGGAGGCACGAATGTCATTTCGAAAACAAAAACAAGACAGGAGGGAGGGGAGGAAAAAAAAAAAATCAAAACACTTCCTACCAAGTCGAAATGCTGTAAATGATGAAAAACTCCTTGGCGATTAGTGCCGCGTTTGGACACAACCCCGGATGGCGTGGCGGCGCTTTGAGTTATCAACAACAGCCTTGGCAAACACGGGTGATGCAAACACTTGCGGTGCATAGCCGTGTGTGCAGGGCCCCTTGACTTTTGGAGCTGTTGTAGGCAAA
>NW_009260799.1:456439-457047 GCF_000687185.1 Egretta garzetta
TATGAGCGCAGCCCCGCAAAGGTGCCAAGGGTTGGTTCGGGGCTGGGGTGGGTCCTGTTTCTTACCATGGGGGCCCAAGCTGAGACTGCGGCATCTGAAAATTCAGGCCTGAAAGGGCTCATTGTTGGACCCTGCGAGTCAACCACAAAATACCCTCCAGAGCAGTGAGGATCCCATGTTGCAGAGGATCCCTGTCAGCTAAGAACCGGGTGAAATTAAGTGAAGCTGCCTCTCCTTCTTTTATCTTGCCAGATGATACAAGGATTCGGAATAAGGATGTTTGTAAGGAGCCTTGTTTGGTAAACTGGGGACTAGCGGACCCTTATGTTGCGCTGCAGCTGGTATTTGTGGTGGATATTTAAGGAGGTATTTCAGTAAGAGACCAGGAGGGGCCAGAGACAGGAGGATACAGTTCAAGGCCCTGTTCCCAGCTTGCCTAGAGGACTGGAGCAGACAAGTCCCCCTCTCCAGCCCCTTACCTGTCCCCACTGGCCCCCCTCTGCCGTTCCTGAGGCACTGGAGCAGTGCTTAGCGCAGAGGGACATCCATCTCGGCGCTGCCCTTGCACAGATGACAACGGGAATAACGCTAACAGATGGACGGTCTGA
>NW_009260799.1:457117-458963 GCF_000687185.1 Egretta garzetta
CTAGCGCAAACGAAACATGAACAATTTCCTCCCCGCCAGCAAAGAAAATAGCTCCAGGGAGAACCCAGGGAGAATAATTGTCAACCTTCTCTAGGTATCATGGGAACAGAGGCCATTCAGTAATCCCGGAGCAAACAACAGCTTCTTATTTTTGATACAGAATAAAACCCCAAGTATCTAAGAGCGGGTACTGTACAATTGCTGAATTAACTGCTCCAGTGCCCACCCCCTCCTGACCTTTCACTGAAAATCGTTTAAGTGAGGCAGGCGGGAGTTTTACTGTAACCGAAATGGGCTCATAACAGAGGGTGAATCGCTTGTCACAGAATGATGCCGATATGACAAATGCTTCACATTTTTCCTGCTCCCTTCTTCGAAGAAAATGCTGATCATCAGAGCAGTGAAATCCCTCCCAGCTCCAGCTCCTCTCCTGGGACTCGGCCAGGTCTCTCTTCCTGTCTTCAGATGCTTTTTTTCTGTCTTCAGATGCCTTTTTTTTTTTTCTTTTAGCCATGGTTAAAATACGCTGCAGCCTTATAACATGTACTGCAGGCCCCCCAGTGTGCCCCCAGAAACTTTTGGTAGCAGCAAGCAGGGTTGATACTGGCATTCACAACAACATAAATGGGTTATCCAAAGAGCTAAACCAATGCAGAGGCTGTGTAAACCTCAGTGAAGTCAAAATCTTCTACATACCTGCTGGTAATTCAGAATAATGTAGCCATGACTGGTGCTATTTAGTTTGTGGGACTATTCCTCACACCCAGGCTTTCCAACAGCAGCTAATTATGGATACAAGGGGAATAATAAAAGAATAGGGTAGACGTACCTCCCTGATGGGTTTTCCCTGTTTCCAGTAACATTCCATGCCACTGGCGCAGTACCTGGCTTTTGGCTGCTAATATAGAGAACATCCTTTTACCTCCTGAGGAATTTAGCCGATACTCCTGTCCTCATCCTAGCAGGTACCAGGACTCCCTCCGAGCAGAGGTCTCAAGCTCTGCCGTGATCATTTTATGTCACAGCATCTACTTCACCTATACTTGCAGATTAGCCTGTTCAAGAGGTTTCTCTGAAAAGATTTGCATGGTATAAAGGGTTTGTATAAAGGGTTTGTATTTGTACAGTGTAAAGGGTTTGTATATGGATGGTGCAGTAAATGTATGACTACCAGCTTTTCCAATCTGCAGTAACCCAGGGAGCAACATGCCTCTGGTGTAAGAAAATGGATGAATACAAAACTGCCATGAACACACAGACTGTAATGAGCACAGCTGTTGTTTAAAAAAAAAAAAAATCAAAAACCAAACCCAAAGATATTTCTGTATCCAAGCTTGGAGACCAATGACTTTTCATACCCCGCAGCCTGGCACAGGCACAGACCAAGAGAAGTTAATGAGAGGCCTGCTCAGCCCTTATCACCCTTTTTTCTTTTTGTTTCTCTTCCTCGGCCCTCGCTCCCCCTCGCCTCCGCCAGCAAACCCTGCTCTCATTTCCTCAGACACGGACGCAGCAGAAATAACATGGGTAGGAAGCATGTTTTCCTCCACTAGATTACTTGTACCCAGGAGCCTCACTCCAAAATGAATTCTCCAGCCAGTATCACTCGTCTAACCTTGGCAATGGAAAAAGCCCCAGAGGGAGACATGAAACACAAGTGATGCCTCCAAACCCTTTATTTTCCTCCATAGGATTCAGGGGGGAGCAAAAAAACCCGCACATTCCTGTAAGGGCAAATAATAACTAGAAAGCCTCTGGCATTTCTTAGAGAAAGACCTTAATATATTTTGCCAGGAAGATTGGTTGAACACCGTCGCGGCTTCGTAACCCTTCATTTCTGTATGCA
>NW_009260799.1:459000-476107 GCF_000687185.1 Egretta garzetta
TCCCTGCGATGGGGAAGACTTGGTTTCCATAGCAGCGACGGTGTGATGTTTTCCCCCCGCCTTCCTCCCCAGGACTTGTATTCCACAATTGCATAGGAGTTACATTTCACCCCAAGGCTTTCATTTTCCTGCTGCATAGTTTCGCCGTGCTCCAGGCAGGTCTGCCTTTTGCCATCATGAGTTTGGAGAACCAGGGGGGGCGTGGTGGTGGTGTCCTGGGGATGCCGTGCAAGCATTGCTCTCGCCTCCCTCTCCCTCTTAGCACCGCTCCACAAAAGACACAGTGTTCCCTGTCCCCAGCTGACTCGTCTTCACCGAGGTCCCCCTTTTCCTCGCTTGTCTCCAGCAATCAGCTCACGCATGCCTGGCTTTCCATAACACAGCAGAGCTGTGTGCAAGTGCCAGGCACCCGCACAAAGCCGGAGCGCTGCCCGCGGAGGAAATGTCAATACAGGAACACCAGGCTATTTACAAAACCCCTCTTCATCCTGCAACAGAGATGCATGTAGCTGTGAAAACAGTCATACCTGCATATACTCCCCTTTTGATTTTACCCATATGAAATATAGGGAGCCTCTCGTTTCTCTTGTTGCAGAGAAGGACCTTTTTCTTTTTTGCCAGCACAAAAGAGAGGAAAACATGCTCAGAAGTAGGGTGGTGTAGCTGCAAACCACATCAACTATTCTGGGTACTCGTAGGAGGATCTGGAAAGCAAAGCCAATCCATTTTTGCAGCTGATCTGTCTTCAAAACAAGTGCTCCTTTAGTTCTACACATTTGACATTTGTCTGCTTCAGAACCACCAGCCCGAACTCTGTTCTTATTAATACCATAAAATGCTTTCTCCTTCAGTGTGGAGTCCACACAGAGGAGAGGCCAAATTCTCCCTGATTTTGGCAGGTTTCCCAAGATATGGGCACACGCAGTATGTTGTGCAAATGTGCTGATGCTACCTGTGCTCTGGGAGACCCCAGCTCACGTACCCGGGGCAGTTGCACCCCGAGAAGTCCTGCTGGCAGGCGGGATGGGGGAGCTGGAGCTCAGCGCTGCGCTGATGCAGTCCCCGGCTTTTAGATCCCAGCTGGTGCTGGTCCTACCAATACAGAGTCTGCCAGGCTGAGCTAAGGTGTTCGCTTTTGGGTGCAGGTGAATGGTGCAGGGAGCAAAGGATACAGAGCCCGGTGCAGGGTGGTGCCTTGGCCTCTCATGGGGGTCTCAGCCCATCCACCGGTGGGAAGTGCACAGTTTGGCATTCAGACGTATCCCTGCTGCTCCTACCAGCTTGTTCCGACACTTCGGGCAAGTTAGCTGCCCTTCACCTGGGAGAAAGAGAGTTCACTTGTTGCATAAAGATGTTTTTTTGCCACTCAGAGGTGTTATTTATAGTCACTAATGTTTCTAAGCACCTTGAAAGAAGTGGTTTTATCATTACTTTTAGTAATACCATTGGACTGATGTGGTGGAATAGCCCCAAAGGCTGCGCTCATGAATCAAGACCTCCTCGTGGCAAGCAATGCCGAGATAAATTTGACTGCAAAAACCCCATTAATTTCCATATGTCACTGAATTCTCCAGTCGTCTTGGAAGAGCCTTTTGCTGGAGAGCAACATCTGTTCTGGCTCAGAAAGATGGTAGTAAACATCACATCTTAATTAAAACTGTGTGTACAGTTGTGGGAGACATACCGGTACCTCCTAGAAAAAAAGGATCTTAATGGCTTTGTTCCCAGGTGCTGACAAGAAATGCCTGTTACTGTCGTTCTCTTTGTGAACACCGGGTCTCCCCATTTGTCAGCGTCAAAACAGAGTTCAGAGGAAAGGCACTCGAAGGACTCTTCCCCCTCTTGGCAGAGTGTCCTTTGGTTGCAGAAAATGACCCTACCCTTCACAACCAGCTTGATAAGAAAGCCCCTCCAGGTGGCATTTCGGAGGTAAGAGGAGCAGGTCACACCTTCAGCCTGGTATCTGTTAGGTAAAGGGACTTACGCTCTACCCTTCTTTTCACTACACTGGAAGTATCTGGCTAAATGTAATGGCTTTTTTTACCGGTGCACAAATCAGGGTGATCCTTCTATGTCAGCTGTTACATTCTCAGCCAGGCTCACAAATTGACTGCGAAGCAAATGTTTCTCATCCTCAGTTTCCCTTTCTTGCAGGCCTGGTAGCAGGACTAACACAGTGATCACCTCACTCAAATACAAATATATAACAGCTTCAAGAATCTGTTTTCAGCATTCAACCTTCAGTTGGGCACGGCGAGTTTCCCCAAAAGTAGAATTCCATGAGAACTCTCTTCTAAAACTTTTTTGGTTTGAATGAGACTGAAACCAAACTGGAAACTCCTCAGAGGGTGCACCAACTCACTCAGATTGTTAAAACATCAGTTTTAGTTGAATTTGTTCAATAAAAGGACCTTTGCAGAGCCCTTCAGAATCTATCACAATATAGATATAAAAAATGAATATTCAGAATATGTAAGTGGGATTATGAGTTTCACTGAGCATATGCCGAAGGCTTCCATGGTTCCCACATCCCACCAAGATCCTCTGAGGCCAAGCAGCCTGTGAGTTCTGGATCCCCATTGCCAAAACACTTATCTAAATGCAGTTGCCTGCCTTGTTGGTGCCCACACCTGAGCCAGGTGGCTTAGATGCAATTGCTGATGCATTGCTTTTGTAGGCAATGGAAAAAAACAGGCTCAGGTTCTTCTAGGCACAACTTGTCAGACCTAAATAGCTTAGGATGAAAATGAGTGGCACCCAGCTTCTCTCTACTGGCTATAAAGGAGGTCTTGGTTGACTAAATCCAGTGGAAGTATTGGTATTTCATCTGTCTGAAGTCAATGAGTCACGGAATGGTTTAGGCTAGTCTGGAGCTCCAAGTCCTACTCAGAGCAGGGCTAACTTCCAAGTTAGATCAGGTTGCTGAGGTCCTTGTCCAGCTGAGTTCTGAAATATCCGTGGCTGCAGATATCATTCCCCCTCTGGGCAACACCCTCACTGGGAAGGAAAAAAAAATCCTTACATGCAATGGGAATTTCCCTTGCAATCACTGCTAACTGCTGCCCCTTGACCCTTCACTGTGCAGCATGAGATGCTTTCACTCGGGGTTAGCCTGGCTCTGTCTTTCTCTATAATCCTCCATTAGGGAGGGCTATAAAGGCGGGAGTAAATCCCATCCTTGGTTCCCTGGTCATGGGGCAACGATCATCTGCGTATTCTTTTTAAACTCAGCAAACCCCAAGACGTTTCAGATTAAATACTGCATGCTCAAATGCTGGGATTTCCCAGAAAAGCTTTTTTCTCTATCAGAAAATTTACATCCAGCACTAGTGCTGAAGTGGGAAGATTTACGCTGGGCCACTAATTTATTTTCTATTTTGGGTTCATCCTTCCTTTGATAGCTGAGCTGGATTTACACCTCTTGGTATAATCTGATGTTAGTACAAGCACATGTTTTGCTGTTGGAGGCATAGTACAAAGGCTGTCCCACAATCCAGGATATAACTCTTTCCTTGTAGGTCCTTCAGTCTATATAAAGCACAGCATAACTGAGTGCAAAGCAGACAGAAAGAGCACATAGGTCACAACGAAACCTATGAATGTACTTAGATTTGAAGTTACAGCCTGTTTTGATCAGTTCCATTTCTTTTCTTCTTCTTCTACCAGTTTTGTGATCTGCTTGTTGTTTTAAAGAAAATTAATAAACAAATAAAACCGATGCAAAACTCATCCTATTTTATTCCTGTTTCTGTC
Organism: Egretta garzetta; assembly: GCF_000687185.1. Classification (NCBI taxonomy): domain Eukaryota; kingdom Metazoa; phylum Chordata; class Aves; order Pelecaniformes; family Ardeidae; genus Egretta; species Egretta garzetta. The sequence continues at coordinate 462,754 of NW_009260799.1, forward strand.
AAGTAACTTAGTATAATAGTACGGTATGTCAGCTCTACATGATAAATATAAAAAAGCTGATAATCAATCAATTTTTGTTTTGTTATGGATGGTGCTGACATAAATGCTGACCATAATTAAGAGTTCATTCTGGAGTCGTCGTGCCTTTGCTGAAGGCAGATGAATGATGGCATAGCCTCACATTCAGGAACGTCCAGAATTGCAAAAATGAAGTGGATAGAATTAATCAAAAATTCAGAAGCTCAGTGATTTGTGTCCTTGTGAAAGCCTAGGCAGATCATTTCGTAGGTTTTTATTTTAAAAAGAAAATAGGAGCTGCATAAATATGTAAATGAGACATCCAAGAATGAGCAAGCGGGAGAAATATTATTGCTATTTGTCTGGCTGGCTTGATATATATATATATATATTAACAAAACCAAGCTTGGAGCCGTACATGGCTCTTGTGTGCATTTTTAAACACAGATGCACAGCTGAAAGTGTGTGCCTATGCATGTAAATAAGTGATAAAAATATGGATGGAAGCACATGCATTCAAATGAGTTGGCACCTCTATTCAAAGAGCAGAGAAATCTCTGTGTTCCACAATTTCCTTTAAATTCCAAGAATATTTCTTCCTGGACTTGTCTGCATATTCTCAAGCACAAACCAAACTCTTCTGAGATACTGGAGGCCTTCAACTTCATTGCTATGTTTCACATTTTCTGCCAATAATTCTATGCTCCCTCTCAAAATATTTCCTATGTGAGACTTTCATACACTGATCTTACCACCATATTCTTCCACAACAGTATTAATGCTTGTTTTCATTCAGGAATTATTTCTTCTATTAAGAAACTATGGTAATCAGCATGGAATACAGTTTGGCCTCTTGAAGGTGTCCCCCTATAGACTGATGAAATGATGGGTTTTCCAGGTCCAGCGCACAGAACACCTTTCAAAATCCAGGTCTAGTTCCCAGTGTAGTGTCTTGAATTGCACCATCGGTATCACCAGTGAAAAACGGTAGCATCTCAGTTTATACTAGGTGTGCTGAAAAAAATTATAAATTGATACTCGATAATGGAGAATGAAGGCTGCAATGCACATCATTAAAGAAAGAACAAGAGAGAGGCTATGGGAGATTTCTTTGTGATCACTTGCTGGAAAAAGATGAGCACTTTGAAAATGTTAAGGAAATGTAAGAGTGGTGTGCTAGAGTTTCTGGTAAGAAAAGATCAGAATTACTGGCAGTGCTCAAATGCGACTAAAATATTTGAATTGTTACTGTGAGTTCTGCAGGCCAAAATGTGAAAACGTGCATGTATGGGGACACTGAATTGGTCTAATTGGTCTAATATGTCTTAATAGATAGGAATACTGAGGACACCGTAAAACAAAAATGGAAGAAACATCAGAGTACTTTACTCTCAGACAAAGCAGTACATTGAATTAGAAGCTAAATATTGATCTAGACATGCAGGTGATAGGAAAAAAAAGGAAGCTTCTTTCATTAAATTAACAGTATGAAGCAATTTCCCAAGTAGTTCCAGTGCAGCAGTCCTACAGTATAACTGATAAATCAGGGTAAGCTTTCATCAGAATCTCATCTCTAATAGTCATCTCGGTCTGTGAATCCTCCTGGATAACCTCTGAGGGCAGAAAAGAGTATTTTGCAGGCATCCAAGTTCTCTAGCCAAACTCTTCTTCCACTAGCCAAACTCAGGAAGATAGTATCCAGAAGGTGCCTTTCGTCTTTTAATCCATACTTCATTTTGCAGCTCCCCCTCCTCTCATCCTTTTACAAGTCCCTCATGTCCATCAGTCTAATTAGGTCTCCCATGGGAAGTGATGAGCTCCAATCTTCAGCCAATGCACCAAAGAACTTCAGAGTATACATGCCACACGGCAGCTGAAGGACCAAAGCCTGGCTGACTTAATTATAAGACTTTGCAGTCAAGGTGAACTTTGGTCCAATATAGTTCCATTTTTCCCCATTTAGTAAAACTGATGCCATATTTGCACCACCTACCCAAGGGACCACACTGAGTCTCTGTGTTTCTTGTAGAAGGAGGCAGCACTGGGCAAGCTTGGGTACCTTAAGCTGACCTCCAAGTTTGACCAAAATACGTAGAATCATAGAATCATAGAGTCATAGAATGTTTTGGGTTGGAACGGACCCCTAGAGGTCATCTAGTCCAACCCCCCTGCAGTGAGCAGGGACATCTTTAATTCGATCAAGTTGCTCAGAGCCCCGTCCAACCTGGTCTTGAATGTTTCCAGGGATGGGGCCTCCACCACCTCTCTGGGCAACCCATTCCAGTGTTTCACTACCCTCATTGTAAAGAATTTCTTCCTTATATCCAGTCTAAACCTGCCCTGCTTCAGTTTAAAACCATTACCCCTTGTCCTGTCACATTTTACCCCCAAACCTTTTTTGGACCATGTGTACTACTAGCACTCTCTTCCACTTCTTGCATTAAGATGAGGCTCTGCATGGAGGGAGAAAGGAAAAGGCCCTTTTTGCATCCCGTGCTCTTTGTGCTTTTTGCAAACCCATATGGGAAGAAAGCACAGCACTGCCCTTCTCCTGTGAGGTCCTCAGGCCACCATTAGGCTTTTGGCTAACAATACTCCATCCTCCTCCTGTTTTTATGGGAGCTGTTGCACTCTCTATAAACAAAGTGAATGTTCCACTCCAAATTATCTGGGATTATTCACTTCAATATTTAAACACACTCTCTCTGGTAATGTTTTTACTCTTTATGTTCTTGTTTTCACAAGCTTTCATTCTTTTTTTTTGGCACTTATTCTCCCATCAAGAGGATTTTGAGCTCACGTCCATAACCACACTTTCAGTTCCTGAGCATCTATACATGGGGAAAGGTGATTCACACTCCTCCAGTCGAAGGACTAATCTGATCAATCACAGCTGATCAGTACATTTAAAAGACAAACAATGACCTCCACAAAACATTTGCTTGTGATCCATCCTCAAAACTGAAAATTTTAAATACTCTCCAACTCCGAACACACCTATGAAAACTGCAGTCTGCAAACAGGAGAAAAAATGCGACAGCAATTTCAAATTGTTCCCTCTGCTCACTTCATAAATAAATAAGAATAAAAATGCTGCTTCCCACAGCGGGTAAGGCAGGAAGTAGGAAACAGTCCAAAATTTCCTGAGATGGTCTGTAGAAACTGTGTACTCAGACAGAATTTGAGAACCAAATGGTCAACGTTGCGTTTGTTTTGTTCATTAAACCAGAAGATTTGTGCAAACGGTAACTCAGAGTGCAATTACTACATTATTGCAACAACACTGATTTTTATTGAAACAAAGGGCCTTACCTATGCCTGGAAATTTTGACTGCTTACAGAAGACATTCTTTATAATGTGCTTCTTGCTAGAACAAAAATGCTTCCTGACATTCCTATCCCTTAAAAAAGTGTGCAGTTCACACAGCGGGCCTTCTAACAGCAGACAGAGCCAGTCTAAAGCCATGAAAGGGCATTACAGTGTCCAAGGGTAGACAGCGATGACTTGAGAGGCATGAGGATCACAAAGCTCTTGCAGCACAGCTCGCAAACCAACTCTGTGTCCCATGACTCATGAAAAGGGGCTGTTTTTTCATTGCAGATGCTGTGCTTTTGGGGTGCCCTATGACAGACCCAAACTCAGCTGCAGATGCCACCCAAACACATCTTAGGCAAAGCCATGGGATTTCCATTCTTTGGGTGCCTCCTAGAAACCTCCCCCTCACCTTCCTCAGCTTTGAGAGCATCTGGCATGTGCCTCATGGCTCTGAAATTTTGGGATGGTGCTTTCAGGGCCTAGAAGTTTGGCACAACCCTTGGCCTCTTGGTCTGTAGATCTTACATATCTAGAAGAGGATCCCTTCAGACCTTTGTGTTATGTCTGCCCATCTTGTGCGCTATATTAATGGCATTACTGTCTCTATTAGTGGCATTGCCCACAAAGAAGAATAAAACCACTGTAAATTCACAGATTAGAAGTTTCTCCTTAATTCTTTCTTATGAGAAGTGTGGTAATAACATAGTATTCAACTGACCACTCCAATCTTGAATGATCTGTGAGTACCAATATGTACCAATACCTCTTCCCAAGAGCTAGGCAGGATCAAGGATACCAGAAATTTCTATTGCTCCAAAAAATAGTAGTGCTCAAGATGCTCAGTAGCTTCCCATTAGGCAGACTGGAGCAAAATATACAGGAGTTACTGTGCAAAAAATCTACTTTGACCTATTCCATTGTGTTTCCAGCAGAACCCAAGATAACTGGTTCATTCCTCTTCATGACCTGCCTCTTCTCAGCACCGCAGCCTTCTCAGAGTCTTAGGTGGTTGCCATATAAGTAAGGAGTAGTTTCACCATATTTAGCACCCTTGTCCTCCCTGCCCTCCTAGGACTGACAAGGTCAACCTGCCTTCACAATGCAAATAATTTCTGCCATGGTAATTAGTACGGCTGAGAGTAGAAATGTTAATGGTGAGTATTCACGCAGGAGGGCACTTCTCCCTTTTAGTCAAGCTGTTCAGATGGGGCCCCATAGCAGCAGGGAGCCTGGACTTCTAAGCAAGAAGTTTGGGATTTGCTCCATAACAAACAAGAAAAGACTTCAAAAATTTTAAACTCTCAGCTCTTGAGCCAAGCATACCTCATGCCATTTATTCTCACAGCTAGCTTCAGAGAAATATTATGATAGAAAGTCTTCCAAGTCTGCAGAATTGGGCTGTTAGCCAAGCCGAGTGAAATTTCAAAAAGCAGCTTCTCTTCCATATTTTCAGGCTAGAAATACAGCTGCAGTGGGCAAGGGCAGATTTGCCCATCATTGCAATTATTCTGGACCCAGCGAGGTCCCAGAGTCCTAGGCTTGTAGATAATATATACCGTGGTCATTATCTGCCTCCCACAATTAACCATGGTCCCTCCCCTGCTTGCACAGTTTGGAAGCTTGTGAGCACATCATATGCCTATAGCAGGGTTTCAATTTGGGATAAAGAGAGAGGAGAACTGGGACATGTCCATAAGCATTCGATACTCCAACCTTTCCAGGTTCTGGAGAAAAATCCTGACCACACCAAGAGGCCTTGATAGCTGTAGCAACTGTGGCAAATAACTACACATAGGAAGATGCTTGGCAGCACTGCTGTCTGCTTGGACAATATGGTAGGGGGCCATGTTTCCACATGGATGAACTCTTCTTGCACTAAATCTTTAATGAGCAGGTGTAGAAATGCCTTCATCGTCATGATGCTGCCTTTTTCTGCCTCTTCTATCCAACAGTGTCTCACCATGGATATCTGTTTCAGGCTAGCTGCATCCCAAAGGAGATTTTTGTTCCCTGCTTCTGTTTGTTTATAACAGCCTCCAAGACTGCTGCAGAGCCAAGGAATGACTGGCTGTTTTTTCAGCCTGAGATATTGGCTCGGGAGAAAGTGGCTCATCATTAGCCTGAGCACTCTTTAACTCACTTGCTAAAAGGAATGCTGCTGTATCCCTCTTTTCTGGTATCATTTATTAGAGCAGGCAAACCACCTCACCCTTTCCTTCCAGCCTCAGCCCAGTTTACTGGGGATAAATCAGTACGTACAAAGGCATCCAGTCCCAATGCAAATATAATTCAAGGGATGAATATTCGGTTTCACACATTGTTAAACTTTTTTTTTTCCCTCCTGCAAAAACTGTGAAATTATTTCTGTATTTTAGTTTCCTCGTGTCAGCTTTCCAGCATCAGATTTTTAAAAAGGTTTTGCTTAGGTTAAAAATGTTCTCCTACCATAAATCCTATGTCAGCCTCAAAAATACCAACTATTTTTCACTTTGAGTTGAGCCTGCTTCATGAAGATTGCTTCTGGAACCTTGTGATGGATTATGAGTTATAGCTAGGAAGCCTAAAATAAATCCTAATTGAAGTGCAATAGACTATGACTCTTGAAAAAGAGGGAATAGAGGGAGACCAAGGTTATTCAATTAAGGCCGCTTCAAGCTTTTTTTGTACCTAGAAGCACAACTTTGCAAGCCTACCAGAAAAAGCCAGACCCTCTACAAAGTTCAAATGTCACTCTCCTTCTAAAAGCCTGTGTAAGTGAAAACTGATTATCACCTAATTGACATTAATAAGACAGAATTTAGAGAATTAAGAGCTGGAAGGATCATCTTAAGAAAGACTAATGGAGCTAAACATCGCATGTAAAACTTAACTAAACATTTACCGAAGGGAACATAACAATCTATGATCTATGAAGGAAATATTTACTGAAGAAATAAGAGGATTGGCTCATGCCGGTAGATATATGTAAATAGTAAGAGGAGCTCTGTTAATATATACCGTGGTCATTATCTGCCTCCCACAATTAACCATGGTCCCTCCCCTGCTTGCATAGTTTGGAAGCTTGTGAGTGCATCATATGCCTATAGCAGGGTTTCAATTTGGGATAAAGAGAGGAGAACTGGGACATGTCCATAAGCATTCGATACTCCAACCTTTCCAGGTTCTGGAGAAAAATCCTGACCACACCAAGAGGCCTTGATAGCTGTAGCAACTGTGGCAAATAACTACACATAGGAAGATGCTTGGCAGCACTGCTGTCTGCTTGGACAATATGGTAGGGGGCCATGTTTCCACATGGATGAACTCTTCTTGCACTAAATCTTTAATGAGCAGGTGTAGAAATGCCTTCATCGTCATGATGCTGCCTTTTTCTGCCTCTTCTATCCAACAGTGTCTCACCATGGATATCTGTTTCAGGCTAGCTGCATCCCAAAGGAGATTTTTGTTCCCTGCTTCTGTTTGTTTATAACAGCCTCCAAGACTGCTGCAGAGCCAAGGAATGACTGGCTGTTTTTTCAGCCTGAGATATTGGCTCGGGAGAAAGTGGCTCATCATTAGCCTGAGCACTCTTTAACTCACTTGCTAAAAGGAATGCTGCTGTATCCCTCTTTTCTGGTATCATTTATTAGAGCAGGCAAACCACCTCACCCTTTCCTTCCAGCCTCAGCCCAGTTTACTGGGGATAAATCAGTACGTACAAAGGCATCCAGTCCCAATGCAAATATAATTCAAGGGATGAATATTCGGTTTCACACATTGTTAAACTTTTTTTTTTCCCTCCTGCAAAAACTGTGAAATTATTTCTGTATTTTAGTTTCCTCGTGTCAGCTTTCCAGCATCAGATTTTTAAAAAGGTTTTGCTTAGGTTAAAAATGTTCTCCTACCATAAATCCTATGTCAGCCTCAAAAATACCAACTATTTTTCACTTTGAGTTGAGCCTGCTTCATGAAGATTGCTTCTGGAACCTTGTGATGGATTATGAGTTATAGCTAGGAAGCCTAAAATAAATCCTAATTGAAGTGCAATAGACTATGACTCTTGAAAAAGAGGGAATAGAGGGAGACCAAGGTTATTCAATTAAGGCCGCTTCAAGCTTTTTTTGTACCTAGAAGCACAACTTTGCAAGCCTACCAGAAAAAGCCAGACCCTCTACAAAGTTCAAATGTCACTCTCCTTCTAAAAGCCTGTGTAAGTGAAAACTGATTATCACCTAATTGACATTAATAAGACAGAATTTAGAGAATTAAGAGCTGGAAGGATCATCTTAAGAAAGACTAATGGAGCTAAACATCGCATGTAAAACTTAACTAAACATTTACCGAAGGGAACATAACAATCTATGATCTATGAAGGAAATATTTACTGAAGAAATAAGAGGATTGGCTCATGCCGGTAGATATATGTAAATAGTAAGAGGAGCTCTGTGGAAGACAGGCTCTCTCAGCATGAACTGAAAGGTCAATGTTTGTTTTAATTTGCAATGGCACTTCTTCAGTTTTAAATGGTTTATTTCGGATTGCTCTTAATATTCAAAACAGGAAATGAGGAGTTGTTCCGAAAGATGGATTGAAACGTCTCGTCCTGAAGGAGTTGAAACTAGCCATTAGCTTTGTCTGAATCTTTACCCTTTCTCCTATGAGAACATTTTAGCTCAAGCAGTCTGATTTCCCCGTTTTATGGCGCTTGCATTTTCTGACAGACTTTTATGCTAAATCGTAATATAAACTAATGAAGTCAGCTGAATTTTGCGCTTCCTGGCCAATGTATATGCAGTCACACTCCTCTTAAGAAGCCATTCTTAAAGGAAATTACAGAAATATAATTGTACACTGGACAAGACTCTCAAACCCAAACCATGTTGCTCTGATGAAGACATGTACTAGATAAGGAGAGTGTGCAAAGCTATTTTTAACTTTCCCAGTCCTGTGAAAAGCAAAAAAATTGCTACTTGCTTACAGCCCCTACAACCTCAAGTAAAAATGCAGGGCTGCTCAAGAGATTTTTCCCAAAATATCTCACCGTTGTGGCATAACATTTTTATCATAATGTCATTTATGCCAGCACCAGATAGGCTGAAGAGATGCTAGGATGTCAACATCACTATCGAGCCTACATCTGTGTTTCTGCCATTGCTAGCACGCAGTTACATGAGCCAGGATGTTTCAGTGCTGGGGGAACTTGAGGATCAAAGCTGCAGGGTAATTGAGGGAACTGAAGAAGATCTAAGCATCAAATAGAGCAACAAACATCTGCAAGCCTAAAGGAGCCTCTCTAACAAGCTTCTTGCTCACCTTTCATGTTCTAAAAGGTTTTTATGGGGATGATATAAAGAAGAAAGCAGAGAGTCAGAATAAAATTGTCTGCATAACCCTGTTTTATTTGATCCTAATTTTATGAAGCACTTCCTAAAGGCACCCATTAAAACCAAACAAAAGGGTTTGAGCTACCTGTCATAACTTCATTTGTACAACTGAGTTCTCTGTGATTCATTCTTGTGCAGGAAAATCAGGCTCACAGCTTTCAAACAAAGAAAAGCAAAGCAGAATAGAAATGTTTTCCTTTAGCAGCGATGTACCCTTGAATATTCCTTTAGGATAGAGCTCAGTGCCTCAAAGAGAAATGCTAAGACATTTATTTCAGATAGGCAGGGCTTTCTATAGTTGTCATTGATAAAATCACTTTGAACTGAAACATCTGACCAGAACTATGACCAGAACTCATTGCATGACATGAGAAAAAGTGAAATTATACATCTTGAAATGCAAACATTGCTTTCAGTTCAGTTTTATGGAGGGCAGACCCCAAATTTTTATGTTGCAACCTGTTTATTTCAGATGTTTAGGCCCTTGCTACGTGTAGAAGAGGCAACACGAGAAAAACAAATAGAGTAGTTAGTAGTGGTGAATTACATTTGCACAAGAAGAGAGGAAATGATCCCTTAGATAAAATTAACTGTGAAAATGAACTCTCATAGTTTAGCCACATATTGATTTTTGTCTCAGATCTCTTTTCTGTTGCAGCAATCAAATGGAAATCCATGCTGTGCCCTTGCTCCCATGACTGTCAGAATTCAGGTTGCCCTGGAGACATGATGCCACATTTGCAGAAGGGGAAGAGAGAGACCTCAGCCCCACCGTCCTCTGGGGACCGTGCTCCCAAAATTCTTCCGTGGGCCTCCTTTGACCCCTGAGAGCTTGCAGACAAAGAGACCCAGCCAACTATTTGTAATGTGAGATGCTACTGTAAATTAAACGCTTACTAATGAAAGATCAGAGGGATCACTTTATAAAGCTAGCTTCCTATTTCACTGCATGCCTTTGGGAAATACATAGTCATGCTTTTTAGCAGCACAGCCACAGGCGCTCTATGTTTAAAGCAAGCGGAGCAGCAACATATCTTAATCTTATAAAAAGGTGTGGCACTGGATAACAATTAGTAACATCCTGGATATAAGAATATACCTGATTAGGACAGTTCTTAAATCCACGTACATTTCTATCTGAATCATTCATCTGGAAATACTGGATAGCGTCTGCTGGAAATGGAAAGTAGAACAAGTCAGCCTTACAGGCAGAGCTCGCTGCCGGTCTTTGGAGGTACGTAAATCCCTCAGCAGGTCAATACATTATTTCCTCTGTCACGTATAGGATTTACTGCTCCCATCAGCGTGCTGTCCTGTTATATTGTTGCACAAGAGGCTGGAGTTCAGGGAGGACTTTGGTACTCAGAGAACAAAAGCCTCACACACACGACATCAGGGCGAGCGCACCCGCGCACCCCCTCTGAGCCTCGGGACAAATGAGTGCAGCTCATCTCCCTCTTTGCATCACCCAGCAGCAAATTGAGCGTGGAGTGGAAATGAGGACAGCAATGAGGGAATCTAGCAATATTGACTTCTTTGCCGTGTTAGGCTGGAAACTGGGAGCTCTTGTGGAAACCCGTAAAATGGGAATGGGTTGGAGGATACCAGTAAAGATCCTGTGCTGAGGACAAGAAGTTTCACAGTGCTGCTAAAAGAAAAAAAAGGCACATGCATACAAAAGATAGCAACACTGGTGCTGCTCTGCGCAGAATGGCATCTGTTTCCTCCAACACCCTGCAACTGGATTCATGAGCCTTGTAGGGGGATGGTGAGCAGTGCCGGACAGAAAGACAGCCATGCACAAGAGATAAGCATGAGCAAAATAAGACTGGAGGCAAAGAGGATCACTTTGCAAACTGTGTTACTGCTGGGGAAAGGAGATGCCTTCCGGTAACTGAATGCTTGTAATTTGGGAGGAATGATATACTTTCTGTGAGTTGAGGTGTGCCCAAATGTTTTGCTGAAGGTCTAGGCCCATGGTCCCCGAGTTTGCTGCTGCTCACAAACACAGCCATCCAATGCAGATCTCGGACCAGGCAACTGCCTAGCCCCCATCCTGTCTCCTCGGGTTGTCAGCAGAAAGAGACCAGTGGTCACCGATGGACCTAACCTCTACAAATTTATTAAAAACATTTTTCATCTAAACCTCCTTAATATTTTTCACCTTTGCCATACCTGCGGCAATAAATGCCACAGTCTGGATAAACATTTCACTAATTACCTCAGGCTTTGATCTATGCCTCTGGTGCTGCACACCGCTTCCCCAGGCACTGGAACCAGAAGTCTGTGTTGGAGCTGCCCTGTTTTACCAGAACAGTGAATAAAGCCTTTCTCAGACATGTTTTGGTACACTCCATTCAAATATATAAATGTAAATGAAGAAGCCCATATTCAGAATCTACAATAGCAACAGATGTTAATTGCACAGTAATAGCTATCAAAACCTATATTCAGTGTGATCATGTCTTGTCCTCGCCTCAGGGCATACCACAGTCATAATTAATATTGCTATTTAATAACAATAATAGGGCGAATGCAGCTTATAAATTCATGGGCAAGGTCAATAAATGGGATCTGATCATTAGGCAGGTACAGCTGAACAATTTATGAAGTGTTTTAAGAGCTTCCCTAGAGGTGGTGAATCAGGGCTGATCTGCTTGGCTCCTTTAGTGAGCAACAGGAATGAAAAGTAAATAAATAGAGATGCGAAACAGCCTTGTCTCCTTTGTATCATGCCCTTCCTCTAAACTTTTCTTTTTTTTTTAAAATACCAGAATTAAAATGCCTTTGTAGCAAGGACTTTTGAAAGAAACTCTGTATAATACAGAGCCTAATCTGTCTGGGGACTGATTATTATTATTAATTTCTGAGTGTTTGTGGAATTCTCCACCTCAGTAATGCATGTACAAAAGGCTGCTTTCTGTCTTGACAGGTTTGCAGTCTAGGTAATTCAGTGTAAAAGAAATAATGAACAATGATTGTGGTAACGATTTCTCTTCTAAAAGGTAAAGCCTTTGGCGTTTCTGCTCATTCTGACACGCTCCCCAGCTTGCACAGTCCTACCGTGACCTGTAAATGGTATTTTTCCAAACAGAAGGGCTCCGCTGTCATTCTTAAGCAGGTATGAACAAGCCAGGGCTTCCGATCAGTATCGCGTTACGGTGACGTGAGGTACTGATGAGCACTTGAACTGTGGTAAGTCGCACGGCTGCAAGGTTTTTCTACTTACTGCAAAGCCAAGTGCATTAGTTTAAAACCATCTTTGAGGTGGGATGGGCTAACAGCAGGCACACGGGCGCCTGTGATGCTTCAGCCGTCAAGCGGTACCTTGCAAAACCCAGTAACTCAGCTGCTTTTGACGGCACGCTCTTAATCCACAAGGGAAGAGGGCTAAGTGAAGGGCGCTGACAGACAGGCTTTGGCTGAGCTTCAGGTGCAGGGACCAAGGACTACGCGGTGCTGCTGCCCCCACAGCAGCAACAGCAGAAGGAAAGGTGCCTTGCTGGCTCCCCTGCCATGCCAGTCAGTGCCCCCAAAGTGGTTCACGCTTACGTGGCAGGGCAAAGGGACACAACTCAAAGGTGAAGGAAGGTTGTTGCATTTTTCTACCTCGTGCAGCAAGATATAAGCCTGTCAGTGTCCATGTAATTATCCTATACTTGGAATAAGTGAAATACATGTATCATATATACATATACATGCCATACACACTATTAGCTACTGTGCAGTAACGTGCTTGGCAGCATTAAGTTGAGCAGTGTGAGCGTCGCCCCCATCGGAACCTGAACCTCCAGTTTGAACCCAGCTGTGAACATCACCACAGTGAAGTTACAAATGAAACCGAGAACAATGAAAGCAACAGCGAGGTTTTTAAAAGGTAACTGAAAATGTAAACATTTTTATTATCATGGACCGCAGTGCTACAGCAGAAGAGGAATAATATTTCTAAAGAAGAAGTAGGAGAGTTGGACGAAGGGTTTTTTTGGTAGATGGTTACAGTCAGAGGGCAACATGCTCAGAACCAAACTCTTCTCTGAGAAGTACTGTTCACCGGTAAAAGAAATTTTTTTTTTAAAGTCTGTTCTCCCGGAGGGACAAGGAAAGTTCTAATTTGGTCAGCTCTGAATCACAGCCCGACAAAATGAAAAATAGATTACTCTTCAAGCACAGATACCAGAATAACTTGGCAGATGATTATATAGGAGGCAAAAGTGGCAGCACATGCTGTACAGTGCTTTGCAAAATGCATGGCTTGAAAACCCATATATATAGTGCAGCCGAGGATGGAAGTGCAGCGTGAGGGAGCCCTGACCTCTAGTGGACATAAAAATCTAGACTTGGTAAAGATGATTGAATTCACAACAGAAAATACAACATGCAGACTGTCGTCCCAAAGGTTGTGCTTGGCAACTCTGCAAGCTACAGTCAGCATAGGCTTACACTTGACTGTTGGATGGAACTATTAGGAAGCTCTCACTGCATGCGTGTCAGGAACTATCATGTCTATTGCAACGCCTAGAGGCAAATTTTATATGGCCAACAGAAAAGAGTGCACACTTAGAATTTGCTTAACAAGACAGATAAGTCAACTATCGGTCAGTTAAATTAAATGAGACTAAATTCACTGCCCTTTTTAGATATTTATTAAATAACTGGG
>NW_009260799.1:476138-487430 GCF_000687185.1 Egretta garzetta
ATTCCTGAGACTGTCTCATTACTGGCATATTAGCAAAGCACCAATAGTTCAAAGAAAAAAATTCTACGGAAATATCAACATACATATCACATCGTATTAAGAGTCCTACTTCTTCTACAGTCAAAAAATACAGAATGGTGAGGGTTCATATCTTTTCAATGTCTGCCCCAAAGGATCTTGTTTGCTTCTAACTTTGAAGTTATTTTCCATAGGAAAAGTCCTGTAAGTGTTTTGGAGCTCTTCTTTAAACTAATCCAAAGAAGAAAAACAATCCTAGGCACACAATTCCATAAGGCTAACCTTCAGGGGAAACTGCCAAAGCTGGGTGTTCTCAAACAGTTAATGTGCAACACAGGCTTCCTGTCCTATATCAGTAATGTCATACTTCCTTCAGAAGTCTCATCCAGAAGCTAATGAACACTTTGATTTTTGTGCTTTCACCACCTTAAGACAGTGAGGTTTCTGGGATATATTTGGTCAGGAAGGCAAGACAATGGGAGCTTGCATCTGGTCTCGCAGAAGGGCTTTGTCACTGGCGTGGGTTGTCCTTGCTTCCATTAGACCCTGTCTCACACCAGAATTACCAGCCCCACACCTTACACATTTCTTCTTGCCTCACAATGGCAGGGAAGGGAAGAAGCAAGAGAATCTGAAGACCCATGAATTCCCTATTGCAAGTCTGTGAAAGGAAGGAGGAGGAACTTCTACGAGGAGAGCAGGATGCCAGGCAATGCACCAGACTTCATCATCTAAATACTATTCAAGAGTAAGAGATACTATCTCAGTCTTTGATTGATATGAAACCAATCTGTGTCCCGAAGTTAGTGCCATCACGAAAGTGAGAGTAAAATTTATCAGGGTGGCATGCAGTACAGAAGGTGATATTTTGGTTCTGGTCTGTCACAGAATCATCTTGGATGTTCTCAGGAAGAATCCCACCGCTCTCAAGAAGAATCCTTAAAGAAAGTAAGAGAAACAGAAAACAGTACTTTTTGTACATCCTCACATTCCTTAAGACAGCACCTCAAGTACCAATTGGGTTGGGACTTTCATTTGCTTTTATTTTTTTTCTTTTTTTCCAGTATTAGAGTAAAATAATTGCTTTTTTGCTACCAATAAAACCACATTTCATTTGAACATTTGCCTATAAACCATAAACTAAAAGTAAAATAATAATTGAAACACAGCAAAGGTGAGCAGATTTGATTCATTCAAAGGTATAATTTGTTGACCTGCAAAGTACTAGAGAGTACTTTAAGATGGTGAGGACCCTCACCGTAATAATGCTGGATAATAGAATATCAATATAATTATTGATAACTAATGTGGAATTAACCTTTTGTTCTTCTAAGCTGAGTCTACTCAGCACAAAAAAAAAAGTGTGAGTCATGGAAATGCACTCAGTTGACTTACCGCGTTGCTCTTCTAATATCAATATAAGGACTTGCAGAGTCAAATAGTCTCACACACTTTGGATCGATTCTGTGAAATTCTTTAGCTGATTCGTGAGGAAGTTTGTAGCAGCAAGGTCCTACAGATGGGCCCAGCACCACAAGGATATCTTTCACGTTACAGCCATATTCAGATACCATAGCATTTACTGTGGCCATAGAAACTCCTAACAACGTGCCTTTCCATCCTGTAAGAAATGAGAGGTTGAAAAAAAAATTGTATAAATTGTTTCTTTAATTTTATAGGAGTCAAATATATGCTATTATTAAAGGTACAAATGACCAGATATATTTATATTTAAAAATAAATCATAATAGCTAGTAATAAATAAGTTTTTTTTAAAAAAAATCAACCCAACACATTAACAACTGTCAGTTTGCTGATATCATCATTTTGTGGAGATGGAAACTTGAGAGAAGAGTTTAGATTAGGATTCCAGGATTCCTTTTTCCCAGTGTCCTGGTTTGGGCAACTAGAGCATACCTTACAGCTCCTCTGTGCTTGAAATGTTTAAATGGGAATATGATAACAGAAATATGTAATAGTCAGAACTCTGTTTTTATAATATGCTGAAAATGTTTTTAGTGTTATTTTAGAAAAAAAAAATAGGCTCAAGCTAGAGGTGTTGCTTGGAATAGACAGAAGAAAGCCCAGCTTTGAGTTTTCATATCTCAGTTTGAGTCCCGGAAAGTCTTTGCATTGCACAAGGTGTGTGTCATACCAAAGGATAAGATACGCTAGTAAGTTTTCCTCTGCTTTTCTACATCCAAAGATTGAGATGACCTTATACCTAATTGTCTTTATTTGCATACATAGCAACATGTGTTCAAATTAAACTGACCTGAGGTGGGGTTGGGTGGGAAGAAAAGGATTTAGGAAAAGGTAGTTGGAAGCCTGGCAAGGACTATGATGTGGCAATGAAGGCCAAAACTTGGGAAATGGAAGGCTTAGTTCAGGCTAGAGCCAGGAGGTATGCTTGGAGAAGGCAGCAGTGTGGCTTGGGGGAACAGTGTGGCGTGTCAGGGACTAGATAAATGAAGAGGCAGCGGAGAAAGGAGCAACTACAGATTTAAATATTTTACAGTAATTAGGTTTGAACACTTACAGTGTAAAACTATTAAAACTTTCAAGAGTGGATAAAATTCTCTCCATCCCTTCTCCCCATTAAAAACCCCATCGTTTTCCTCTCCTCCCAGACAGACATGCCACAGTTCTCATTCCTCTCACTTTCTCTAACCTAAGCTTGCTAGGCACAGGGTGGGGGTGGGGGGGGCACAACAACTTTACTGAAGGGAAGTTAAAGTTTTTTTCATCTTATGATGACTCACAATTTTGAATTTATTTTGGCTTATTTATTGAATGCATGAAGAATTGTATGAATAAGGTGGTATTCACAAGTTCTAGGCAGAGGTGAATCTTCCTACCATATCAAGAGGGCTGCACTAGCATCAAAGTTGAGGAGACACTCTCAGCTGTGCATTCCACTTGACCTCAAAAACACAGACTTTTTTATAAAATGAAACAGCCCCAGCAAGAAAATCTCACCACAGGTTATGTATTCTAGCCTAACAGATGGGAAATCTTCTGAAGTCAGGCATAACCCCAGGTTGTGCTAACCATCCCTGCTTCAGTTTTATGCCCATTTGGTTTGAGTCAGACAAATATTTCTTCTGATCCAAAATGATTGTTGAGGGCATGGCTTTGTAGCCATTTTTTACAGATGAAGTGAGAGCATAAAAAAAATTATTTGGTTTTGGCTACCAGATCAGAAAAATAAATGTACAAATACATAAATAATAATTATTACATTTATAAAATAAAAAAACCCCATAGTTTGGGAAACAAACTATTGTCAAGACTAATCTTGTTTTGGCAGGATGCAAACTTAACAGGTCAGGCTCTTTACTGTTATGTGATCTTGCATTATTCATTCTCACTCAGTGCTCCTTTGATTGTTAATTTATAATCCTTAGTCCCAAACTCCCTTTCCAGTGGTCTCCTAGTTATTTTGATCTCTGTGACTTAAAATACCTACCAGAATGAGCAGCACCACAGGCTTTTCTGACAGGATCAGCAAACAGCACAGGTATGCAATCAGCCCCCGGAGCTGCTATCGTTACACCTTTCTGATTCGTAACTATTCCATCATAGCTGTCAGGTTCTGTCTTTCCCATAATATGCACAGCGTTAGCATGATCAACCTGTCAGACAAAAACAGAACATGGACAGTGACATGGCAGCGAAAAAACCCAGTTCTGACTAACGCAGGGATTTTTCTTTGGCACGAAACACTCTTCTGCATGGAAATCAGGCACTCCCTTGTTCAAATGCCACGCAGACGTATCAGTAGAAAGCCACCATTGAAGTGGTGGTGTATTTTTCTTTTAAGAGAAACTGCTCTGGTCATTTATCTGATTATTCTACTCTGTGCTAAGTTAAAAGTTAGAATATACTTGGAAGAAACAGTGCTTATGCTCCATACAACGCCAAATGGCTGATAGCTTGGATGGCTATTCCCACAGATAAACTGCCAGCATAAATGTTTTAATTGTCCTGCTTCTTAGAATATCTTGCTGAGAAAGATAAGAATAATGCCTGCAGTTTTAGCCAGTGATGCACAAAGGAAGACCTGATCCATTTACATAAATCCATTGTTTGATAAGATACCTTGACTCTGTGAAAAGTCTCTGGGTTAAATCCTGCAGCACTGGCTAGCCTGCGGAGATTTTCTTTAACAACAACTTGTGGGTCCCTCCGCTTGGAACTGCTGAAGAGATTGCAGGAGCTTAGGGTTGGTATGTAGGAGATGCCACCTGCCCTTGTGGTGAAGCCATGTAGGAAGATATCATCTGGCAAGGCAAAAAAGACAACAAAGTATTGCTTTCAACACAAGACCAGACCAGATATAACATGCTTTAATACTGAAGAGACCTGGAATCAGCCAAGCAAAAAAGACAACAAACTATTGCTTTCAACACAAGACCAGACCTTTAATGCTTTAATACTGAAGAGACCTGGAATCAGCCAATCAAGTTGAGTGTTGCTTTATCTCCTATTTAGCTGTGGCATTTAAGTTTAAGGATTCTAAGTTTCCTTCTTGCTCATAATCATAATCCTCTGAGGCCAAGGTAGAGGGGTTTGAGCAAGGAGTCCTGGCAGATTTAGCCTGACTTTTTGCAGAGTTGTAGTACAAACCCTAGAGAAGAGGTATCTCACTGAGGAAAATGAGAGTAGATTTTTAAACAAATGTTCTCAGATGGCATTTCCCAAGCTTTTTTGGCAAATGAAGTACTAGTCCTGAAGACTTCACTGAATCTCAAACATCTTTCTAAGGTACACTGAAAGCACTGAGAAATTCTAGCATTATTGAAAAATCCTCTGTTTTTACAGTGCAGATCATTTATGGTGGCCTCATGCACCAAATGCAATCACTGCTCTTGGCAGCGATGGGAGGGAGGGGGTCTGCATGGCAAAGTTTAACACAGAAAGGTAGACCCACAACTGGTATATTTGCTACCTTAATAGCTGTCAAACTTAGTGACATAATCAGAGTTGAGATTTGAAGTCTCTTTTTATGCAGTGTGGTCCTTTCGAAGTCAGTGTCAAAAACTTGAAGCACAACGAAGGCAAACATGGCTTTAAGTAACTCATGTTCCTTTCAGGCTCTGGATCATTTCAGACATATAAGTTCCAAGTTTTTGCAGTGGCAAACCTCTCAGCTTTCCCCTGAATCCTCTGAATCATGAGACCCCATAATCACACCACTTGAGAGTCATGCTGCAGTAAACAGGGTCATGCCATGCATGGCAGAGACACTAAGATATCAGTCTGATTAACCAGGCATGCATGAGGCTGCAGACCAGGAGAAGCTCCTGTCTTGCCTTTCCAGAAGACGATGGTAACTCTCAAAGTGTGTAATTCCCACACAGATTACACTGTCTGCAGTAATGCTCCCACTAAACCTGGGCCTCTCTTTCCTCTGATCATGCCCCAGGCCTGGAACAGACTGGCCAGTCTTTTGCTGTCTCTCTACTGACACTTCCCCCTCTTACAGACATGATGCACTATTGCAACATCATACAGAGTTATTTGCTGCCTGAAGACATTTCCAAATCTTACCCATTTTGCAATTCCCTTGAAGAAGCATGCTTGGGAACCGTCTCTGTGAAATCTGTTAGCTGGGATTCTCTTTACCTGGGATCAGGAAAGATCTGAGGATGGTGAGCTCCCCTTTCAGGCTTGGCAGGCCTTCCAAGTACATCTGAATCTCGCTTCGGATGAGTGCCACATCCTGGGTAGGAAACGTTTGCTCTTCGCTCTGAGGTTCAGCGATCTGTAGGTTTTCACAGTCAGATGCCACCTGTAAATCCTCAAATTCAAACTGGTAGACTGCTGTAAAGAGATGGTCTATATATACTTTCATTAAGTCTTTTCTTAGGGTAGGGAGAATAACTTTAATGATGCTTAGGTCTTTTTCATCCAGTCTTTGTTTGATGGTGTACAAAGCAGCAGCTGTAGTCAGAGCACGTACCACCTCCAGTCTTCTCTTCAGACCCTGAAAATCTCTCAGACCTGGAAGTGAGGACTCTTGTTCACCGTTCCTTTCACTCCCCTGCCTCTGGCAACACATGACATAGACAAATGGAGCAGGGATGGAAGAGCTTTTCTCAACAGATTCCAGCGCGTTACGTAGTAATCCTTGGGTGGTGTTCTGCAAGTTGACTGGTAGGCTGAACAGATCTATCAGCACTGCTTCCACCATATTCCAGGATATTTAAAGATTCCTACAACTGCCAAGTAGCCAGTAACCAAACATGAAAAAGAAACAAAAAGGCAAGATAGCATCATTAGTCCAAACACAGAATTATGTTATTAAGGCAATGCTTTTGGTGATACTGTGTAGAGAAGGTGGCATAGCAGCAATTATTGTCTTAGGATTTCCTCACTGCATCAAAAGAAATTGCAGCAAAAGAAAAGTAGCAGAAATTAAAATTATTATGTATTTAGCCAAGTATTTAGGTATTTCCCTACCACCCCGCCTACCTCGGGTTTTTCCCAGGTCAGGGATGATAAAAGGTTAGTACATAACATCAGAGTTATTGCACCAATTAACCCACATTAACCTAATGGATCTTCTTGACCTCTGACTGTTGGGCCCTCCTCCAAGCTCCCACAAGGGGAACCAAGTACAGAGGTCCCTCAGCTTGCTGGGACTGGAGGAGCTTCTGTAACAATTTTTTTGGAGGCATTTTACACAGTTCGCATTGAGGTGGGGCTCATGTCTACTACCCCTCCTGGCAGCTGGGGTGCTGGGCTGTGAGCACAGCGACATCTTTCCCACAAGCCTTCACAAGACTTTTTGCGCTTCTCCCTTCTGCGTTACTGAAAGTATCGATGTGCTAATTTCTGACTTCTGTGTGGAAGGGCACATGGTCGGTATAGCTCTTTTCAACACACACAGGAACTCAGCACAGGTTACTGAAACTTTACCTCGTAGTGCAAGAAGTACACAGAACTGAGTGAAAATAACATCACCCTGTGCATGACTTCCTGCCTCAGTTTTTTCACTATGGTAGCTGCGCTCCCTGCTCTGAAATCAAGACACGTTAAGCTTATCCAAAATCATCCTGTAGTTCACAGTTTGTCTTGTGGCCCAGGGTATAATTCCAGTTTTTGACGTTTGTTCTTTTTTTTTTTTTTTTTTTCCTTTCCTGGACTTTGTTGATGCAAGCCCAGCTAGCCCATCTTTGGCAACTTCTCCATCCTTCTCTTCCTCTCTCTGTTGCTATGAAAGCCTGCTTTACATATCCTCTAGGAAGTGTCTTATTTTCTTTTCTCTGTCTCTGGTAATTTTTCAGTTTCCAGTGCAAGCCTCCAGAGGTCTGGAACAAAAGACTAGAAAACAGAACCCCTTTGCTTTGGGATCCTTGAACAGACAGCCATTCAGATTTCATGACTAAGCACCGTGCTTGATTGAGGAGGAATACATGCAGCTTTATTACCAGTTGTAAGCCCCTGTAATCATTTAAGAGTATTCCTTAACACCACCATTTTTTTTGCATGGTAACAAATTGTGCACAAATATTAATCCCTTTGCAAGAAAATTAGTATCTTTGCAGGAGCAAAGGACTCGAGAATCTTTTTATGTCTTTGAAACCAATGCTCTGCTACCAGCACGAACCGTATCAGATAATGCCTGGCACTATTTTCCTGCCCCAAGCCCTCATTCTCCTGTATGAGCCATGCATGCTCCGGCTTCACAGCACTTCATTTTCCTGCAAAAATACTGCTTCTGTGTGTACCTGAGGCCTACCACCATGGTGGACTTCGTGTCCTCCTTGGCACTTTATGCTTGACAATGGATTCCCAGACTTTCTACACACAAATGAGAGGTCAAAGACCTTTCTGGTTTTAATAGGTCATTTATTCAGAATAGGTTTTACAGAAAACATTCCGGTTTTTCTTCATTGTTTTTTCCCCCTGACTGGAAGAAAAATAATCCTGACTGAAAATGATGTTTTCCTTTCTGTGAGTTGAATGCTTACAAAGATTAATTAGTGACTATCAAAACAGGTGAACCAGAAGTATCAAAACGTGACAGCAGATAAAAGCATCTGCCAAGGAATTTATGACTCTTGATTCTGCTCAAAGTATTATTTACACACAGCTGGTAAGATTTCAGAGAACACTGCTTACTAAGAAAACAGTGTCGAAACAGACGCATGTCAAAGACCATGACTTGGGAAATCAGGATATTCCCTTCCCTACCCTGACACTCTCTGTGGGAGGCCTGTAAGGATATGACATGATCCCAATCTAGGTTTAGCAAACAGCCCCAGCAAGGACAGACAAGTCCCCATCAAGGACAACAGCCACAGAGGGGTGTAGTGGAAAAAACAAATTATTGCTCCACTTCAGGTGTGTCAGTTGTGGAAGGTAAGTAGGGTTCACTTATCCTTGTACTTCCCCAGAAAAATACCACCAAAGAAAGGGTACAA
Source organism: Egretta garzetta (assembly GCF_000687185.1). Classification (NCBI taxonomy): domain Eukaryota; kingdom Metazoa; phylum Chordata; class Aves; order Pelecaniformes; family Ardeidae; genus Egretta; species Egretta garzetta. Next base: position 484,589 of record NW_009260799.1, read on the forward strand.
GGAAAGTGTTTGTGAAGGGAGAGGTAAATGCCTACATTGTGTGTGTACTGCAAAAAGTCCACAGGGGCAATTATTAGGATGTACACAAAGAAACAATGGGGCTGATTCACCCTCATATCCTTCCAGTTTTGCATCACAGAGTCCTACTGAGGTCAGTGGTGTCAGAAGTAAATTTGCTTACAGTCATAATAACATTTTTTGACAGCTTTCTAAGTCCCCCAAACAAAACCCTTCTCAAAATACAGGCTTGCCAAGCATAGCAATGTTGTAGCTTATGAGAAATGCATTCATGGCTACTCGGGTTTTAAGTAACACGCTCTACAGTCCCAGCGTTCCACAGAAAGTCTCACTGTACATCACTGCATCTGGAAAGATTAAGTGCATTTATTAAGGAGTTGCTCGTTTCAGTACACAATGCAAGGCAAATACTTCCACAAGCTTGAAGCCAAGGCCACCCGTTAGCTGTTTCGCTCACTCTCTGAAACTCTGTCAATACAAACATTTGGAGGGTAAAAAGAGTCTCTTGTACAGACATCAAGAAAATCAAAAGAAAATGATAGATAACGAGAAGAGAGGAGAGGTGAGGAGGTCAACAAGAGCAAAAAGGAGAAAGGTGAAGTGAACACAGAAAAGCAACAATGAAGGAAATAAAACCAGGCTGCAGAGAAGAGACAGCTGAGGGTAGGAAAAAAACCCCAAAAGCCACTTTCAAAAACCCCAGAAATCTAATTCTGAAAGCTCATTGTTGGTCAAGACAAGATCGCTGGCAATTTCCCGCACCTTCGAATCCTATCGATCACCTTATCTTCTTACAGAAACTCAGAGAACTGACACTGTTTTCAGAAAATTAAAAAGGCAAGAAATATTTAACACCTGCCAGAGAGAGAAAACATGAAAGAAGCCCAAATTAACAGGGATAAGAGCACATTTGTAATCAAATTTCAACAACAGCAAAGACAAAAAAAAAAAATGGGGAAAAAAAAGAAATAGGTAAAACCCTCTTAAACTGGCTTAAAATAAAAAATTCTGCCTCTCTTAACTTTGGGGTACTTACGCAAAGTTGAAGAAACAGAAATCAGCATTTACAATTAAAATATTGAAGTACATGCAGTTTTCATAAACAAACTCAAAGTTTGAAATGCAGGAATTTACTTACACAGGTAGACAATCCTTTTACACTTGAGAGATGCCAGCTGCTATAAACACACATTACCAGCTTTATATATCTCCCTGGTCACTGTCAGTCTTGCAGCTGGTTTGTACAGGATGGAAATTCCTATTCTAGGTAAGATTGGAGTGGGAACCTGTCTTTCTTCTTTATGATGAGACCCTGCTTTGTTGCTGTCAGTATCCACAGGAAATAACAAACTGTTCTGAAGGGCACCTGCATAATTAAGTGCCTGGGTAGCATTAAACCCGGAAGCAGCTTTAACCCTGCCATGGAACTCGCCGCTGCAATCACACGTTCCAATGCATCAGCTTTGCACAACCTCCACCAGGTTCAGAAATGCACAGCACAGCAAAACAGAAGAAGAACACAAAGAAGTTCAAGGAAAACTTGCGCAGACCGAAAGAAGTTCCTTTTCTGAGCTGTAACTGCACGTTTCAGTGGAGAATTTGGCAGAAAGTCTAGAAAATCAGCAGGACCCAGAGAGAGATGTTACGAGAGGCCAGCCTTCAGGGCCACGGGCCTGCACTGAGGATGCCGATTTCTCCTCAGAGCAGTCAGAAATTTCACAGAGCTCTGTAAAAAAGTCTGCATGTTTTGACAGGAAAATGCAAAGGTCAAAAGGCAAGTGGAAGAATTAGGGATTTGTATCAGCCTTTGTCCAAGAATCGTATGATAATAAATACGTTTTCTCAACTGTGCTAAAATCAGTCATGACGGGTAAGTATACGACAACTAAAGGTCAAGAAAAAAAAGTAATTTTTTCATGAATGGAAGAATTAAACGGAGGAATTAATAGAATCAGATTTCCTGTGAATTGCTATCAGACGTCCCCTGTTCCTCCCCTCCCTTCAGCTCCAGTAAACCTACATATCTGCCAGGTCCAGAACACACCTTGGGAGTCCCCCATGATTTTCCCTTCAGCTTTTCCTCCCAGCGTATCCTGGGCAGAGGGATGAGAGCTGAATCCTCCTGTCTCTCCCTCCCAAAGGGAACCAATGTGGGTATCTTGTCCTTCCCTACCCAGACACTTATTTTCATGAAGTTTGCAGAAATCAGTTATCCCTGAAGCTTTCCACCCCACTGTCAAATGTGTCTGAACTAGATCAGTAAAAATTAAAAAGGGGACTTGATGGAGGGAGACCAATACAACCATTTTCTTTCCTTCAACCAGATTAGGAAAAAATAATTACTGGGGTTACTTTTGGTGCAGAATGCTGAGAAAGATAAGGAAAAGGTCAGAAAATATATCCAGGATACAAAATGAGATTGAAAAATCACAAATTGATATTATGTCTCTGGCTGAAGTATTATATTCAGCTTCTGCCATTTCAAAGAAGGGATGAAATAAACAGATCATATGCAGAGATGAGCAATTAAATTATAAAAACTGTGGGATTTAGGGTTAAAATTCCTTAACCTGGAGTTCAGAGGAATACGAGTGGGCACCGAAACAAGTCTGTGGCTACAAAACAGGGCTCGGTGTGGAGCAGGAAGAACTGGGCCACGCTTCTTCTTCCTCGCAACCCAAGAGTGCTCAGCAAAACTTGCGTTCTCTGCAGCGTATTATCAAACACGAACAAATTGTGACAGAAAATGTCGTTTAATACAATTAATCGGGAAACTCAGCAGCGAAAAAAAGCTGAACAAAGCTGCCCCAGGCACAGGGAAGAC
>NW_009260799.1:487771-496501 GCF_000687185.1 Egretta garzetta
CAGCCGTGGCAACAGCCCTCAGTGTGAAATGACAGATGCGGGTTCCTGGTCGAGGCCGCCAACCTCCACCCCGCAGTCCGTGGGTCATCCGAGTGCCATTCCGGACATTTGGCCTGAAGGTGCACTTGTGCCAGACTCACTGCGTTTTCCTGAGAGTTCGATGCCACTTCATGTAACAATACAGATTTGGGAGGGACGACGACAATCTTTACAGTGGTACTACTTTGCACCTTTCCATGTGGCAGCTTTCTCAACATTCTTCATCTTACATTAATTTGCAATTACATTAATACAGTAGGCAGTTGCATTATGGAAACTGCACTAATGTAAATATTCAGGCTAAATATGAGAGCGTGCTCTCGTGCATTTAAGATGCTCTTAAGATGCTTTTAAGAGCTATGACTGTATTCACACACTTGAGGCTCTGACCTGTGGAAAAGCCAGAAGAATATTGCAATACTTTATTTTATAAAACTGCATGAAAGAATTCTCGATCATTTGCTTTGAGCATCTACCCATCTTGTTCTTGTTAATAAAAACTGAACGAAATGAAATAATGTATTGATCTGGGATCCCATAGGAAAGCCCTTAATATTGTTCTCTTTCTTTAACAGTTAGCGATTAAATAGAATGATGATAAAGCAATTCACTTCTTTGTCGTGTCCTTGTAGGTCTGCACTTTTGCCTAAAATGGCCAAGCAAAATTCTCCATCGCTAACTGAAGTTGTAAAGCAAGTTGCAGAGCAGCAACATTCACAAGCATCAGAGATAGAGAAAAGCAAAACAGTTCTTTTCCAACTGCAGGTAATAATCCTTGTTTGGAGCAGTTTAATTCATTTAATTTTTTCATTAGATGAGGAAGTATTCCTATGAACAGGAGAAGCTGATGGTACTTCATTTTTAATGTGTGTTTGCATCTAAGTGTAAGGCAGCTGTTCTGTTCCTGTGTGTGTCATTTAGGCTTAGACCAAACTGTGTATGTGTACTGTTATTTATACAGCTGCAACATAGCTAAGACTTCACTAGAGCAGGTTATAGCAGAAGATTTCATTTTTTGTTTGGAAAAAAACAAACCAAACCAAACGCCAAAAAAACACTGAGATAGCAAACCCACAAAAACTCAATACAAACTTAGAGCTCTTTGAATTTTTCGTAGTGATTTCCTGAGAAATTAATGAAAAAAAAGCATTTTAAAAGCATCCTTTTTAGAAGATTTTCACCAGACTCTCTAATTTTTTTAGCATCTTTTTCATACAAAATACTTTTTTCTGTGTGTTTGAAGTGTGTGTCCTAAATAGTCACAAAATACTGGTTTTATTTAGTAATATTTTGTAGAACACTGGATACATGTAGTTTTCATGAAGACTGTGTAATAACTTCAGTTCTAATCTCTCACAGAAAATATTAAATCTGAGGAACGGCACAATAGCATTCAGGCATTTCTGAGCATGGGAGAATGCAAACAGAAATAGTAGAGTTCCAGTTACGGCATGTGTGAACAGCCCTACAACTGGAAGAACTGAGGTTTAAAATTTTGTACAAAGATAACTTCTCTGAAGGAGCAGTGAAAACTTATATTGCTTAGGAAAGTTACACAGAAACTTTTTGTTCTTAACAGTTAATCACATCTTAATCTCTTCAAGACATTGAGTAGGAGATTTCATAGCACTTGTAATGCTTCCACTAGGGAAAAGATAATAGGTGACATAAATCACGATGCTAATTCTCTCACTTAATGCCCTACTGTTGGCTGTTACTTCGGGTGGGATTCATCATAATGAGCTTACATCACCTACAAGTCAGACGTGAAGCCTGTATTAGTCATCTGGGCTCCCTCAGTAGTCATCAAAGAGAGATAAACATTTCTGAGTTGGCAGTTCAGCCCTCCCATCTTAGATTCAAGTGTAGATGTGGCGCTGAGGGACCTGGTTTAGTGGTCAACTTGGCAGTGTTAGGTTTGCTCGATGATCTCAAAGATCTTTTCCAAGCTAAATTATTCTATGATTCTATGCTTTCTTAGGATGGGTTGAAGTACCACTTCCTGCAGTTATTCACTTCTCTTCAGTGAGAAGTTGTAGAGGCCTTTTTAGGACTAGATTCATATTTCTTAGGGGGTTAAAAATAGTTGGCATTACTCCTACTCTCAAATACTGCTGTGATGAAGGTGGGATTAAAAACTTCAGTAGAACAGGCTAGTTAAGCTACATCACCCCAAATACCCACCTATGTGTTTGTGGGGGTCCGTAAGTGATTTTTGACATCAGTAGTTATTTTTAGTCTGATTAGGACTTAACCAGATTTCAGCTCTAAACAAACATTAGGATTGGGTTTAATCTGTCATGTCCTATGTATCTTGCAAATACGAGGCATTTAAGGTGATTTCAAGGATACTTTATTTCATATTTTAGACTCAGTCTAAGGGGAGAAGTCCAAGATAGAATTCACGCATTGTGCCTCTAAGGTGATGGTTTCAGGAAATGGAACTCTAATTATCTCCCATTCAAGCCACATTAAAAAAATGAAAAAGAAGACTCTGTTGAATAAATATAAATTACAGTGTTTAACTAGATACCTAGTATCCTCTCAAAAAATGTTCTTAAGTGCACACTGAAATATTTTGCAGGCAAAGTTTCAGGAACTAGAAAAAGAAATGGATTCTATTCTGTTAGAAACGAAGACAACAGAAAGGGAAATATATCTGCAAGATGATGCTATAGAAGTGACAAAACATCACTGTGAAAATCTGGAGGCCCAAGTCAGAGCCCTATATTCTGAAAATTTAAAGCTGAGGCATGATGCAGAAACAGTAGAAGAAGAGTTTGAGATGACATTTGCAAGAAATAATGAATATCGGGACAAAATAAAGGCTCATAAGCATCTCTTTTGGAAGATGGAAAGTAAAATGCCAGTTATGCTTGAGCTTGCTAAAAAGAAAGCTGTTGTTAAAGAATTAAAGACAAAGAAAGAGGAGTTAATGCGTGATTTCCAGAATCCAGAAGGATGTGTTATAAAACAAGTGCAGGTACTATATTTCTTCTTTGATTCTTTTCCTTTTGTGTGAAATAATTTTGGCATAGTTTAGCTAATATTATTATTTTGTCTAATACATTTTATGGTTCATGAGGGACTGGCCACAGGGAATATATATAATTTGTAATGCTATATTAATTGAAGAACTTTTTAATTCGGTATGCAGTAAAAATCATCATCAGACATTGTTATCTGTATATTGTTGTAAAAGTCAGGTTCATTGTATGTGATCAAATTAACTCATCTATGAAAAAAAATTACAGTGCTGTAAATGAAACAAGATCATTGCCAAGCTATTTGTGGGCTTTGGGTTGTTGGATAAACTTACATGGACTCTTTTCAGAATTCTGTGGAACGTTGCCGTGGCGTTACATTTTTCATGTCAGATCACAGTATTCTTTGAACTTTGCTGTCAGGTTGCAAACTGTTGAGCTGTTTGTCAACAGGAGGTAGGTTTAGTGACATGGTGATAGAAAGGAGTGAGGAAAAATATATTTGTTTTGGTATTCTACTCTAACACTGTTGTTTTTACTTGACCCCAGTTGCAATACTCATTAAAAAATACCATGTAGGAATTTTTCACTACAAAACTGTACCAATATATGAGCAAACACAAGTATGAAGTTGAAATGGGGTCACAGATTTCAACCCTGATGGAACTTGCTTTATTGAAAATCTGGTGTTACTCTATTCACGTAAATTGATGAAAATTTGGCTGTAGAAGCAAATCTTTAAATACTGATAAAGACTCTTAAACATTGCATTTCCCTATGAGAAAGAAAAATCTATCTCAAAAATGACATTAAATATTCTTTGATTTTTCAATAAATTAAATTTTAAACGAAATTAAGACCACCAAAATGAGTTCAAATCCCTGTATTGTTGTGGCTGTTTGCGTATTTCAGATCAAGGGTGTATCTTCTTAAGTATCTAAAGCCATGTTATAAATTACTTTAATTATTATTTTTAATTACCATTCTTAAATTATTATTAATTCAATTATTATTATTTTAATGTGAAATTGTTTATTATAGATCTTTATCTTGTCTCTATTCATGAAGTGAGACTGTTAATGACTGACATTTTTAGTAAGTTTAATGGAGGTACAGTACAACTTTTTAGGGAAGGGTTTTCTGTATCTTGACTTATATCTGCAGGAAGAAATTACACTTTTAAAAGGGGAAATCACAACACTGAAAGAGTTCATCAATAAAAAAACAGATTTGCTGGAAGAGGAGAAAAAAATGCATGCTAAGCTTAGAAAAGAAATTGAGGTGAGTCATTTGAATAAAATATAATTACAGTTCTGACAAAACGTAGATAGTGCAGATGAAGTTAGAAGTACTTTATACACTGTTGCTGGGCATACATTATTCAAGTATATAGAGTAACCATGCTATCTTAAATTCTTGATACTGATAGGCTTTCGAAAATTCAGCACTTAATTGCTATCATGAGAAAAATTGAAGTTAAGAAAATTTTTTCATAAGTCTTCTAAGAAGGAGTTCAGCAGTGAACTTTTGGAATGATGTCCTGAAAAGAAAGAGGTCACTGAATGGTAGTAAAGCAAAATGCATGGTTTTTTTATTTCTGTAATACTTTTGAAATACTTTAAATTTCACTGCTGGCTTGATTATTCATGACTTGTCTCATAGTTCCTGATAACTCTTCAATGGAAGAATCAATTGCACCAAGAAAATGGAATTCCCATGAATCTCCCTAATTGGAGCTGACATTAAATTAGGGATAACACAGCAGCTCCTAATTAGCTGCCAAGATAAAATTCTGATAAATAGTTAAAACATTCTCTTTTTAAATAATTGAACTATACTTCACATTTTGTTCCTTACTAAAATACTTTGTATGTCTAGATAGTTTTTAGTTTGGAAGTTTCACATCATTTATCTTGTTAGTTCAAATAAATGCTGCAAAATTTAATGAGCAAAGCTTGATAATATACAGATTAACTGATCTAAGGTTAGCTCTGTTGCCCATTGTAAAATGTAGGAGGAAAAAAGAATCATTTATCATGTGATAGGGAACAGCAGGGAATTTTTAAACTGAAAAGCAAAACACAGCCACTTTAGAATATGTCTATGTTATTCAGCATCTGAGAAAATAATTTATTATCAAGGCAACATCCTCCTAAGAAAGTTCTCTAAACCCAAAGTGAAATTAGGCAGTCTAAAAATAATGTTCTGTTCTGTATCAAAATCAATTTAACTAAATAGCGAAGGTTAACCCGCTCTTCAGTTGTTTGAATTATGTGATCTTTTTGTCTCAGAAGGAAGCAGGTTTAAAAATAGAATCTTTCAGGGTTTTATTTTCTATTAAGAGTTCTCCAAAAAACAATCTGATTTGTAATATAAAAACTGACAATGGACAGGCAGAGACACAAATACCCAGCTGTCCTCAGTACAACTGAGGAAAGAATACTCAAGCCAGGCATGGGAATAAAGGGAGATACTAGACACCTGGATGAGGTTCCTTTGAGCTGCAGTGGTGGGATTCAGCTACAGACTGCTGACACCTACATGTGGTTGTTTGAATGCAGGTGCCTGCATGAGTCAGACAGGTTCCCATTATAATCACTGGAGGTGTAGTCAGTGCAGTCAATGTATTCTAGAGATCAATTCAGTTGGCCATCTGTAGGTGTTTACAGTAGGGTGAGCTGCATAATCTGGTCTTTCTAAACTTTATAGCATGCATTGGCTAGATTTCGAGTCATCAGAACAGGAATGTAGGTCACACATATACCTCTAAAGCTAGGTGTCTTAATCTGCAGACTGACCCCACCTCAAGACTTCAGCACTTGTCATAGGACTTTTACATATTGCATGGATTCTCAGCTTCTAGCACTGCATGGGCCAAAAGTCACTGGCCTCCTTATAACTTCATGGAGTCAACAAGGCCAAGTGCAAGGTCCTGCATGTGCATTGGGCAATCCCTAGTATCAATACAGACTGGGTGATTAATTGAATGAGGGCAGCCCTGTAGAGAAGGATTTGGGGATATTGGTAGATGAAAAATTGGATATGAGCCAGCAATGTGCAGTCACAGCCCAGAATGCCAAGCGTGTCCTGGGCTGCGTCAAAAGCAGTGTGGCCAGCAGGTCGAGGGAGGTGATTCTGCCCCTCTAATCTGTTCTCTTGAGACCCCACCTGGAGTACTGCGTCCAGCACAAGACAGACACAGACCTGTTGGAGCAGGTCCAGAGGAGGGACATGAAAATGGTCAGAGGGATGGAACACCTCTCCTATGAGGAAAGGCTGAGAGAGTTGGGGTTGTTCAGCCTGAAAAAGAGAAGGCTCTGAGGAGACCTTAACGCAGCCTTTGAATATATAAAGGGGGCTTGTAAGACAAAAAGAGACCTTTTACCAGGTCCTGTAGTGATGGGACAAGGGGCAATGGTTTTAAACAGTGGAAGCAGGGTAGATCTCGCTCGGACATAAGGATGATGTTTTTTGGTTTGGGTTTTTTTTTTTACAATGAGGGTGGTGAGACACTTCAACAGCTTGCCCAGAGAAGTTGTCATCATTGGAAGTGTTCAAGATCAGGCTGGATGAGGATTTGAGCAACCTAATCTAGTGACAGGTATTCCTGCCCATGGGAGGGGGTTGGGCTAGATGATCTTTGAAGGTTCCTCCCAAGCCAAACCATTCTGCAATTCTGTGATTCATAAATTTGCAAAGAGTATGTGTCTCCATATACAAGCCTCCAGATACAAGCAAGTCATTGCATCTGATTAATGAGTTTGCTGTTGCTGTAGGACTTCTGGAGCCTTGATTCAGCAGTGATTGTAAGGACTCATCTAAGTCTGCCCCTATAGAGCCCTAAACTTAAATGTCTACAGAATTCCTGTTGAAGCCTCATTAATGGCTAAGCTGGCACTCAGACAGAATGGACGGACCCTCACAGCCCTGGTGCTCCCACTTCACCTCAGTATTATTCTTGGTTTCCCACTAAGATTTCCCAAACAAAGCACATTGTGCAGGAACATAATTTGGAATGCCTTTCTAAAGCAGCTGAATTTTGGAAAGTTAGAAATTATTGATGAAACGTCTTTCTGCAAGGAAGTTTGTGCCTAAGCTTCCTTTCTGCTAAGCAATCTGACATTGCTAATTAATAAACCCTACAATTAATTCATAACTGGGATGCTTCTCATCAGGCAGGGTACTGATTAGGCTCTTAAGGCAGTTTGTAGACCTTGTCCCACTCCTTTTCCTGAGCACCAGCCCCACCACCCATCTCTTGAAGAGAAGAGCCTGTTCCTAGCCTTAAACAGGGACACCAAGAATAAATCAGGGTGGTTACCTGTGTAGGGACAAGGCTTCAGCTATAAAGACTAATTCAAGACATCCACAAATAATAGAAAATAGGTTGTTATGTAAAAGTACTAAGAAAAAGAAAGATCAAAAGACAGTCTATTCCCTTGCTGCCCTCTTTTCCCCACGTCAGCGTGCAGCTATACTATTCTTGGCAGACGCTTGTCTATTGTGTCCTTGAAGGACCCCAGAGGTAGCAATTCCATGAGTGCCCAGGCAATTTTTTCTAATGGTTATCTTCTATGTGCACAAGGCCCAGTAAAAAGAGCAATATTCTCCCTCCCCTCTGTCCAGTAAGTGTATTAGTGCTCCCTGCCTCAGCAGGTGTGCCAGACTGTTCTGAATAATGATGCTAGAGACACATTCCTAAAAAAAAAAAAAAAAAAGAAAAAAAAAAGAAAAAAGCCGGTAATATTGATCATAGATGTTTCAGTGTTGTACAACAGAGTCCTAGCGATGGTCAGATCCTGCAAGCACTCATTCAGATGAGAGAATCTGACAGCATCCCTTGAAAAAGTTGTGAAGGATTATAGTGGAGAGCCAGGCAGCATGGAGAAAGACAACCCAAGACCAGTAAAAGAAGACAGTAATTTATAAAACATTAGTGAGGGAGGGAGTTAACTATATGTGAAATTTAGGCAGACAGACTCACAGGAAGTCACTGGCAATGCTGTAGTTCTGATGCAGCTGTACACCATCATGTGTATGTTAAATACAGTGTAATAAAGTTTCACTAAGCAGACACAAGAATAATTATACACTACCACTCACATGCCATTCAGACTAGGGTAAGTAAGCCCAAATTTTCATTAAGTGAATACCCATTATTTCCATTTTTATTATAATGAGCCTTTCATGCTTTCACACTTCAGAATGCAGATCTTCAGCAGGTTGCCTGCAGCAGCCATTCTTCACATAAGGCAGCAACGAGGGCAAAACTGATACAGTACTACACTGCCACGGTATTGCCTTTCTCAGGAAAACATACCTTTTTAAGTGCAGTGCATCAGTGAAGATGGTACTGCAGCCATCTACGTTACCTCATTTGTATTCTAATTTATACCCAAACACACTTGTCAAAGAATGAAAATTTCTTCCTTTCTCACCTCTCCCTCTGGACCCTGAAATCTTCCATGCGCAGAATGTTGCCACAGCTGTGAGATGGTGACTCTTTGGGTGGGATTTGCTTGATTAAATTTTAGACATCTACAGAGCAGATACCCACACTGAATGCCTCACTTAAGCTCTTAGTGGGACAGAGCTTTTCTTTCCCTTACTGGGAAAGAGAGGCTCGATTCACAGTGTTCTAAAGCAGGTATCCGAAATAAGTCAGATGAATTGCTTCCTAGATGTCTGTGTCTCTTCCGTAGCCATA
>NW_009260799.1:496550-520788 GCF_000687185.1 Egretta garzetta
AGAGAGAGGAGCTTTTTTTCTGCAAATACTACAAATAGTAAATAGCCCAATAGCTGGGCCAGGGCTCAATGATTTCTTTCTTTTTGAGGTTTTTCTCCCTTTCATTCTGTGGCCTAAACTAGGCTGCACTCAATCTGTGATGCTTTGTAATAACTTTCCTTTTTTTTACTGTAGCCAGACGCTGTTCAGATAGAAAGTTACTGACATTTCCAAGCATTTTCAAAATATGTGCCAATTTCATATAAAAAGAAGTCATTTGATGTTCAACCAAATGTGATTGGATGAGTTCCTTTTTATTTGATTAGATCTCTGAAGATTGAGGTCTACCTTGTTTTTTCCTACAGAGAAATTAGTGTCAGTGTATATTTACATTCTTGAGATACCAAAATTCCAGGTCTTTTATCCACATCCCTTGTTACTGCAACCTACTAAGGAACTCTGAAAGCTCCGATGGCTGTATTTTGACATCCTTACAGATGGTGTTACAGCCTGTTTGCCCTGTGTCTGCCAGGATGTCTTAGCATGGGGAACAAGGGGGACATAGGCTGTCCAGCTATATAAAAGGCTTAGGAACAAGTATGCTCAGAACTGGGCTTCAAATAATCAGACCTCCACTGGTCTAATATATGTTAGCAAAGAGGAATGGGTAGGTAGAGAGAGTACTACGTCTGGACAGCTTTTAAAATGGAACAACTCACCCTCTAGAAATAGGAATGCATTACAGATGATTGATTATAGAGGAACTTACTGTGTAGAGGATCTTAACTAACTAGTACTAGCCCTCTAAGCGCTTAATGTTCAGTAAGATGATTCTTAACGTAAATGACGACCTATTAAAAATTCTCGTTAAAATAGTAGTGAACGATAGCTGTTTTTCTTTGCCTTCTTTTTATTATGTGCTTGGCATCTGAGGAGTTTGCAGTACTTTCTCTATTCTGACACTTAATAGTTCTGACGGGGCATAACCTGTAACATCAGTTCTATGGAAGTGGTGTTTCATCTGAGGTATTCTCTTGAGTAATTTAGATTTATCTTTACACCCGAGTATAAAATGCAGATTTAAGCAATGTATTTACTGTGCAAAACATTAAACTGGCTATATACTGTTAGCTTATCAAAACAAAGTCTAAAATGCAATACTATTATTACTTGTGTTAGAACATTCATATATTAATGTATTTACATGTCCCTTAATATGTTATTTCGCTTAATATAAAGTTACTTTAAGCAATATGCTGACTCATGGAGGCTCTCTCTCAACATTGTTAGACTCTGAAGTTTGTTTGGCTTGGTCTTTTTCCTTTGCAGTATTATCAACCAGGCTACATTCATTAAAACAATAATGTAGAAATGAACACTTCAATATCCTATGCTACAGTAACAGTAATGTGATATGAATAACAAGCTGGGTTAAAACTTTTCTAACCTAATTTATTTTAAAAGAAGACAAAGAAAGGCATCTTCAAACAAACCCCTAATCTTAACTATCTTTCTGTTCTGAAGTGACTCGCACATTCATTGCTCAAGAGTCCAGAAAGCACCAACAGAACATTGAGTCTTATCGATTCTATAGTACATTACTGTAACATTACAACCATTTATCCCTACATACAGCAAACCAGCTTGCATTTGGTGCATGTGTATCTTCTGAAAAGGGATCCAGACTTGAAAAATTGGAGAATTTACTGTGCTATTGGTAGTTTCAATGATTAACTGCTCTTCTTTTGTTTTGCATAATTTCTAATTTCAATTTATTCAGCCATCTGGTGAAATGAGTGTACTTTATATCAGGTGGTTTCTCTCCATAAAAATACTTGCGCATTGTCTTCTTGCTGAATTAAATAGATCAAGCTTTCCAAAGTTATTGACTGTTAGACCTGATCGAGAGCTTTAGCTTAATGTACCCCCCCAAAAGTAGTACAATATCTAAAGTTCTCAGTGTATTACAACTGCATGCCCTCAAATGTGCCTTTTACCACTGATATTGTCACTAGCAAACCATCCAAACCTTCTCATGTAACAAAAATATCACACATTTATTTTTCTTTTTCACCAATGAAGATGTTCATTGTTATTCTTCGGGTATTAGGGCAGTTTCTACATATCAACACATGTACAGCATGAGCCACTCATATCAAGTGAGGACCTTGGACCTACATTTTCCTTGTTCCTTTCCATAAATCTCAGTAAGTTTCAGTGTCTCATATTACTTTTATGGTTCTTTTGTATGTGTTTTGAGGTTGTTCAATATAATTTAATAAAGATGAATACAAGAGCTACATGTAATACTCCCGTTAGTGCTATATACAGAGGAAATGTTCCCTTTTCCTACACAGAGGCCTTCCTATCGTCCAAGGCCCAAGTTGCCTAATATTCCTTTTTGCTCTGTACTTTGCAAGAGAGCTCATGTTCTCGCCTACTGGGGCCTTTGACCCCTTCAGAGGGATCTCAGTTGTCAAAGGTGTATTCCTCCTTTTTCCTCAGTGTAAAACTTGCTTTTCCACTATATGTATTTAAATGGACTAAGCTCATCTCAATCGTGTGTCGCTCTGGAAACTACAGAGGATTCCCCTACATCTGGTAAAGGCTGAACTCTGTATCAAAAAGAGCTCTGGCCATTTGCGATTCCCTCTGATGCGTGTCCTGGTTTTCCCGAGAAGAAATTCAGCTGTGCAGGCCAGAAAGGAGCTGCTGCATGCTTTAGCTGTATCCCCATACGAATGGTGGGAGCGGTGGAAATTAAAGTACACCTCAGCTTCTCAGCTTCCCTGCCGCAAAATGTAGCTGCAGTTCAAGTATTTAATATGTGTCTGTGCTATGTATAACTGTTCTGCTCTCATTTAATTAAGAAATTATGCTAAGACTAAGTTTATCTTTACAGGAAAATACTAGTGTTGGTCATAATACCAATACCTGTGGAATTCTACTATGAATACCCCCTTCATATGTTGGAGTTTCTTTAACAATTACCTGTGGAAATGCGCCAGCTAGCCCTTAATCCACTTTACTTCTGCTTTACTGACTATGTAGAGTAAAAACTCTTTAATACAAACGTTCTTTAGTACAAATCCAGCATGTTGGAAAAAAGTCTGTTCCATCTCTGAAATAATTTGTGACAAGATACGGACTCTGACCGCTATTGTCATCCTGCATCTCTGTCCTAGGTAAATGCCACAATTATAATCTCTCGTCCCACATAAACATACTATTTGTGTGTGCAACTCAACTGCCTAACACCTGAGTTGATTCATCTCTAATCTTTAAAGCTTTGGTTGCCCTCAGTCCCCACCAAACCTGTAGAAGTTTAGTCACTGAGTACATCTGAAATCTGTATTCAGTTATTTCATGTGCTAAACATCACATTTTACAGGATCAAATGCATTTTGCACACTTCTGATTACACAGGACTTTGTATCATACTGCATTTACATATTTCCCCAGGTGCAGTATTTCAAATTTAGCATTCAATATTTAACAGATAGTAAGTGTAAGGAAGGCATCAACATTTTACTAGTGAATTGCAGTTAATCGGGAGAAAAAACTCATCTGGGAGAAAACTCAGCTGAAACAAGGAAATGTAAATTGCTGCCTTCTCTAAACTATCATCATCCTGTACAACATATGAAAAAAGGAATGTATGTAGCTTTGTATAAAAATGTCTGTTTCCAACAAAACCTGGCAACCTGCTGAGGCCAATTTTTCTTGGTACAATGTTGAACAGCAGTAGGTTGATCTCAGGGCATTTTTTTCCCTTAGCAAGCAAGCACAGACAGTAGGAGAACGATTTATGATTTGGGGGGAATAACTCAAGTGAATGCACTTTGTGTTCTTATTACATGAGGCTCTCCCAGCTCCCGGTGGAGAGGCGTGCTGCCAAACCCCTGTCAGTCACATCTGAAGGATGGGTGTGGGGCTAAGGGAAGAACTTCTGGCTTCAGCGCTCTGCAGGCAACGGGAAGAGGAGTGACTGCCCACTCGGAACAACAAAACAGACAGCAAGCAGCAACGGACATGCAAATAAATAAGAGTGTGGAAAAACTTACCGACCAACGAGTCCTACCCACCGCTTAGCAAAAGTCTGAAGCACAGGAAACTGGATTTATTCCAACAATATAGTGTAAATGAGTAGGAACATATTGGGGGAACGCCACACTCGACAGGGCAACAGTACGGCCATTGGATCATGTCATGTGACGCAGCAAATACACTGATGGGTGCTAAAAGGGAGGATTTCCCCGTGCTGTAAGCTGACGCTCCACAGGAAACCCTTCCACGTGACCCAACAACCTCAGATGTTGAAGCAGAGGAAACCTATCAGATAACACAGACATACCTGCTAAGACCTTTGCTCTCATCGAGGCTGCCTGCGATACACAACGCAAGAGGGAAGGTGGGTTGGGGACAGACACCAATGTCATGCTGCTTTGCCTCTGTTGCAGCGTTTGCTCTGGCTCTCAGGAGAGTCACTTGCAGAGAGCCATGTGCCCAAGTGTGACAGTGAATAACGCATGCTATTCCACTACGGTTAATACATGATGCTTCAGAGGCAGAAGAAATCGTGGCCACGCTGTGCATCGGTGGTATGTTATGCTGCTGAGGGTGAAAAAAAAAGAGCTTTCAGAACCCTTACCCACTTTTTTGAAATGCCTGAATGTTATCAAAGTAATTATTAGATCCTTTGTTAAAATGTGGCTGCAGTGTGTAGCTCTGAGTCATGTCGAAGCAATGACTTCTTGAGGAATTCCAAGCAGTACTAAAATATTTTTCTTTTAATTGTCTGCTTTGCAGGCGGCAAACACTTTTTCGGGGGCAGGGTTAAGGCAGTGCAATGAACTGCCTCAGAAACGTGGATCGAGCAAAAACAATTCACAGCCTGCTTAAAGTACTGCTCTCAGTTCTTTCACTTAGCTTTTTCTAGCATTTAGAGGAAGCAACACAATAAAATGAAGGGAGGAAAAAAAAAAACCAAACCACAAACTGCAAAGAACAAGGCAAGATAAACAAAATCTCTACCCTCCCTACCCCCAAAAAGAAAGATATTTGCACTGCACATTCCCCCATCTGGATGAAAGCCAACAGAGCAGACAGCTTCATCATGTCACTAAATGTAATTCTGGCTGAAAAGAGTTGCTACAGTAATAAGGAAGTTACGTGAGTGTTTCTACATTTTGCAGTAGATTTTTAATGTAAAGTAGTCAGTTGCTACAGTAATAAGCAAAGGACAGTGCTCTGTGTTGAACAGAGATTTCTCCTGTTAGGAAGTTACGTGAGTGTTTTTACATTTTGCAGTAGATTTTTAATGTAAAGTAGTCTAGTTTGACATAATTCGGTAAAATTCTCTCTAAGTCTTTCCCAGAGCAGCAAGCTTCTTAATCTCTCATTCTATTACAAATATTGTATACCATATATTCAATTCTTATTGACTAAATGCCACATAAAAGCTTCAATGTTTTTCCATCCCCTACACATTACATTAATTAACGTAATATATCACTTGCAGTGTTTTCAACAACGTTACGAAGACTTTTCTGGGGTGGAACTAGCACCAACAATTTGAAATGCAGTTGCTTCTTTTTCCCCTCTGACAAGAAAGTCTGATAGTTCCCTCTAGTGGTGAAATGTCTTTTTACGTGGTAAAGGCACCTTTCATGCTCGTTTGGATTTGAAGTTCTATACTTGTCGTGAGAATAGTTAATATTTCTAGAAAAAGTGATGAATATTTCTAAATGCTGTTTTATTTCTAAAAAGGCAGGATGAAAAGGAGATGCTCAGTATTCTAACTCTTACAGCTGCTAACAACAGCTGGAGGACCTGTTTGATTTATTCTTAATTATTGATCTGGTTTTAAAAGATGAAGATTTTGGTAAATTTCCTCAGACCTTCTGTTCTAATCATCTGAGTTATAATGCAAAGTCCACTACAAATAGGAGGACTTCACTTTTTTTTCCTAAAAATCATTTAACAAAAAAAAGTTTTGTGAGCTAAAGGCAGTCTACTACAAACTTGTCCTTAGGTCACTTTCCTCTTAGCAAGAACTATTCTGTTTAAGATCATTGGCTTCCTGCTGTTTGCTGAAAAATATATTTCAGAAGGATTTCTAGCAGACTTATAGCTGACTAAAACTGACGGTAGCTGGTAGTTACGGATTTACAACATATTATATACACCTGTGTTTTCAGGCTTCTTAAATAACCCTGCTTGGGTGGAATCTTTTGACCTCAAACTGCAGTTCTGTCTCAAGGTCAGTGTTCTGGAAAGCTTAAACCTAAGGTATGAATGTCATCGCTCGAGGCTCCCATATACTTGGCAAGAGAAAGGCATCCCGCAGCCGAGTCAGTCCTTGCGTGCCTTACGGCAGAGTCTGGCTTTTCCCAGTGACTACAAAGGAATCCTAAAGAAACTACTCTTAATTTAAAAGACTCAATTAAATGCCTATTTTGTGAGAGACAAGCCCAGAAATAGCACAGCCAGTCTGTTGTTCACCCGTATTTAAAGGGTTATTTTATGGCTACGTGCTCTGGAGCAAAGGATTGAACTTTGGCAGGAGCTTTTGAGGGGAAAGGGAGGGCACTTTCAGGCTAACCATCATGTAATTACCTACTTTTATCACCTTTCTCTTTTTTAGTATTGGCACAGAATTCTGATTTATTGAATCCTGACTTTGTAACATTCATATAAAATTTACATCAGCAGACCAGCAGCCTTCTCAACCAACTTGGATAAAAGTTATCTGGGTCTCACAATTAAAATTTTACCCTCGGGTTTTGTCATATCTGTTGCAGTTACTAAAGGATTGGAATGCCCTACTCCGGTGCAGTACAAATACGCTATCTACCTTTTGTGCATCTCTACTAAAATTATTACCATCTCTCAAATTATGAATTTATACTGTTGCTGAGACTTCTTTAATTGCTAATGCATTTGTATTAGGTTAACTGATGTACTTGGAAAAACAAGCAAACATTTTGGCAGAGGAGAGCTTGGGTAGCTCAAGTTTTTTCTTCCTTTATAGTCATGGAGGAGAAGAAACACGTCTAGGGGATGTTCCATCTGAACTGCTTTATGTAATTGCATTAGGATGACAGAAATTGTGCCCTGAAAAGTCCTATTTCTCTCAATTTCCTGTCAAGGAAGTGAAGGGTCACTAGCTCAGATGTAAATAACCATATTCTGATGTCTAAGTAAGCTGTATGCAAGCCCTATATAGAATCATAGAATGTTTAGGGTTGGAAGGGACCACTAGTGGTCATCTAGTCCAACCCCCCTGCAGTGAGCAGGGACACTGCTAACTAGATCAGGTTGCTCAGATCCCCATCCAACCTGGCCTTGAATGTTTCCAGGGATGGGGCCTCCACTACCTCTCTGGGCAACCTGTCCCAGTTGTTTACCACCCTCATTGTAAAGAACTTCTTCCTTACCTCTAGCCTGAACCTACCCTGTTCTAGTTTAAAACCATTTCCCCTTGTCCTAACACAGCTGGCCCTACTAAAAAGACGTTCCCCATCTTTCCTATAGGCCCCCTTTAGGTACTGGAAGGCCGCAATCAGGTCTCCCCGTAGCCTTCTTTTCTCCAGACTGAACAAGCCCAACTCTCTCAGCCTGTCCTCATAGGAGAGGTGCTCCAGCCCTCGGATCATTTTTGTAGCCCTCCTCTGGACCCGTTCCAACAGTTCCATGTCCTTCTTGTGTTGAGGGCTCCAGAGCTGGACGCAGTACTCCAGGTGAGGTCTCACCAGAGCTGAGTAGAGGGGCAGAATCACCTCCCTCGACCTGCTGGCCACGCTTCTCAAATATCCTTAAGCCACCACAGCCGCAATGGCATTATTAGTAAATGCTCAAAATTTCCTTTTTTTTTTTCTTTTTCGCTTTATTGTCTTATTGCTGGCCACATATTTTTCTTTGTATTTCTCTAGATTTCCCTATTGATTTCCTGGGCTGTAAGCTTCTCATTTATATATTGCATTCACTGTCATGTTTTCCATATGTTACACCGGGGAGCAGTGGGAGGCTGGTTCTAACAGCCATTTCCATTTGCCAGTGAACCAGAGTAGGCTTTTAGCTGAAGATTTCCTCTTTCTTGGTGGAGTACTCTTTGCTTTTTAAGTATCTTTTTAGCTTCCGTACTAGAACTCCCATTTTTCATTTGCTTTTTTCTATCTGCTTCTCCCCAGCCAACTTCACTCACAGTTTTCATCAACCATGGGAAATCAGCCATTTTGCAGCATCAGCTGCTGTGCAGGAGGTTCACCTTGCCTGTCTTGGACACCTATTTAGAAGTCAGTAGCTCACCTTCTGGTGGTGCCTTGCCCTTTAGATTGACTATGGAGGGCATCTGGATGGGAAAAAAAATCTACTTTTGGATATCTAACATGAGGCGAGATGAAACATCCTAGGGCTCTAAGATGGTGGGTCTTGCCTTCTAGCAGTGCCTATTTCCCTCTGTTGCCTGCAGAAGGAGTCCAGGGCAACAAGTTCTAAACTGATGGTAGATGATAAAAATTACATGACATAAATCCCATCTATCATCTCCGGTTATGCCTTACCAACTCCAGGCCAGGAATTGATGCAGCTCTATCCATCGTAGTGAGACCGTAATTGAGTTACCCTGTACTGAAGACAGTTAATACTTTCTGTGTTAAAGGATCACAAGGAATAATTTTAGAAACTCTAATAAGTTGTGTGACCTCCATGCTACATTTCTGAAATTTAATTCTGCCATGGCAAGACAATTGCTCCCCTGCAGTCTGCCTCTCACCGCAGACAGGTCGTAAGAAATAATTCTGGGATGGTTTCATGGTCTATAAAGACTGTCCCTCCTTCCCATTCTGCTGTATTCTCTTCTTGTCTTCCATGTTTTAGCACACTGACAATTAGTTTCTGAATTATCAGGATGTACTGATCACCTAGCAGTGTCTTTGTAGTACTACCACTACATCATTCACTACTTTCACATCTTCCCCTAAGCAAATTTTATCTAAAGATCTTTAGCATTCCGGTCATGTGGACTATCTCACCAGTTGCCAATAATACTTGCATCAGTGAGAATTTCCAATCTCTTCTTTGTAACCTAGACTTTTAAAATTAGTACCTAATGACCAGAAAAATGCTGAGCAGACCCTTGAAAATGAAGATGAAGTTGGAAGCATAGGTAATAAACTTAAGACAAGGATAGCAGGGGAAC
Organism: Egretta garzetta; assembly: GCF_000687185.1. NCBI lineage: Eukaryota > Metazoa > Chordata > Aves > Pelecaniformes > Ardeidae > Egretta > Egretta garzetta. Next base: position 505,732 of record NW_009260799.1, read on the forward strand.
GCAAATGGGAGACAGACACAGGCTGCAACGAGTGGAAGTAAAAGAAATAGGGGAAGGGAGGACAGTAGTATATAATAAGTCTCTGTTCATTTTTCACTACAGAGCCCGTAGTGGAACGTGAGGTTCCTAAGTCTGAAAAATCTTCCACAGTCAGCAGAAAATCTCATCTTGCTCCAGCCGCTGGGGAATCACAGTCTACATTACTGTCAGTGTCCATTAACTCACGTGACAGAGACCCGTGCAAAAGGTCTAAAGTACCGACCCTGATGTTGACTCTACGAGTAGCAGCAGACTCTCACAAGGTTACTTCTCTTTAACTCATTCTTTGAACTAAGCAATGAGAGTTGTTTGATGCTTAGTTCCCCATGGAACCTTTTTCTCTTCCTCATGGCACCTCCAGTGCTTCCTCACAGGGTGCAGTAGCTGCTCAATTTTTTTTTAAGGCAGTAAATGTAGCAGCTGGAGAGGTAGCACCTAGATCCTGTTGCAGCTCAACGCTGCAGCTACTCCTTTGCTGTGTGACCTAATGGCTCAGGTGTATTCAACCATCATGAGACCCAACATTTTGCTGTCTTCTGCACCAAAAAGAAGTGTTTTGAAAGGCCAAAGCTGAAGAGAGTTTTCTCATTGATGTTCTGTGTTACTCTGCAGGCTCTTCAGTGGTGTACAGTAGCTCCTACACCTCTTAACACACTTAAGATCTGGTTTTATGTGCAGAATTTGAGTTTTGGTGAGGAATTTTATGGCTGAACTTTGAATCATGCCAGGATCAAGGATTCTCATGGTAGCACGTGGAGAAGAAAGTCAGACCAGTGCAGTTGTCATTTCCTTGTCCTCTTCTGAGAGAAGCTGTGTGCATGAAAGATTTGATCTTCTAGATAGGAAAAGAATGTTTTTCAACAGATTATTTGCGCAACTGTACACAACCCCTCACTGAATTGCTGGAAAATCTCATTTCTATAGCCATACCCATTTTAATAAACTTCTCCTTTGTAAGTATTCAATTATCCATCCTGCTGCTTAAGAAAACCAGCATAACAATGATTTAACAGGGCACTGCAGCAATTAGCGCTCACAAACCAACAAAGAAACACCTCACTACTTGAAGAGGGATCAAAGGATGAAATCAAAAGTAACTCATTACCATCCTCGTAACACCACTTCAGTTCTTACAGTTGCAATCACAGTGTTTTGGGGGTCTTGACTCCTTCCCTTTTATACCTAAAAGGAAGCTACAGCGCATGCTTATTCCATTTTCAGAAATATAGTAATTAAGAATTTCAAAGCCTTTCTGGTTTTCTGTTGAAAAGTAGGAGCTAATAGATCAGTTGCTGATTTACTGCAGCTTTTGTCTAGCCTGACTCCGCTCACTTCAGTAAGACTGGAGTTGAAAAAGGAACCATACGTTGGCAGTTACACCTGTAGGTAGTTTAGTTGTCACTTTTAAAACTTAATCTCACCCACTTTGCCTTCATATTGCCCAGGCAGCTGCAGATGGCTTTCTTTCCATTCGAATGGCTTTGCGATTTTTGTTTTTTTTTTTTTCTCAGTACTTCCCTTTTTTTTTCCTTGGTGTTACATTATATTACTAGCTGATGGCACAGGGGATTTTGACTACTTTTTAGGTTATTGGCACCAGAGACGTTCTTAACCATGCTTATTAGACCTTCAAGAGTGCTAATTTTCTCATACAAAGGGAGTGTTGAACTTTCATTAGTGTATTTCCCAAATGCTTTAATTTTCTGATACCATTTAGTATAATTATGTTTGCTTTTAATACATGAGTGTGGAAAATAATGTACGTTGGGAAACAAACAACACAAAAGCTGTCATAAAAGCATAAAAGAGCAGCTGATAAGAAAACCAGCAATGCAACATTGTTTGTAGAAGCAATGGAACACAAGAAGAGCTGACATATTGTGATGCTAACAACTTTAATTAATGATGTATAGAAGGTCAAGTATAAATGAGAAAGAGAAGATCTGCTAATAGAAAACATGTGCCAGTATACTAAAATTAGAAGTTTAGAAACGTGCAATACAAAAGCGGAGAATTCTGATGAAATGTTTGATTGGAAATACATTCGTTGAGATTTTTTTCTTTCCTGAATGGAAAAAGAGGCATACTTGTTAGAGATAACAAAAGGGAAATTTTGGCTATTGAGTCCGAATTACCAGTGTGAAAGACGTGTCCACTTTATTTCTTCCTCATTCATACATGACAATCAACTTTAGGGCAGAGCTCGGGACATGTTTGTTTAACCTAACAGCTAGTTTGAATCAATAGCCAAGTGGGAGTACCTTTTCAGTGGGGATTTAGCAGTCATGAAAGCAAATGGTCTGTTTCACAGCCGTTAATTCTCTTACTTTTGCAGATGTGCCCAATAAACTCCAACTGGGAATGATGTTCCTTAGTAGATATACTAGCGCGGTTCTTCAATGCCGGAATTCCAAGTGACCGATCTGCAAGACACCTCCCTACACAGCCTGAGCTTGGATGCTGTGTTAGCTGATCAGCCCCCGCTCCAGCATGGCACAGAGACCTTTAATAGTGGAATGCACAGCAAGGCAGAAGACCACTTGCAGTGAAGCTTGCTGAATCTGTGTGGGAGTCTTCTTGCCTAACCTTAGCCTTACCAAGTGTGCAAGCTGAATTTCCTATGTGAAAGAGAGGTACCTTTAAATGGTGATTCACCCTCTGCTCAAATTAGTGTTTTGGTGAAGTTAATTGCTCTATGAAAGCAGAATTGCCCTGCAGTGATGTCCTTCACTAGAGATGTTCCATTTGTTGGAATTTGTCTTGTCTAATATTGAGCCATTTAAGCACTAGCTGATGTAAGCTAATCATCTAGGCTTCCTGGACTAAGAAGCACACCCAGTGTCCATGCTAAAATTGGTGCCTGTGAGAGGTACCATGAATCACCCTGTGGATGTGACTCTTCCTTTTCCCATGTGCTACAGAAGTAACCAACACAATTTGCTTCAGCTGGACTTCAGACTCAGCTGAAATACAGCATAGATGCAACTCACTTACTTTTAGACACGTAAAATCTGGGTGTCTTGTTTAAATGAGGACACTACTTTCACTTAGCCTGTCTTTGCCACTTATTTTAGGTAACTCGGGGTCACTGATGGTTGAAAATACCACAGGAAACAGTCTTTCTTCCTGTGTTTGTCTGGGATAGAGGTGGTGACATTCAGAAAAGTCAAGGCAAAATAGTTGCTTTTAAATCTCAAATTACCTTTTGTGTTGAGGTACTCCACCAATGGTTCTGCCAGCATTTCCCATTACAATCACCTGTATTTAGGAACATACAGCTCCATCAACAAGGAAAGAATAAAACTTGGCCCTCTAGATGGTGACATTTTTCCATATGAGATAATTAAACAGATCCACATGGACAGTAAAATTCCTTCTTTTTAGCCACCGGTGGTTTGAGAATGCATTTTATATCCCTTCCATTTAAAAAAATATTTTGTTTGTTTTACTGCATTGTAAATGGCTATCTGTAATGAGTGCAGTAGTTTAATTTTCTTTCATTTTAATGAAAACTAGAAAAAATCCTTAAAAAACACAGAGAACTTAGTAACTCTGCTCAAAAGTGAAGGGCAGATAGAACCTCTGTTATCATACCTCCCACAAAGCAGTATAATCACAGTCATTTACTGTCCCAGAGTGTGTAAAATATGGTAGGGTCAAAGCCACAATTGTTACCGCAAAAATACTAAGATTTGTAGCCAGTAATCTCCGGAGAAGAAGAAATGTGAAAGCTGAAGTTTTACATAATACAAAGATTGTAATCTGCTGCCATTCTTTAAACTGGAACAGTTTGATGGAACAGCTCCCACACTTTTCCACTGGTTCCAGCATGCTCCTGAATTCTCTTCCAGTTGCAACTGCAGCCTTTTATTCCTTCTTCTGGCTGTGAACCCTGCTTTTGCAATAAAACTTCTGTTGCACTCACAACCCTTTCTGAGTTCTGATCCCTTGCTTATGAACCACTGCTCTCATGGTAGTTTTCACCCAGTGTATTTTTTTGCACATATGGTAGGACATTCTGCTTTCCTTCTTTTATAGTGATCACTAGGCTTTTTAAGAAAGCAGAAAAAATGCATCAGAAATTATGTCACTCACGTAACATCATTGCCACTTGACACTGTAAGAAGGAGGAATCGCATCTTTTGGTTTGCAAAGAGTCTTCCAAGTCCAAGCTGCCTCACAATGTCCTTCAGCATACTTGGTTAGTACAGCTGAGGAAAAATGATTGCACTGATGTGATTGCTGTTTTCACTTTCTTTGTCATCATTCCATATCTGTAGCTCTTTGACATGGCAAATCACTGCTAAGAGAGAAGTGAGGAGTGTCTGTCAGCGGATGGCCCAGCATCAAAACAGGCCAATTAGCAACGTCCCCATCTGCTGCTTAGGCTCGTGCTTTCTCCCTGCCTGTTCCCGGAGCCAAGAATTGAACGGGAAGCTGTGGGTTTCATGCACAGCAGCGGTAGCCAATTTCTCCAGTGCTACACATTGTCCGCACAACTTCTTATAGGAGCTGGAGAATGAAAGTATTGTCAGTGCCTTTCTTATAGGAGCTAGGCCTCTTCTCTTAAACGTTAACACTGTTCAAGAGATCTCTACAGACTAGTTGGGATCCATTTAAGGCAGAAGGTTGGAGTTGGTGCCAAAAAGAGAGCTCTTACCCATTCACACCCGTACTGGGACAGAAACTGCCCTGCCTGGTGGAAGGAATCAATGTGCTGAATATCTTTTTCATTATGTTAACATCTTACACTAATCTGAGACTGATGAAAAATGTAAAGGGAGACTAATGAAAGTGTGCTACAAAACTGGTCCTGTATCTAGCAGGATACCAAATCTATAGAACTTCAGGTCTGCGATATCAGGCTGGGAAAAATACATGAAGTGAGAAGAAAATGTTTGCATGCATTGATGTGAAAACAGAGTCTGTTAGATTGGGTCTGCATGCTAATCACAAAATCTACTATTGCCATTAGCTTCTCTGTGGCCCTCAGGTACCCCCTTTGGAAAGACCTGATTACACACGGTTCTCAACCTGCATTCTGTGATTTTACTTTCCAGAAGCCTCTTATTTTAAGGGCTGCATGAAAGGCTTTTCACATCAACTTCGGTGCTCCCAGTCCTTTCCAGCACAACTCCAGATGGGAGTTGTATTGCCTGAAATTCCTCAGTGTGTGGCTGCTGCCAAAATTTATACCCCTGAGGACTATATAAAAATCTTAACTTGGGGTATGGGAGTGGAGATGGGACTCTGCTGCAAGAGCTGCTTTGCACTTCTGATTCAGGCATTGAGAAATCTGCATTTGTGTCAAGACACAGTCTCCATGATCTCTTGTACTTTTAAACTCTAAAAGCACTCCATGAGGCACAGATAAATATTATCTTCATTGATAGCAGATGAAGCTGGAGCCCAAGAAGCTGTAACTTGCTCTGATGCAGGTTCCATTTGTAGCAATGAAAGCCCTGATAACCTGCATTTCCACCCTGTCCTGCTTATCTGCTTCTTACCAGGTGAAGACTATCATGACAAACACATCTTTTATGAGAAGCTGAACTGAAGGAGAGCACCTTCCTATGGATTTGTGTCTGGTGGGGTTGTCTGATATCTAAGAAGAGCTTCTGCTCATGCATTTTCCTCCAAAGGACTGCTAACAGTTGCTCTGCTTTTTGTAAAGCACTTGACAAAATTGTGCATTTTTGAGACTGCTTCCCCTTTGCCAGATGCTGTGATTGCACTAGTCTCTTTTTCTTAGGAAATCAGACTAAAATAGCTCTACAGCTGATTTTGCTCTTTCAAGCAAATTATCCAGATACATTAAAAGCAACAGCAACAAAAATATCCTGTAGCAGTTCCTTTACTCACTGAGTCCAGAAACGGTGCTGAGATTGCCTCATGTACCTGTTGTGGTACCTGGCAGGCAGCTAAACACCACGCAGCCGTTCGCTCACTCCCCCCCTCCCCAGTGGGATAGGGGTGAGAATCGGGAAAAAGGAAAAGAAAGTAAAATTTGTGGGTTGTGATAAAGACAGTCTGATAGGACAGAAAAGGAAGAGAAATTAATAATAATAGTGATAGTAATAGTAATAATAATAATAATAATATACAAAATAAGTGATGCACAATGCAATTGCTTACCACCCACCAGCTGATCTCCAGCCAGTCCCTGAACAGCAGTCCTCCCCCTGGCCAATTTCCCCCAGTTTATATACTGAGCATGATGTCATATGGTATGGAATATCCCTTTGGCCAGTTGGGGTCAGCTGTGCTGGCTGTGCCCCCTCCCAGCTTTTTGCTGGCAGAGCATGAGAAGCTGGAAAGTCCTTGACTAGCGTAAGCGCGACTTAAAAACAACTAAAAAATCAGTGTGGTATCAAATTATTCTCATACTAAATCCAAAACACAGCACTATGCCAGCTACTTGAGGGAAAAAGAATTAACTCTATCCCAGCCGAAACCAGGACAGGACCTAAGAGTCAAACATGGCACAGTTAATGTAGTTTTCTGAGGCATAAGTCAGAGAGTCATATCTTGCTTCTGGTGTAAATCAGGAAAAATACTGAGCTCTGAGAAATAAATTGACCCATAACTTCTCTGTCTATCTGTGTATTTCTTCTGTCAGGGCTGTTTACATTTTCTTCTTTGTTTAATAGTAGAAACCGGAGTGGGTGGAAAGGAAAAACCAGCATGACTGGCTATTCTTTTTTCTAACAGAAAATTATTTGGGAGGGACTGGGGAAGTTCTCCTCTTCTCTCCGAGGAGTCTCATCACTGATTTGTCCTACGGGATGGCTGCATCTGGCTCAGCTTAGCTGTATCTGTCTTCAGTATCGACCCTTCATCCAGTGTCACATGTCTGCTGGAACGCTGCCTTTTCTCCCTCGCTTGCATCTTGCCATTTTTCTTTCTCCTACTACTCTTTTTTCATTTTCGGCTTGTTTGCTTTACGGAAACCCCTGTAAATCATTCCCAGATCTGTTGTCAGGAAGTATGCTAGCTACAGTCCTGTTGGCTTGATTTCTTTGGTGTTTTAATGCTACTTGCAGTAGCTATAGTGTACAATCAACCCCTGACACTGATCGAAAGCAAAAGAGAGCCGGTAGATGGCACCATTTATTATATTATAGAAGATTCATAACCAAAGCCTGGAGGGTTTTTCCCCCCTTAAACCTGGCTGTCAGTAAAACATAAATCAACCCTCCATTTTTAGAGATGTTACTTACAAGCTTAGTAGAGACCTCACTTTATATCCTTTCCCAGGGCTTCCTGGGAAGGATTCGGTGGCAAGGCCTTAAATGGAAAAACATTTTAGAAACAATAATGGAACTAGAGGTCAATAGGATACAGCCCAGGGGAGCTTTCTTCTGGTTCGCTCTTAAAATAGACCCCGTTGCTGCTTTACTTTCTTCGTTCTATTAAAGAACAGCTTTGCTTTGAGGCATATCTCCAAGCCCAACAACTTCGGAAAAGATTAAGGCGATGGTCAATTACAAACATGGGTTAGCTCTTTTGTAATAATGAATAGTACTATTTTCTTCCAACATATAGCAGCTGTTATCTAGGGCTCTCGGAGTGCTTCAGAACGCTAATGAAGTACGCCTCACAAGGCCACTCTCAGATAGGGAATATTAATTCCCCAGGAGCCCCGTTGACCTCGGTGGGTGTTTGCTTGTTTGTACGTGTCTGAGAAAGAGGTACTCATTTGAGCAAAGACTACTGAACCAGGAGTAAACGGTGTAATATATTTCATGCCATTTCAAGCATTTATTTTTCCCAAAAGAAAAAAAAAAAGAAAGAAAAGAACCTAGTTTTCCCTTTCAGGAGTTAGCCTCTGCCATGTTTTTGGTAGAGGATCAGACTGCTTGCTTGTAGGGTAGCTACAAGTTTCCAATTGGTAGTGCATGCACTGTGTGTGCTTCAAAGACAGATTTAGTGACTTCAGCGTCATTTATTATTCAAGGTTAAAAGCAGTTGCTCTTTCTAATCTCCTGCTGCACAGCCAATGTAATTTTAATACTGTGTGCTGTAGAAAAGGAAAGAAATGCAATGCTGAAACATTTAACAGGATATATTTTTCCATCTTTATTTTAAGTTACGAAAACTGTCTGCAAAAAGCTAGTAAGTGTTTCCAGTCAATGATAGTTTCCTGGCATCAAAAGATTTAGAAAATGAAATGAAATATCCAGCAGAAAAAAAAACCACCAAGAGAAGACAAAGAGAACAACTTGGATTTTCTATATTTATCTGTGTGTTATGTGTATCTGCTTCACTGGGCTGTCAATTTTAATTGGACTGCAACCTACTGTAGTTGGGTTCACACTGGTTCAATTAAAAAATCCTGTTGTTACTTTTTTTCCATATTGCCCATAAATAGGAGTATTGTAGGAGTAATAATGTTAACCCCAGTGTCCTGGCAGAACGCCAGCTCAGGTAATTATATTCTGCCTATGGAAATTTCAGTTGCCGTTTCAGCTGAATACATTAGTCTTTATTTTCCATTCACGATAATCATGTTATATAGTGGCGCTGTGTATTGCTAAAGAGCCACCCCAGATGTGGCTGCATTTTAGTGATCACTGAACTAAATCGGAAAAAAAATCAGGACCTCTCTTCCTAGTAAAAATCTAGACTATTTACAACATCAAAGTGCAATGTTGGGGGTGAGAGCTGCATGAATAAGGATGTCTTGATGGAAGTATGCATGGAAAGTATGGATGGACTGTATAGATAGTTAATGGTTTGTGGAAACTTTGCATAGTGGTGTGGTTATGACAAAGAACAGTGGAAGGATTTTGTAGTCTCAGGAAGATCTTCACAAGTGAGGTAGGTCAGGCTGAGTCTTTGACTTAAAGAATGGTACAGCTCGGGAAAAATAATCCTTTAACAGCCTATCTGAGAGGTTTGCACAAAGGCTACTCATCACCTAGGGCAAAAAGAAGGGGGCAGTTGCTGAAAAAAATGGTGATAGTGCCATCAGAGAAGAGTGGCTGGAAATAGTAATTTTGTACATCATTTTCTGCATAGCTGTATGAATAGTTTAAAACAAAAAATACACACACACACACACACACACACACACACGAAAAAAAAAAAAAGAAAAAACTTAGAACTAGACCACTGGTATGGGTTCTTCCAGAACGTTTGCTTTTCTCTGTTTTGAAAATCACCCCTGGTGTTGTTGAAAAAACAGATATTTGTCTACAAAATAACCAGGAGCAGCTTAAGGCAGCATTTATTGACATCAACATGAGAAAGGTTGAGCAACTCTTGTGCTTTTCAATGCACACACACCCCACCCCCACCCCCAAAATGGGGCAATAATACCTGGATAGCCTGTGTAAGAGTTAAGATCAAGGATTATGCTTGCTTTGGGTGACTTCTAAACAAAAATGGAATTTGTGTTACAAAATGAGCAAAATAGTGATAAAGTACAATGGGCATTCAGGAAATCAGCAGCAAAGAGGTGGCATAAAGGTCAAAACACCAATCTTCTCTTTCAGAAGGTCTCTGAAGCCAGGGAGGTGTGTGCTGACCCAAATGGCAGAGAGGTATCTAATTCCCACTGACTTTTGATGATGATTTGGCACTGACGTGTCACTCATGCCTTGGGGACATCTCCAGCTTACAAATATTGTTAGCTTTTGCTTCATTAGGGTGGAAACTGAAACTGCATTTTAGAATTTGTCGATCTGCTATTTAGCTTGTATTATCCGCACCGTCTCTCTACCTGTGTTTACTGAGCACACGTAGCATTGCCTTGTAAACCGTCTTCGTATTTTCTCCTTTGGGATTCTAAAGACCTTCTTCAGCAGACTTTCCCTCATCTAAGTAAGAGGGATTATTTAGATGAGCCTGCTTGAGTTTCAGTGGAACCGGCCACATGGTGGAGAATCGCCTATGTGACCAAGGATGCGAGGTTTGGCCCAAATCTTCTGCTTCTGATAGGTGGTAGCTTAAAATTCTCCCAAATTTTATTTTTCAGATTTGGGGGACACACACATACGGTTGTTTTCTTTTTCTGCTGGTGATTGGAAGATGAAAAGACGAGCTTCAGGGCTGGTGATGGTTCTCAAGACTGACAGCATTAGCTTATGTACCCAATCATACAGTAACGATGCAATCCGTTAGCATACGCTACACTGGGAGCTGTCAGGTCTGCAGCAATCCAATTAAGTTACATGGTTTCTAAAGCTAGATGATTTGAGGAAGCTTAAAACAGAGTTAACACTGTGCTGGCTCAACGGCTGTGTCAATTATCTGGTTGGATGTGCTTGTAGCTCTGGCTGCTGAAGCATGAGGATCTTTTTTTTTTTTTTTCTTTTTTTCCCTAGAGCAAGACCAGGAAGAACACAGTTAAGAGTTAATTATTACCTAGCTTTATTGTTATTTATTAAATGAGAATCCTTACATATATTTGAAAGAGATGGTCATATCACTTGAGGAAAAACCCCAACAGAATATATGGATTGCATAATGTGTCTTTCAGGCTTTCTGCTGAAACTGAAATATTAAAGTTCCTTTATAGTAGCTGAAGTGGTATTAATTTGTGTGGAGGTCACTGTTTGACCTTTGCTGTGAGAAGCCTCCGTGATTCTTGTCAAAATCTTTTCCTTCTAACCTTTACTTTCAGATATCAGCCTGCATTTCTGTTTGTGCTATTCCCATTATCTTTGTATCTGAAATGCGTGAGACAGAAAAGGAAAGCAGCTCAGCGGCATAGCTATCTTTTTTTCTACAGCTTCTCTCTTTGTGGCAAGTTAATCAAAAGCCCTGTGTGAAGTCTCTGCTGAGCTCAGCCCTCCATCCTTCCAAGGTGTCCAAGGACTTGCGGTCAGGTAACCCTATCACGCTGTTACTGCAGGTTCCTCACAGGTGCACATGCTTTCCTCTTTGTTTAGTAATTTGTACAAGGAGCTTCCTCACACGCTTTGTGGGAAACACAGGCAGGGTTACCTTACTTCTCAGAACTCGGCTGCTGTTTAATCAGAGGGGTTGTCAACACACCCAAAATAATCTGGCTCCCCCTTGGAGAAAAGCCTGAGGGAAGACAAGGGTCACTCGTTGTACACTGGCCTTCTAGACTATTTACAACATCAAAGTGCGATGTTGTACCTGGCCTTCTTCATCTTACCTGGAAATTAGAGTCAGGGTCCAGCCCTCCAAAAATACTTTACTGCCAATCCTGAGAAGCAAAATCACAGCTGTGACAAAATTGATGGTAGAATTAATACTGATTTCACTGGGACCACAATTTCAGCCCAAGGTGCATAGATCTAAGAAATTCCCAGCTTGATCTCATCTGCCACTTCAGAGGAGGAAGCAGGAGAGCTGGCCACATGTGTACAGGAGTGAAGACAATGCAACTTGTCAGGTGCTATGTTTGAGGAAAGGTGGATTGCAAGAATGAAGGAAAATTTACAAAATAAAGGCAAAGAGAGGGAGGAACAATGTGGCTGCACATCTGCTTTGGAGATCCCCAAGCCCAACCCAGCTCTGTGAAGGTTCCTCAGAATTTAGCACTACCAGAGTTGATAGAACTATTCAATTTTTATACCATGCAATGGAGAACGTGTCTTACTCTTGTATGCCGTATTGGACTCTGATGGAAAATGAAATGTTTGTCTCGACAGTTGAGTTGGCATGACCATTCCCATCAGCCCGTGTCTTGCGGAAAACAACCTGCTAAGTTCAGTGGTTAGCCAAGTCTGGCCTTCTGTGAAGAATGTGCCAATATTGGTGCTGACATTGGTTGTTGTTTTTTGCAATGTTTTTTAAAGAGTTGAACCATAGATTGCTTCTTGCTCAATTGCTCCATCCACCTTTTTGGTATCAAGATACTTATCAATACATATTGAGATATTTCTTCCTAGCGTTCTGTTTGCAGGCCAGCAAAGCTGACCCATGAAGACAGACACGTGCGCATCTTCCAGTACAGAAATGACATTCTCAGCACAAATTCAAGTCTTCTGCTGTGAACTTGAGCACACCATCCTATGTAGAAGGCAAGGGTTGAAAAAGAAATGAACAAAACCGTCCCATCTGCAGTCACTGGCAAAATGCTCAAGAGAAAGACGGGAAGAAGAAAGAGAATCAGGAGAATTTTTAAATGCACAATTTCCCCTTTTATCATGTTTCTAATCCCATTTTCTTGGCTTCTTTTTGTCTTGCTTTGTTGTTGTTTGTTTCTATCAAGTACATTCTCCAAGCTTTATAACGCTTCATCTTAAGGGGGAACCTGAAGAGCGTATTTTGCCGGCTAACGAATAACCTGAATTTTTTTTCATCACCAAAGCCAATCAGAGGCGGGACATTACAGGCGATGGAAGACTGAGATTTGCATATTAACAGCACAGTTATTGAAGAATAGCTGTCTTGTATTTAGACCAAACTGTGCCCTCCGATTCGCCAATACCGGCTGCCAGCCAACGCAGACGAGGGATTCAAAGGTCAGAGTTTTTTTTTTTTAAGAGAGAACCGTACAGCGCTAATATAAATCAGATAGCAAAACCCATGTGCAGGAAGCCAAGGAAGCCGAGCAAACCTGCTTGGCTCTGGCTCTGTAGCGGCACGACCGCTGTGCCCTCTCGTTGGCTCCAACAAGTCTATCCCTGTGTAATGTATCATATCGTGTATATTAATGTTTCAGCTTTACAGTTCTGTTTCCATTAGGGGAAGATTGCCTGTGAGCCTCTTAGTGGATAAATAGGAATTTCCAGCTTTCAAAAATTCTCTTAAAGCTTGCAGGATCCACAGAAGAAGGAATTACACACGACTATTTTTGAAGATTTAAAAGGTCCGGAGGGCCTAATTGTGCTCTCAGATATGTCTGTGCAGCTCTGGCTGAAGTCTTTGGATATAATGCATGCTTATGCGACAGCTAAAATGAGTCTTTTTTAAATTTAAAAAAAAAAATAATCCTTCAGTTATTAAAAAATTAGACTGTAAAGTCTTCAGGGTCAAGCCAGCAACTTCCCAAGAGCTATTCAGAATGTAACAAAGTGAGGTCTTGGCTGGAACCAGGCGCTGTACTGACCTGCAAATAGCAAATAAATGCTGAAAGTGTGAGTGGAAATCGCGGAAAGAAGGCAACACCTTTCTCCTGCAGATTTGCGCATGCATGTCTGTGTGCGCACACTCGTCCAGGCAGTTCTGTGGGAGGGGCAGAGGGGACAACCCTAAATTGCCATAATAAAATAACCTGAAGTGTTTTCACGCTTCAGCCAGTTACATTAAACAAGACCAACACTGGCAGGGATATTTTCTTTTACCTTTGTTTGATATCAACCGAGGCGTAGGCAACAGCCAAGAGGAGTGTGTTTAAACTGCCTGTGTTGTGCTGTTGTATGTGTGCCTGTGTGTGTTTCTAAGTGCAATTGCCTTCAGTGTTAGGAGAAGGAGATGAAGCAGCAAATTTAACACAGATGAAGGCAACAAACTTCAGAAATATATTCAGACACTGGAGTTTGTGTGATTTCTTTTTTTAACCAGTCCTTGATTTTGCAAGCTAATTTACGCTACAGGTGAAGAATGAGTTGTGCATGAATGTCCCCGCAAGTTTTCTGCGTGCTTTTAAAAGGTGCTTGCTGAAGAACAAACAGGCTTAGGGCCTGTCCTTTAAAAGACTGAAAAGATGTGTTTTCCTGTAAATAACATAGAATAGGGTGCCCAAGCTATAATTACATCTTACTTTCATCAGAGCTACATTTAACAGAAATGCCTCTAGCAACTTTTCCTTTATTCAGCTACCTGTATTGCCACTAAAAAGCAAAGCAAGAACCATTCAGGAAATAAGTAATCCACATCTGGGCAGCTGGGCCAAGAGTGGCTCCTGCTCCTCAGCAGAGGTAGTTAAAGCCGTGCATTAATTTCCATGTTTTGTCCTCCACGTGTGTGTCCTTGTATTGCTTGGTATAATTTCTGTCAGTATTACTTGTTGTCACTTCTCAAACTGAAGCTGTGACACTAACCCTGCCAGCCAAGGGAAAAGAGCTACACACAGAGGCAACACAAGCCAGCGTTGTTTAAATCAGATGAGCCCAGTGGTGTGGAAATTGCCTCTGTTGCGTAAGTGTGCTTGCTGGTAAACCCCGACCGATGGGCTGGTGAGCATATATAATTAGCCCAGTACCTGTGGATGTAATTCAGTACCGCTCTGGTGAAAAAAGTACTGTGGAAAAAGAGAGGCAGGGGATTTTTCTATCAGATTTTCTTCCTACCACTAGAAATCATAGCTGCCGTGTGCAATATTTAATATCTGATGTTAGTTTCCACCTTTCGGCCACAGCCACTTTTCACTTGCCAACTAATCGTTACCTAGAAGTGCACTGGAACGTATTATAAACGGGCATACAAAGGCTTTCTCCGGCACTAAATCACAACCGTTCCTTACAGCAGCCCTGCATGGTAATTCAGGCCGGGAGAAGAACAGGCTTTTCCCATTCAAATATCAGGAAGAGTTCAGACCAGCAAGCACCTTCTGCGGGAGCCGAGATGCAGCCACTAAAGCCCTTGTTAACTCTCTGCTCAGACAAGGTGTTTGGCGGCATCTCTAGGAGCAGCCCTTGGCTTTGGGGAAGCACTTGTTGCCACCAGCCCCTCTGGGCCCAGCGCCTGGTCCTGCGGAGAGCTGTCCTTGGCCACCTGCCCCATGGCTTCACGGAGGAAAGGTGAGGTCAGGCGCTCTTGCTGGGCTCGAGGGTTGTCTCCTGCCTGGGAGATGAATAAGCAAAAAAATCAGACCCTGTAGCAAGGGTTTCCCCCTGCGGGGTGCTGGTTTTGAGCCATGGCTAACTGGCAGGCTTGAGCCTCTGCAGATAAGACAGGCAACGACTTTCCACAGGAGGATTTCCAGAGGAAGCGACAGTCCCATTGGATGAGGTGTAGCTCCCAAACCTGCCCAGCGCGCTGTGAACGGCGGCCGGGTGTGTTTGAGGGGAGGCCTTGGGTAAAACTTGAGGCGGGATGCTCTGCCTGGATGCTCCGCTCTGCCGGGGGGGCTGGTGCACTCCTGGCTCCCAGGGC
>NW_009260799.1:521947-526261 GCF_000687185.1 Egretta garzetta
TGGTGGCAGCTGAGGAGGGGACTGTCCCATCCCTCTCCTCCTCTTTCTCCCCGTTCCTTGAGTTGAGTGCTTGAAAACAGGTTTCAGCGAAGCAGTAGGTGACGGCGGGATCTCGGTGTGCGACCGGTGAGGGGCAGGGGAACGGCTGGGGACCGTTTTGCAACCAGCGATGTTGTTGTAGTGGGTTACCAGCTGGGGAATAGCTGTATCCTACCCTGGCGAGGAGTGGGATTGGTTGTGGGTCGTGTCCATCCCTCGTTGCTTTCCTCTAATAGCTAGAAGTAGCTTGCCGTTCTCTGGGGTGGAAGAAGCTCTCTTGCCTTTTGCTCCTTTGTTCTTTAATTCTAAATGTGGTTTTGGTGAGGGCTCCTGGTTTCCCAAAGGGAGGTTAGAGGCTGAATAAACCCATCTCTGGGCACGAGAGACAAGAAGCTCTGGGATCCTTCCCGTGAACTGTGTATTTTCTATGTTGCGTGTTATTACTTTTTTTTTTAATCACTGGAAGTTCTGCTGTAATGTGTCAAAAGCTTTGATGTCTTTTGCCATGTAGCTCATTCATTTTTTTCTCAAATTTAAAATGGAGTGATAAAATGCATAGGCATTAATAAATAAGTTGAAAGGACTTTGAAATGGTGCATGTTGTGCACGGTGTGAAATTGTAGATGTACATAAAAGAGTAATAACTACTCTGCAGGTTTTATTTAAAACCTTTTTCTCTATGGCTTTGTGCCGAACTCTCTTCATCTGTCTCTCAGCTTTTAAGTATTGAGTGGTTTTTGCCGTTGAGGTCTCCTGTCATGTTGCGGGGATGCCTTGATAGGCACCCACATTGGTCTGGTTTTAACAATATTTTAATCTCCCACTTTACAAAGACTTGCCACTGTACAAATAGGGGAAATGTGCTGTTGTGGCTTTCAGTTTTAGCTTTCTTCTCCTGATGCTTTTATCCGTCCGTCCATCCATCCATCTATCTATTTATTTATTTATTTATGTTACAACCAAAGGGGGGAGGAGAGTAGGGGATTGTCTCCGTCTCTTCCGTCTGTCCGAATGCACAAACGGATGATTACATAAAGAAATTAAGGCAACCGAAACAAGCCTGAGCTGAATTCCAAGAACAAAAATGACTCCAGTGTGTGTGCTCGCCCACACCAGGCGTTCTGCAGCATGTGGTATTTACAGAACTTGCAGCGTACAGTAGCTCTCCAGTAGTAAGAGAACGTTTTGTATCCTCAGAAGCAAGAGAGTCTTTGGCAAGTCGGCAGAACTACAGATGCAGTCGTGGAACGCTGGTACACGTGTGAGTGCGTGCGTATATAAATATCACCAGACTGCTTAGGTTCATTTTTCCTCAGGATAGTTTGTCTTCCTCGACCTGGCATATGCACATCCTTTGCCCTAAATTCTTGAAGCATTTTTTTACTGTTCCGCTCTGTGTGCGTGTGCTTTGATGTTAGTCTTAATCTCTCTGTAAAATATAAAATAATCCCTTAATAGATTTAGAAGACTCTATTGCCGGGCAAACCAGGCAATAGATCATGAAATCAGACAATAGTATTTTGTTTCCTAGCAACCCCCTACTGCGAACAGAAAACAAAACCATGGTGGATGCTTCTACATCACGATAGCTATGTGTGTCGAAACCCCCAAGTCGTAGGTACAGAAC
Source organism: Egretta garzetta (assembly GCF_000687185.1). NCBI lineage: Eukaryota > Metazoa > Chordata > Aves > Pelecaniformes > Ardeidae > Egretta > Egretta garzetta. The sequence goes on from NW_009260799.1 coordinate 523,614, forward strand.
TACCAACTGTGCGGTGAGATTTGCTCCTATTTGTTTCAGCTGCTTCGTTAATATTTTCCTTCTGTGAGAAAGGGACTTACTGGGGTAAGTGCAGTTAAACGGTTAAAATTTCACTCTGCTCTCCTAGCTTGATAACAATGTCTGTTAGAATGAAGAGGGCACAAAATTAAGTAGTAGCTGTAGAATTTTTGCCAATAAGAGTGATTTGAAATACCCTGTTCTTATTGCTGGGCTATTTCTAAATCTGTGCTATTACAGACCCTTAAAAATCAGATTTATCATCTCCTGTATCCAGCATGCAGTATCTTTTTGGACTTTGTCTCATTAGTCATCCTTTAGCTTTGTGTTTTAGAACTGCGTTCGGTAGAAGCTATGAAAAGAAAAATCCTTTGTCGCTCCCAGGAATGGGAAGTGAAATCCTAAGTGCTGCTTTGCCGTGTTTACGTACCTCGCACCCAGTTCACCCCTTCAGAAGAGCTAGAGCGACCACAGTGCAGCAGGATCGGGTCCTAAGCCACGATCTTACTAAAAGGGCTTTTGATAATGCAGTAATTCCCTTAGTTACAGTGTCTGAGCATTGAAATGGCATCTCGACCCTGGACCAATCTCCGATGCACTTTGTGCACTGCCATCTATCTGAAAAAATCCATTAGTGCAAGCTGTGGATCCAACCAGCTATCGGTGCTCGCTGCCTGTCGGGTTTCAGCCTTCCAGCAGGTGTGAGTGCTTAGGAGGCTGCTGGGAACGGAGGTGAGTAGGCACAGATGAGTAGTTGTACCTATAGTGTAGCAGAGGAGTTTCTGTGCTTTTGCCTCTTTGCCACCTTTCCTTCCTTTATAGCGGGAAGCGGCAAAAAGTTGTTCACAAGAGTTTTACCTACGAGTCTTCCCTATCCAGCGGTATTTACAGCGGTCACGCTGTAAGTAAACCCAGTGGTAGTCTTCCTATTGGTTGCACCAGCGGATCCGCGACAGTGCAGGTGTTGTTTCCATCGGGGAAACTATAAAATCACAAGAAAAATTTGCAGTGGGTGAGACGGCAAACTGAATCACGTATGCATTATTAAACAACAGTATTTGTGCTGGGTGCGAGAACGGTGTTCTCTGGGTGACTGTGGGGTTCGCAGTGTTATTTAGCAGATCCAATATGCAGTCATGTACAATTTATTTATGTTGCCTATAGGTATTATTCTGGTTCATCTCAAGTACTGAGGTACAAAAGTGTTAGAACAGATGCTACTTCAATAAAAAGGTGGAAATGGAATGGTCAGGGAATATTATAATTCTGATAAATATCAATGAGCAGCTACTTTCTTGTCTATATTTGAAATCACACATTTTAGTGCCATAGCATGTGTGGATGGTTTAGTTTAGAACATGTTAATTGAATTTTGGAAGGCTTTCTGGATTGAGAGGAAGTAGTCATTTTCCAATTTTTCTTCTCCGTTTCTTTCTCAGATGGCACTCCTCCCAAACCTTGAATCTTACAATTAGGTAGTCCGCAGATGAAGCTTGGTATGGCTGCCTAATTGCAGTCCCCACTTCGCCTCTGCCTGTGTTTACCAGGCAGCAGAATGAAGGCAGGCAAAGAAAGCAGAAAGTACAAACAAAAAACAAAGGGGGGAGAAAGGTTACGAAGTATTCTGCATGTAAACAATGGAAGACATTTGGGAGTGATTTTAAATACTCTCCATGAAAATCCCGTTATGCCAACTGCATTTGTTGCTGGTGATGAATGTAAAATCTTACATCTGCTGTCATGTGGGTTGGCGACCGATGGAAAATAGTCAACCCATGACCAAAACCAAAGATTAGTACCTTCTTCCCCCTTCTCCCTGCTAAAAATCCATCTTTTGTGGAACAGTGAGTGAAGTCCATTGCATTTCAAGGCATTTGGTAGACGTGAATTAAAAAATGGGCTGCTTTGTTCTCTCCGTTTAACTGTGCAATGATGGCTAATGGGCTAACGAATGGGGAATGTGCTGTGTATCTTGCTGAGGTACACGTGCTTTTTCAGATTTTTTCCCTTTTTTTTTTTTTCCCCAAGAGGGAACTGCAGTAACGGGAATGTAGAGTTACTTACTGCATGTTTAAATCCTATAGACTTAATGATCACTGTACTGTTGCATATTTATTTAGGTATTTATTTCCTATTCTTATTTTAAGAAAGGAACAAAAGCATGATGTCAGTTTTGGACTCTTGACGCTTCATTTTTAAATCCTGTAATATAAAAGCATTGAGCTGTCAATTCTTGCCAAATATGGAAAATAAACCATCCAAGTGATTACAGAAACTGAGGATTTGGTTCAGCAAAGCACTGACTTGCATGCCTAACTTTTTTTTTTTTTTTTTTTTAATGTATGCTTAAGCTCATCTCTTCTTGCTGAGATCAACTGGATTTGAGCATGTGGTTAAAGTTAGGCACGTAATTAAATGCTTTGTTGAATAGTGGCCTCAAGCAAAACCTATAACCTTTGAAACTAACATCTTTGCTTTCGAGTAAACAGAACTTGCGGAGAATTCCTACAGGACAGTAGAGTGAAGGGAACAAATTTGGGGAAAAGGCAAGTTCACAGGAGTCTCAAATCGGGAACGTACTGACAGGTAAGAGCGGTGCTGGAAGGGATCTAGAATTAAGACCCAGCAGG
>NW_009260799.1:526302-540473 GCF_000687185.1 Egretta garzetta
AGTCTGCAGTGTGACTTGATTACAGAACAGCACGGTTTGTGTTTGAGCTGACAAGAAAAAGGTACCATGTCCGTGACCAAAGAGGTGGGATTCCCTTTTTATAAGAATCTACTGTGAATGCATCTGAAAACTCTGAAAATTGTATCAATGGGAAGATATTTACAATTTGAATGAAGCTTAAAGAAGAGCAACAAAATACTCGAGGATCTGGAGGAACTAGATGAGGGGAAATATTGAAAAATAGACATATTTCTAGGCTGGCATTGGATATGGGGAGATAGGTTAACTACGTGTAGATATATGAAATGTACTGTAGTCAAAGAGTCTGATTTTTTTTTTTTTTTTTTGGTGCACTATGTGGGAGAATTCCTAGGAATAAATGGAGAAATTGAGGAAATAAAAGTTTAAGATGAATTCTGGGCAAAAACTTAATGATGGAAAAATGTATTGGAGCCTATATTAGTCCAGGTGTAGTAAGACCTCCCCGCCCGCCCTCTTCAGACATTTAAAATAAGAGTAGGCAAGTCACTGGGAAATGTACTGGAGGAGGCAATTCTGCATTTTCAAGGAGGTGGAGTACAAGATCTAACAGCCCTTTTCCATGTCTCTCCGTCTAGTTTTAGCTGAATGTTACAACAGAAACTAGGTCAGATACTGGGCCGATCATCCTTGACTTGATTTTTCTCATACTTTGGCCAAGCTGTTTCCAGTGCCAAGGCAGTTGGGTTTTACACTTTGATAAATGCATGACTCATAACAGGGTCTTCAAATGGACTCAGGTTGGGTCCTGAGCTGGGATGGTGGATATGCAAGGATCGGCTAGAGTAGATTTTTTTAGTAAACAACTCTGGTTTATTTGTTTGTTTGTTTGTTTTCCCTTTTGAAAACAATGAGCGTCCTGGGGTGGTGTAGAGGGCACAGAGGTGACAGCTTTTTATTTGTTGACTATTTCTGCAGCATTTTGTTTGATCATCTAAAGCAGCTTACTGCCATCAGGTAGCAATGATGGATAGTAGGTACCACTGCTTCCTTCCTGTCCCCCCATGAGATGCCCTGGGCTCGTAACAGCTGTCTCTTGCAATCTGGATATCCTGTGTGCAGTGCAAGTCCTGATGACTACTGCCGTCAGTGGCGTTGTTTTCTGGAAGAGGCTGAAAGTGGAGGTGAGACATATGGATGACCTTTCCCAAGATCCATTGCTCCTTCATCTGTTCCGACTGGAGACAACTCAGCCAGGGAAGATGCAGGTTCAAGGTGTAGTGGCAGTTTTCTTGAGGAACCCTTGCCTGGAATGGGTTTCTTGCAATTCATTTTACTTGAAGCAAGTATTCAGGAAAAAATTGTTGTGCAGACTGATATCATCAGGGAATGTTTTCCAACAGCCATGCCAATTGCAGAGGAGGAGATGGATTTCCCTTTGCCATGCTTTGTGGATACCTGACAGCCAACTGTTTAAACAAGGCCTATTTTGGTAACCATAAGGTAAAACCAAGTGATTCAGAAGAACCCTTCATTGCGTGATAAAGATTAAACCAGCAATCTTGCAGGAGTACCACACGCAAGTGAAAGCTGATCTGGGGTAGATCTGATTGGTGAGACTGACCTTTGGTTCAAGTACTTGATGGTGCAAGAAAGGGGTGTTTTGAAGTTGCGGAAACCAGGTTTCGGTCTTCTGTGTACAGAGTAAGACAGAAGAAACCTAGTCTGTCTATTAAAAACCAGTACACTCCCAATACACCCCAGGTGACTGCCTGAAAACAAATCCTCTGACAGGTAAGGCAGGTTCAGCCCTTGCTGGAGTTTGTCTCTAGGGTTTGGTTGATAATGTTGGTGATGGAGGATGAATGAAACTGGAGGAAGGTGGGTTTTTTTTAGGCAGAACATAAAGGGTAAGACTGAAGCTGTTGCCAATACATTGCTGATGTTAGAGGGACAGTTTTTTTGATGGGTGGATAGTTTGTTGATGGATAGATAAGATAAAGAACCCATACAAATGAGTGGATCAAGCTAGGTAGGTGGTGTTAATGAAATTAGGTAGTCTGGTTTACTTAGGATTACTTGTGTATGTTAATAACGCTCTTCTGTGTAAGTATGTCTAAGATCAGACTTGTTGGATGGAATCCTTTAGACTGAAAGGTACCGTGTAAATGTAAGGTTATTATTGTGTTGCCTTTGCAGGGAGAAGCTAGGTCAACAACAATCTTAATTACAATTTGTTAATAGATCTTTATTTTTAGAGTTAAGTTAAATGAGGCTTTAAAACATTCTTACACAGGTACGACGAGGTGCTTAGGGACATGGTGGGATGGCAGCGTTAGGTAGCGGTTGGACTTGATGATCTTAAAGGTCTAGCGGATGGACTTGATGATCTTAAAGGTCTTTTCCAATCTAAACGATTCTATTCTATTCTATTCTACTTTTAACATAGTGTTAGCATTTAGGACATGGGGTTTGGTATATACTAGATCTCATCAATACACGATGAGTAGCAGTCTCTCCGTGGCCAGAGTGGATAACATACAACTATTTTAGTATGCCAGGTTGGCTTTATGTGGATTTTAAAGGGGCCTGTGCCCTACAGACAGTGTAAAAATGCATCAGGACATAAGAGCTCTGCCTGGGGTAGAAGGCAGTGAGGGTTTAACAGTATTTTTTACAACTCTGTTTAGACTTACCCATACCTGTCAGGAAGCATTTTGACAGGGAAGCAAGGAAGAAATGAAATAGAAGTAGCTGATAAAGGCGTGGGATGAATTTAGGGAGGTGGAATGCAATAACCAGAATGAGAGCACCTTCTTAGAACGGGCGCTGATACTCGTGCCCTTATGAGAAGTATTTCAGCGATGACAAATAAGTTTGTTTCATCTGGAAGTAGCAGATTGCTTTCTAATATTTTGCTGGTCTGACATTCTGTGAAATTGTGTTATATCCTAATTCAGTGGCTTCTCTGCATATAGAATAAGAGCTTGGTATTTTCTACCAAGTGAAGCAGTTCCCTCTCATTCTGCAGAGGTAGAGGCCTGTATTTTGGTGGCAAAGATCCACAGATTAATCTCTTCTGATGACTTATGATGGATGTTGGCATTACTTCAACACTGACTCAGAAGAAAGAGTTGCATTTACTGAATAAGTGATCCACTTAGTTTTTATTAAGAATTTTCCTGGGAAGTATGACCCTTGCTTAGCAGTGAAATCTGCTGAGATCACAGCCCAGGGTACCAGGGTTATAGACGCATCAAAACCATGTGTGTTTATGGTCCTCTGCTGGCAGATAAGGATGATGGGCACCTGGAGGTGAACCTGGGTGAATTTACTAGCCGTAAATGGGTGGTCTATTCATGCATCCTCATGCCTCCTCTGCACGTGCACATCTGGCTTCCACCGTCTTCATGCAGAGCATAAATGGAGGTGTTGGTGGCAGGCTGTTACATGTGAAAGCTGAAGACTTGAAGGTCCTGGGAAGTATGTTCGACTTAGAATCTTCTTCATGTTGCCTTTCCACTTGCTGGCCTAAAATGGGCATCTCTTAGGTTAATTTCATTTTAGCAAATGAAGGCACCCTTGGCTAGTTCTTTGGTTCAAGGTTATGCATATCTTAACAGTAAGAGGAAATAGCGTTTATGCTGATGACTCTCTTTCTGCAGTGTAATCCCCCATTTTGCATGAACCGGATAGCCATTACCATTTTATTTCATTGACAGCCTGTGAGAGACCACGTGTTTTCAATTCCTAGAGGGAGTTGGGCTAAACTTGAGCTGATACACTCCAGGTGAAAGCCTCGGTGTACTGTTGCCGATCTACTTAGCTATCCGGTTTCTTGCCAATTCTGTAAGGTTAGTACTATTACAGAAAAAACATGTGAAACCAGGTGCAGTGCGTATGTCATTAGTTGGATTTTGCAGTTTTATTTTTCATGATGTGTTTGTTTAACTTCCGTATCATCTTGCAGAACGTACGTAATGTGTAGTTTATATTGCTTTCTTTGCAAAATAGAAAGTGGCTGTAATTTCAGCCTGGGAAGGAAACTATTAACGTTTTTTAAGTAAAAGAGAAAGGCTGAAAAATTGGAATTTCTTTTTAAGTTTCTTGGAAAATATTAAGGGAGATTATATAACTGCATAAAGTCTCCGGGGAAAAGGAAAGAGAAGGCTTGCTGATAATGAAAGAACGGAGTAGCTGCTTAATGTAATCCGCTCTCCATGGATAGCGATGAGAAGGAAGAGAACGGAGAACTGCACGGTCGGAGCAGGCTTCGTTTGTTCAAATCTGGAAGCAGGCAGCACATCTGACAGGGCAGCTTTGTATAAGGCCAGCTTGCCAATCTCGCACCTAGGTCTACCTTTCCCATAATAACAAAGTTGATTCTGTTTGGTACTATATACTACAAATGAAATAGAAATGATAAAATTAATAATTTTCAGGCTCATCTTGCCCATGAATAAAGGGAATAGTGTGAAGGGAATAAAGGGAATAGAGTCAGTCAATCCACTGTAATCAAACAATTCTTCTATACCTAAAGTATAAATGTTGCATGAGTAGCTAGGCTGAAAAGACCAGTGGTCATCTTGAAATCATGCAGAAAATCTGTTTCTTTTGGTTCTTCAATGTCAGATGGGCTGCCAGATGAAACTGAATATTGAATTGAAAGCAGAATTTGCTAATCCTGAAGATGAGATGCTTTGACAACCCTGTCATCATTGACATATAGCTGTGATGATCACTGAAGTCACTATTCTAGTTGTTTCAGTGGCTCTTCAACATTGTTTCATTCCAGAGGAATCGGTTTGTCTTTGGTATCAGGGAGGACAAACAGCAATAGTTGCTTCTGTCTTAAACACTAGGAAAGTGGAGACTTCAAATTTGGTGAGAAATTTCCTTTCATGCCAACACTGCTGTCAGCCTGACACAAAATGAGCAATATAGGGTGAGATGTAAGCCTGTGTGTACTGCCCTTTTAAAGACATTTACATTCACTTAGTTTGCTGTTAAATGGATGAAGGAAAAGGGAAATGCAGAACGAAAAAACCAAACCCAAAATGAACAGCACTTCCATTAACGCAGGGTGGTTCGGTGAATATGGGCAGCGTTCAGAGCGTGGATATAAGCATCTGTGCAAGGAAAAATGCAGACCTTTGTAACGCTCTCAGCCATGTCTCTGAGGGATGCCACGGGATGGCTGTACGACAAGGAGGTGTTCTGTAAGTGCCTGAGGAGCGAGCATAGTAGTGGCAGAAACAAATTGGAATGAGAACTTCTGAAGTAGGATTGTCCTGATGCTGAGTTCACCTCGGTGAGAAAGAGCCATCTGGGTAATTAGGAGTTGGCTGGCAAAAAGAGTATTTATGCTCCCTTCCTTCAGTTACTCTTGGGCATCCTCTGAAGAAGATCTTATCTTTATTTTTGCTTCTACTCCATGGTCCTCAATAATGCAAGTTTATTTAAACTGAAATGGAACGTGACTTTTGTAAAAAAATTTTATACAGCAAGATACTCCCTAGAGAATTGGTAATCTCAGGAAGGCAACTAATGATGGTTTCAGAAGCTGCCAGCTACAGCCTGATGATGCGCCAGTTCAAGTGGAAACTTTCTTCCTCTAACTTGCAAATAAATAACACCAAATATTTGAGAAAAATATTGAAGGAGGCCTCAGCAGCTGTGGAAACTGAATGACAAGATTAATGCTTTGAATGAAGATGGAGAACAGGAAGAAGTCTGACTTATGAGGAAAAAAAAATCAGCAATGCCCACTCTGAGTAGAGTAAAAGTAATAGGCTGGATATGTTGCAAGAAATAACCGGTTTAGGAAAATTCTTCTAGTAGTAAGGATGCAAAAGGGTCCTAGAATGGATCGTGTGAACATTGTGGTGCCTTTACCAGTTGAAGTCTTCGAGAACATAGATATAAATGTGTTGTCTTTAAAGAATGCAGCTGATCCTGCTGCATAGTTGTTTCCAGCTCTGTTTGTCTGTGATTCTCACCGAGCCTTACAGTGAGTGGGATAAAAGGAAGTGGGACACTCAGAAGGAGCGTGGTTTCATAATTTAAACTGAAATCCAGATGATCAGTCTGTTATCCTTGTTTGTGTCAGTTCAGTGGAATATGTAGCAGTCAAGTTATAGGAGACACTGGCAGTTGAACATGGATGTTTCAGGCTTGAAAATGTTTTCTTTGCTGCCCAGCTCAACGTGGAGCATTTTGCCATGTTGCCCTGTTAGGCTTGAAACATTTTGATAAATTCACTTTTTCACGGATGTTGCCTTGCTAACGCAACTTCAGGTTCAGCCCTGGCTGGTGCAGAAGCATCATAAAGCATAGGTAGAGAGAAAACTAATCTATCTTCAAAAAGCTTATGTAGACATAACCAAAGTTGTTAAAGCACAACTAAAAATAGACTAAAAGAATGGTAGACCAGACGGTTCAGAGACTTATGACTCAGCTATGACATTTTTGTGTATTTTATTTAGAGTTGCATGCTTTCAGTTTTGGACCATGTTGGAGGAATAATCATGTTACAGAAGGAATTTGGTAGTTTGTCGTTTGTTTTTTAGCTAGTAAAAGCTTTCTGGGCATCTTACAGTATTTCCAGTGGCTGTGTTCAGTCAGAGGAAGAAAGTTGCTTGAGTTCTGGGAAGCGTGTGAGGAAAAGACTGAGTAATGGACCCCAATTTCTGCTTTTCTCCAGACGTTCACTCCATAGATAGTAGCAAAAGTAGCATGTAGACCAATAAAAATAACGTAATACGTTAGGAGTACCAGAACACGAGTTCTTTTGGCAGAGAATTTTGAGTTCTCCTAGGAAACAAATTGGTTCCTGTGCATTATGTATTGATGGAGATTGCGTCCTTTTTACATGAGTAATGAGTCAAATGTTCTTTTAAGATGTATGGGGCCAGATTCTGATCTCCAGTGATGTAAATTTTGAGTAATTCAAGAGATATTCATGAGTTACACTACAATAACAGATTACAATCTGGTTCTTATTCCGTAGGATTTTAATATGGTTATAAAAGGGATATTCATCTTCATTTTCTAAATGTGTAGCAAGCTACCTAATTAATCCAATATTGTCTTCATTCTGGAGGAGGCTGTTTAACTTGAATTTCATTGTCAAATACCATACAGACAAGCTCATGTGGTGGTAGCATTAACTAATGATAGAGTTATCCAGATATACACTTCTATCATTAACTTGAATTACAGTGTAACTCCAATTGTTTTCAGTAGAGAAAAGCCACATTGCTGAAAAGGAAGAGAGAACGCTATTTTTGCAGTCACTATGCAATTAACTGATATAACCTCTGTGCTCATCATGCTTTGTATAAGATCCAGGGTGACCAACTGTAGGTCACTTATATGAGAACAAAGACCCTGGGGCTGAGAGACAGTTTATTAAGATAATACGGTGGTGTGAAGATCAACTGTCACAGCAGTTGCCAGTGAAAGTATGTCTGTATTTACTGTATACTTGTAGTAAATAAGAGTTGCCCAAGTCGGGATGTTTCGAATACTGAAGGATGGGGAGAATAACCAGATAAGTTGTGGTGGTGTGAGCGTGGAGCCAACTTCACCTTGTTTTCCATATGCTCTCCTTCGGTGGTGAGTGCTCTGTGGTTTTTCTGATGCAAGGTTGAGTACCTACCATTCAAACCATGGGACTTTCATTATTTTTCTCCTTTATTCAGTCACGTATTTTCATGAAAATGAAGGTCTCTGTCCTCTATCAGTTTCGATCGCTCTTGACCAATGTCACCGGAAGTTAATGGAGAGAAGGGAGGACAGACGGAAATGCAGACAGAGCATCATTTAAGCTTCCTTCTCAGGAAGTAGGGCTAAAAAATATTTTTCTCAGGCATTTCTCTTTCCAGATAGAAAAAAAGAAAAGTTGAATTGAATTCTTTCATCCATGTCAAGGAGTACAAAGCGTGTTGTCACTTGCTGGTGCCTTGGTGTATTTGTCATTGGGAAGCCCACAGCAATGTGCTTTCTAAATGGTCTATGAAAAATGGACATACAATCTGTTTAAAACAAAATAAACTTGTTGCTTTTATCTGTTAAAACAAAACAAAGCTGCTATGGTTTGTAGACCGCTTGTTGCCCGCAGAGTGTGTACAATGGCAAGTCTGGTGCATTGCTACTGACCACAGTAAGGGAAGAAAGTTCTTCCTCATCGTGCCTCTTTAAACATTTTCTGTGTAAATTTTTCTTCTGAAGATCTTTGATAATGTGTAGTTAAGTTTGAAAATGTCTCATTTCAGCTTACAAGAACATCATCTTTGTGCTTTGAAGCACAAAGAAAACTCCATGCTTAAGATTCAGTTTTGCAAACCCTTCCCCCTTCTTCAAACATTCATATGGAAATACACCATTAACTGTGAAATTCCCTAGCAACCTTAGCAGCCTAGAAGAAGGGATCCAAAACCCAGCACTACTCAATTCTCAAGAGAATTTGTACTGTCTGTTGTTAATATTCATTATATTCTAATAAGAAATTTGAGAAATTCTTTTCAGGGTCTCTCCTCTTTCTTTCTCTCAACTTCAACGGTTGTTTTGTTGGAACGGCGCAACATTCACTTGGTGGAAAGTAGAACCCAAAGCTTCTTTCTCACCATCTCTCTCTTGGAAGCCTTCAGAAAATCTACTTTATTTCAAAGCGATTCATTTGCTAATTGCTTTAACAGCCTGTAATTTTTTTTTTCTGATAAATTAGTCATTGACAGCTGATAGAAGAATTATTAGTATTTTATAACATAATAAATGGTTTGATAACTCTTCTTAATGAGAGAACTCGTAACACCAGATAGATGGTGGCAGCAGTATGTGCTGCTACATGTCGTACCGTGGTGGTTTTTCTATCTCTTAATTCTCTTGCTTACTAAAGATTAGTCATCCTAAAAAGTCTAGAGCTGATGCTATGGTATGCAGTGTCTCAGGTGTTTAAGTGCAGAAAATCATTCAGGCATTGCTTCAGCTCAGCCTTAATCCCATGGGAGCTGAGAAGTTCTGGCAAAAAGTCCCACCGCTTGACAGAGACAGGACTAAGCCCTGAGCTGTCAGCATCGAATGAACCTTCGTTAGCCAGTGAAATGAATTTCACTTATTTTCCTTCCAACTCTGGTTTCTAGAGTAAGTTTTATCGGGAGGAATGTAGAGCTGTGGTTGTTTGTAGGGTTTTGTTTTTTTTGTTTTTTTTTTTTTAATTTTAAGCTGTCCCTTCTGCATGTTTGTCTCCCTAGCCCTTTTTGTCTTGCCTTCTCTCCTTTCTCCTTCTCTCTGTGTCCGTCTGTCCCACCTCTTTTTTACTGTGGCCTCCATTTCTTTTCTATTTCAGACTTGCTATTTTCTGTTTAATGCGCTGTCTTCTTTATTACTTGCCTTTTCTTTGTTCCCTTCATCCTTTCTATTTACTTTTCCACTTTTTTATATTATGAGGCTCTGTCACAAAGATTCTAATTAATTTATTTCTACAGGGATAAGGCTGTAGCCCTTATTTATTAGTATTTATCTTTAATTTTATATTTGAATTTTGCCACAAGTGCTCTCTTTCTGGAATACCATTTCATCTGCTCTTAACTCTTCTTTTTTTTGTATCCTGTGCAAGTGACAGAAATGTGTCTGTGTCATACAAAGTAGAGCTGGGTAGTGGATATAGCCCGGCAGTGCTGTATGGCCACGCTTAATTTCTTCTTGTTTGGAGGCTTAGAAACCTGAGCTCTCTCAGGCTCAGAACTTGGGTAGGCTGTCCTGTCACCTGAGTTCCTTGCTCTCAAAAATAATTTTAATATAATAATCTTTGGTTGGCTCCTTACATTATATATGATCAGTAGTATAAGAGGCTACCTGCACCTAGTGTAATGGTTTTGTACGGTTGTCAGAATTTTCACATTCTTGCTCAAAGAAAGGTGCTTGCTTTTATGCGGGGATCCTTGCTTTGAAGCAGTTGTTCCAAAGAAAGTAATATTTGTACTGCATGGTATTTTATTTAGCTTTTATGTGGGTAAGTCAATTTGAGAAATGTGGTTATGTATCATTAAGGTCCATAATCTTAAATGTTTAAAAAACACACATGTCTTTAGTATCAAAATTTTAGTGTGAAATAGGTAGTACTATTGGAAAGCTAAATGAGTGGTGAGTCAAAGTAATTAAGGGAAAGTAAATAATCTCTAAGGTTCTCATTCCCCATGAAACTAATTTCGTATCTTATCCTTCATGTATTTAAAAATAGTTCCCTGCTAATTCAAGATGCTTGTGTACTATGTGCGTGAAGAGCACTTCAGTTCTGTTGAAAGGATGGCAGATTAGGGAGTTATTTTCAATGGGCTAATTTTTTTTATTTTTTTATTTTAAGAGAGACATTCATTTGAGCAATATAAGTGAACAAATCTTGCTGGAAAAACAGCTTGATGTGCAGGCAAGACAGCAGGTGATCAGCCAATAATTTTGTGATGGCTTATGACTAGAAAACCTTTGGGTTTGTCTTTAAAGACATATGGATGGCAGTGCCTTCCTACAAAGGTGGGCTTTTTTCCCAGTCTAGTAAGGCCTTAAATGTTCTGCCATACGTGCTTACCAAAAGATCTGTGTCTTGTCAGTGACTCTACTATTTGGAATATGGATTATTATTTTTTTTTTTCTCTTAAACTAATAAAACATACCTTGTAAGATGGATGTCATGTATTAGAAGGGCTAAACTGCTCCGGAGCTGCAGGTCTGCCGTGCGGGAGTGTGATGGCGGTCTGATGGGAGTGTGATGAAATTGCGCTGTGAACTCCATCAATGTCTTGAGTAGTTGTCTTAGGAGGGCTAATATATGTTCATGGCATGTCTCCAAGTTTCTGTGCCAAAGAAAATAAATCTCATTTCTTTTTCTTTTTATTTCTGTGTACACCCTGCCCTGTAACTCCCGAGGTTTTCTGTTGCCCAAAGAGGTATACTGCATATGCAGATTTCTTACTCATGGAGATGCAGGTAGCGAAGCAATGTGGCAAGGCTGAAATAGCAAAGGGACCCAGGTTGGTATGTACAGCGTGCATGAAGCATGGTGCTGTGCTGGAATGTGTAGAGGGACAGCACAGGCTTGCTCTGGGCATGTAACATAAGTGCCTGAGTTAAGATTTTACACAGAGTATGTAGTGCAGCCCCTTGGGCTCTGAATTGCCTGCTCCGGGTGTCTGAGTATCTCTGCCGAGTGTACAGGAACCCTACAATTACAAGGTTAAGTCATAGCAAAGTTACGTGTCTAAAGTAGACAGTGTAGATACATCCGCTCTGCATCAGATGAGGATGCCATGTGTTACCTATTAAATGGGGACGCTGACCTATTTGATAGTGAATTTGCAGGAGTCGAAGATGGGATGTTTTTTCCTACGTCTTGCTGTCATCCTTATGCTCTCTGAAATCAATGAGGAGTTCTGCACAGAAAAAGTTGATGCCCGGCCAGAGCCCTGCAGATCTGGTGAAGGAAAATAAATCCATCAATTAGTATTCTTGAGAGTGAGGTAAACGTATTCAACGTAAAAGGGGATTCTGTAACCTGTTATCTGCAGCAGGAAAGCTGCTTTTTATTAATCGATCAAAGAAAATGTTGAAAATAATTGGAAAAATGACTTGAGGGAGGGAGAAGCAGAGTTAAGGAATATTAGTAGGAGGCTGATATTGTTTGTGAAGTCAGACTATTCTTAAAGCTTTCATATGCTGTATGTAGTGTATGGAAAAAAAAAAACAACTTTCCTTTTTTCCTCCTGAGAGAAGCCATGATTTTATCTCAGTAATTGAAAATAATCTCTGAATTTGCTCCTTAACTAAACTTACACGAACCCCCTTTAAATCAGTTGTTATCTTTCAGTGAATTTCTCAATAAATGTTGCTGCCTGTGCTTGGATGGCATGATCCTATATAGCAAATAAGGCCGAGCACATCCTATTCATGGCTCAAAGCAGAGCATTTCTAGGCTAATTATGGTGGCACTTGGCAGTGGTGCTGTAGTTAAAAGTGCTTGTTGGTGTTTCTATTATAAAATGTGTGTAGTTGAATGGCTTAATTCATGCCAGACAGAAGTTTGACCAGATACCTATTTAGGCATTTTTTCCATTTCATTAAAAAACCTTAAGTGAAGAAACCAGTTTTGAGGTCTGAATTTCTTTGATTGTATCTGTTTGTCTATCAGTCTGTTTCTTACAAAAAAAAAAATGCTCTGCTTTTCCTTCATTTCAAAACTTTCTTCCGTTGTGCAACATATGGGGTTACTGTTCGATGACTTGCATCACTCTCAGCACTTTGGGTTGCTCAAAGAAAGCCATGCCTGTGAAAAGGGGGAAGGGAGACACAAGAACATATGGAATTGTCTACGTTGAGCAATCTGTGCGCAGTGCTGTCTGCGAGCAAAGACGATTTCAGTCGCCTCAGTTACTGCAACTGGGCAATATTAATTTAGGGACGTCTCACTTACTAGGGACATTGCCAAGTGAATTCCTCACCATTCCACAAACACTGAGCAATCCCTCTAGACATCACTCAATAGTCATATCTGTCACGCTTGCATTAATACATATGAACTATGCTGTAATTTCCCTCTGCATAATGACCAGTGCTAAATGTAGTTGTATTCATTCTACATTTTTGGAAGAGATGGAAAAACCCAAATGGACTCAACTGGACTCAACTAGCAAATGCTTCTAAGCAGTTCCCTCAAGAAAAATGCACAGTGAGTTTTATGGAAATACTCATAAAGGTGGAGGTTTTTTTAAAGCATCTCCTGTTTAGAGTTCTCTCTCTTTTATTTTATTTTTTTTTTGGCAAAGAGCCTCCTCATTTGAAGTCTGTTGAACTTAATGAGAGTTTTCCGAGTGACCTTCTAGTGTCTGTTTAAGGCTGTAGAGGCCCCCGAAGTGGTAATGCTGAGAGGTGTAATTGGACCTATAAATCTCAGTGGGTCATTAATTCTAAATCCCAATAATGTTAAGGCCAGGATGCATGTAACTGAAGCGAAGTGATGAGCATAGTAGGAAGACTTATGCAAGCATTGTCTTGCTTTGGTTTGCACAGTAGTAGAAATTATTTGTAATTTTGGCTTGGAAGCTTTCTTTCTACCTTAACTTCTGTTCACATGTATCACCTATATGTTTCTGGAAATTTATAAATGAATGCCGTATGTCATTAGACTGCCAGCCATGTGTCCAATCCATCTTAAAATCCTCTTTCCACTTTCCCATGGCACAAATTTTACCCTTCTTTGCTTCAGTCCTCTGCCAGGGGTTGTTCAGAGAGGTGATCTTTGTACCATACTCCCAAGGTGAAAAAAAATTAAGGTATCCCAGCATAGACAGAACACTGGGAGAAAATAGTTCAGATCAATAGGGAAAAAAAAAATTCAAAACCTCACAAAGAATAAAAAAAATCAAACTTTTAAAAATGAAACAGGCAATGTATGTGGGAAAGCCTGGGTATTGGTATTTTTATGTAATCTGAGGTAGAAAGGGAAATATATAGTAACCCATAGTATTCTGCTATATCAACACATTCAGCTTTCCAAAACATGTATTTGTCATCATATCTGCCTCCGTTTGTAACTGAAAAGAGAAATTATAAAAGCTTATTGCTTGGTCTCTGGCCTTTCTGTGCAAAGGGATGTGGACTGCTTTACCAATTCTGAGACTTTGTTAGGGACTATCCCTATGAATGCTTGTTAGGCACTTCCTAGCAACGTGGGCTTAGGTGGAGGGAGAAGAAAAGGCAGGGTTTGTATGTGTGTGTGTGTGTGTGAGCTTTGCTCCATTCTTCAGGCAAGGGTTTCAGTTTCAGTTTGATCTCTAATTTTCTGGCAAAGCAATGACTTTGACTGAAGCTGTAGTTGGTTTTTTGCCCAGTGGATGCCATAAAGCCTTCTACTGTATTTGGAAGTTCCATAATTTTTTTTTGAACTCTTTTATTGAGGCCTCTAACAAACATTAGTATTCATACACATGATGTACACAACCTGCTTAAGCTAAAGCCTGGCCCAAGGGCAGTATAAAAGGACCTGAAGTAGTTAACTGACCAGCTGAGAATTTCCATTGCAAGGAGCTTTAGATGTGCTTTGGCTGTCTTATAGAACAAGAAAAAACTAAGTCAGGACCTGGGATGAGGAGAAAAGATGTAGCAAAAATTTCTCTGCTGTCAGGGAACCATCAGACCGC
>NW_009260799.1:543420-545459 GCF_000687185.1 Egretta garzetta
AAAAAAAAAAATGCTCTGCTTTTCCTTCATTTCAAAACTTTCTTCTGTTGTGCAACATATGGGGTTACTGTTCGATGACTTGCATCACTCTCAGCACTTTGGGTTGCTCAAAGAAAGCCATGCCTGTGAAAAGGGGGAAGGGAGACACAAGAACATATGGAATTGTCTACGTTGAGCAATCTGTGCGCAGTGCTGTCTGCGAGCAAAGACGATTTCAGTCGCCTCAGTTACTGCAACTGGGCAATATTAATTTAGGGACGTCTCACTTACTAGGGACATTGCCAAGTGAATTCCTCACCATTCCACAAACACTGAGCAATCCCTCTAGACATCACTCAATAGTCATATCTGTCACGCTTGCATTAATACATATGAACTATGCTGTAATTTCCCTCTGCATAATGACCAGTGCTAAATGTAGTTGTATTCATTCTACATTTTTGGAAGAGATGGAAAAACCCAAATGGCCTCAACTGGACTCAACTAGCAAATGCTTCTAAGCAGTTCCCTCAAGAAAAATGCACAGTGAGTTTTATGGAAATACTCATAAAGGTGGAGGTTTTTTTAAAGCATCTCCTGTTTAGAGTTCTCTCTCTTTTATTTTATTTTTTTTTGGCAAAGAGCCTCCTCATTTGAAGTCTGTTGAGCTTAATCAGAGTTTTCCGAGTGACCTTCTAGTGTCTGTTTAAGGCTGTAGAGGGCCCTGAAGCGGGAATGTCGTGAGTGGACCTATAAATCTCAGTGGGTCATTAATTCTAAATCCCAATAATGTTAAGGCCAGGATGCATGTAACTGAAGCGAAGTGATGAGCATAGTAGGAAGACTTATGCAAGCATTGTCTTGCTTTGGTTTGCACAGTAGTAGAAATTATTTGTAATTTTGGCTTGGAAGCTTTCTTTCTACCTTAACTTCTGTTCACATGTATCACCTATATGTTTCTGGAAATTTATAAATGCATCTTTGGGGGGGGGGCAGCTGGGGATTTTTTGCATATCAGGAGGTAATATCAGGAGGTAATAGAATATGACTTGGAAAACCTCTGTAAGATGGATATAAACCCCTCAGCTCTCATCATTTAACTGTAAAAAAATATTTTTCAAAACATTTACTGCACCTAAAACATTTGCTCCTAAGAATGACAGCTTGAATTTTAAGGCACATATGAAAGCTTTTGTGTTTGGTCTGTGAGGACAGGTTCCTGAAGCATGCAGTGTCTGTAGCTCTCAGGTAGGTACACCCCAAACGGGGATGCCAGCATCAAGGTGTGCCATGAATCCACCATCTCTGCATGTACTTGGTGAGAACTGCCAGCTAACGAAAGCCTTGCCATTACTTACCATGATGAGCTTCATGACCATTTCGTGACCATTTCAGTGTGTTCCTGTGGGGGGGGAGGAAAAAAAAGGCTTGACTTGGCTCAGTGAGAACTTGTGTCTTGCTTCTCCCAATCATAAATTATTGTAATATGCCCTTATTCCATGGCTGGAGGAGGGAGTGGTTGTTGCTGTGTAAGTGCCTAAGCAAGGAGTCAAAAACAAACCAGTGCAGTGGCATGGCTTTTGCCATCTGTCTAAGGCACTTCCCAGCAACGTGGGCTTAGGTGGAGGGAGAAGAAAAGGCAGGGTTTGTATGTGTGTGTGTGTGTGTGAGCTTTGCTCCATTCTTCAGGCAAGGGTTTCAGTTTCAGTTTGATCTCTAATTTTCTGGCAAAGCAATGACTTTGACTGAAGCTGTAGTTGGTTTTTTGCCCAGTGGATGCCATAAAGCCTTCTACTGTATTTGGAAGTTCCATAATTTTTTTTTGAACTCTTTTATTGAGGCCTCTAACAAACATTAGTATTCATACACATGATGTACACAACCTGCTTAAGCTAAAGCCTGGCCCAAGGGCAGTATAAAAGGACCTGAAGTAGTTAACTGACCAGCTGAGAATTTCCATTGCAAGGAGCTTTAGATGTGCTTTGGCTGTCTTATAGAACAAGAAAAAACTAAGTCAGGACCTGGGATGAGGAGAAAAGATGTAGCAAAAATTTCTCTGT
>NW_009260799.1:545480-561309 GCF_000687185.1 Egretta garzetta
CCCTCTTCATAAAGAGTGAACAAATTCAGAATAACTGCGAAGCTGCTTTAAGCCTAGCCTGTGCTCCTAGCAGGGGACAGGTCCGGTCTGATTGCAGGAAAGGTTGGTCTTTGAGGATTCCTCAGCCAGCCTGAGGGTCACACCAAATATTCCCAAGTAAAAGGTCCTAAAATGGTCACTCTACATATCTAACCAGAACAGATTTGTAGTTTTCAAGATGGTTAGTACTTAATTTCATGCGACAGAGTTCCTTCTGCCATTTTTGAGTGTAAGTCTGAATACAGTCTCAGGTTCTAAAATATATAGCATTTTCCTTGCAGAGAAGCTTGTCTAGGGATAGTGAAGCTGTCTTTCTTTAGCTTTTCTATTTAGTTTATGAAGACTTGTTTGATGTGTTCATTTTTCTGCTTATGCCACAGAACTTATTCTTTTTTTTTTTTTTTAAGCTACAACTATGGTAGTGGTGGAGTTAGTGTTGGAAAATGTTCTTACTTTTTCTACATTTGAGCTTCCATTTCAGAAATAACAAGATCAGGATGAGAACATTCGCAGGATCAACACGCTCCTCTGGGTTGTCATTACAATGACAGAAAAGAGATGTATAGTGAAACTTTGCTTCTATGTGCTGTATGTGGTGCCGTTCCCTTAAATGATATGAATGGAAGAATTATCCCAGTGGATGTCTGTTACGATCCTTCTCTCTGGAAAGGTCACTGATAATTGCTGTGTATCGTTTTGAGAGGATTTGTTCAAATATATCTTGAGTATTCATTTTCCATAGATTTGTGTCGAGGGGACTTAAAAGTGACAACAAAAAGAGTGCATGGTAGAAAATAACTGTTTACACAAAAGCAATTTTCAGTATTTTATAAGTGAAGGAAGGAAAGAAGAGGGAAAGTCTTTTTTCATGATGCTTTTCCCAACTTCAGCTCTTTAATGCCTCAAAACCTCCATTTCTGTCCCTCTGTTCCCCCAGTCCAGGTTAGGGACAAGGGGACCTTTTACTTGGTGAAAGCTGAGGAAAGCTCAATAGCATTCATAAGAACTTTGCAGTCCAAACGTTTTCCTTAGTGTGCAGTTGACAAACTTTTTTTGTTGTTGTTTGGAATTTTTGTTCTCAATTTTTAGGTGTTTTGACTGAATTTTCAATGTTCTTTACATCAAAAATGTTGGTGTTTGTTTTTACAAGCTCTTAGAAAAGTACATCCAAGGGGAGAAAAAAAATATATAATTTGTATCTTGAGACTGCTGCTGTATTGTGATAAGAGTATCGTTCTGACCACGGTTTGATTTCTAATCTCATTTGTTTGGCTGCACAAACTTGTGTGTCGTATACATATCACAGAAGATTATTGTGCCTCAGTGCAGGGAAATTTCTTCCCAGAAAGAAGTGTAGATCTTACTGTGGCATCTGACAGGAATTCTGGGCGAGTTTAGAGTAAGAGGTAAAAAAATCCCTCATAAGGGACAGCATTCTTGGCTTAATTTTACATGTCATCCTACTTCTGTATGATGCCATTGGGGTTGTATGCAGGAAAATTGAAAATGGAATTGGGTCTCTTCATTTGGGAGGATTTAGAAAGAACTGAAGGAAAGACAGACTCTGGTTGTGTTTGATTTCAAGGTTAGACCAAAACTACTGAATGCGGCGTTAAATGGAATCTTTTCCATGCAGAGAAGAAGATCTGGTGATCTAATTACTAGATCACTCCAGCTGTTCTGCTTTTATTTGGCAATTAATTGTTCAATACACCTTCATCTAGGGTGGAAAAACTTCAGAATGAATCTTCTGTTACAAGAAAGCGAGTGTTTTTGATGCTAGCTCACTCTCCTGTTGATATCATTACATGCCAGGAACACCAGCCTTTTTTCATTTTGGAGTTGCTGGTTTCTGCAAAACCTCCTTGAGCAAGGAGTGAGAATTGGTTTGGAAACTGCTGTATTTATGGAATCTCAGCATCCAGTTTATGAATTCCGGTTCAGTTGCTTTATTATGGGATGCCTCAGGTGATACGCTGTTGGAACCTGGAGCAGGAGTGATAGGTGACTATTAGCCTCGATGGTCCCCACTGAAGTGGGAACAACTGGTGCTGGAGTCTTAGGAAAAGAGACCAAATTACTCTACAGGAAAAGCAGTGGGAACATTCAGTATTTTTCCAGAAGCAGAACAAAGAAAGTTTATAAATAAGATCCTGGGCAACTTGCTAGTCTTCAGGAAACTAGGCTGACTTCTGCTGGAAAGGAGTTTGCTTTGGTTGACTGTCCAGCCTAGGAGGAAGGAAATGCCCCATGTGGATGATAGGGCAACATGATGTGCTTCAGTAGAGGAGTCATATGTGGGGGAAAAAACGACGCCATATTCCTGTTAGGTTTCTGGTTTCAGTGTAAACATACTTTAGGAAAGGGAAGCAGAGAAATACAAGTCTAGGTAAGGTAAAACTGATTGTGTTAGCCTGAACTATAACTCGTGAGTGCCTATAAGAACATAGTCCTGGGAAAGACTATGGTTTAGATAGCATAGGGTCTTCAGTATCTTCGCATGCCCGGATCACATTTCTTTGAAAAGCTAAAGGACAGGAGGGCTATTCCAAAAATGTGCACCATGTGGGCCTGGTCAAGAGTAAACACTGTCTACTGAAGGCTGCTTAGGGACACCCTGGCTGAATGCATTGGGGCCTGAATGCAGTCAGCTTGCTGAACGTCTAGCTGCGAAACTCTGCCCGAGCTTTTTGAAAATGTGTGAAAATACACTGTCCAATTCAGATCAATTCCCTTAGAAAAAGGTAGGGAATTTTACTGCAAATTCTGTCTTTGATGATACAGATTGAGACTCTGGGCTCACATTGCCTACTCCTGAATACCTGCTTCACCAAGATTTGGGATAAGCACTTTCTGTATGGGTAACCCAAAGCTATCCTTCTAACCCAGAACCAGATAGAAGGATATTTGTGTTTGTCATATACTAAATGCAAATCTGAAACAAATGGTCTGCAGACCCTGTTAGTTCCTGCTGTGGCTCAGAGATCTGGAATCCTTTGTCATGTGTGCATTTGCCAACAAGTAGGGCTTCCATCGTGGATGGAAATGCATCAATCATCTGCTTGTATATGTGCAGCAGGGCATGAAAATTTAGACTGCCATTTTTTGGAACTAGAGGAGGTAGCAAAAGAGGCAGATGTAGTCACTGAGAGCCTCTCTGTGTGAGGATGTCATTGCAGCCTTCATATTTTTCTTGTGGTTTTTTTTTTTTTTTTTTTTAAACTGTTGTATGTGTCAGTTTCTAAGATGTCTAGTAAACTGTGTGACCATGTGTCCTAGATACTGTTGATGTCTTTGATGTTGCTGAGAAAATGAGGAGGTAGTTTGGATCTTGAGAAAGAGTAGCCTGAATTCATCCCGGGAAACTTTTAAAGTGTTTAACAAGGCTGTCTATTCTAGAAACATACGTCACCCAAGTTTCCTTTGAATGCAGATACCTTTATAGCTCTGTAACTGTAGGTATAGATTTTGGTCTTAGCGTGGCTGAGATCTTCTGAAGATACCTATTTCTCTGCATGGACTGGACAAAGAGTCTAGGGTGGGTGTATACTTAGTTCGGGTCCTTCAGCTGGGAACAACACTGAAGTGCAATCTCTCTTTGATACTGTGAGAGGGATGAACAGCAGCTTCTTTCCAGCCTTTCTTCACCAACTAGATACTGTCATGCAATAATTTGAAAATAGATGCACTACCTAGACAACTGAGGTAGCTAATGATCAACCTTCAGCTGCACTGACAAAAGAAAGAGATGGGGGTCTAGAAGACAGTTCAGGTTTAGGTTGGACATTAGGGAAAACTTTTTCACCTGAAAGGGTTGTCAAGCATTGGAATGGGCTGCCCAGGGAAGTGGTCAAGTCCCCATCCCTGGAGGAATTTAAAAGCCAGGTAGACAAGGTGCTTAGGGCCATGGTTTAGGGGCAGGATGGCAGTATTAGGTTAACGGCTGGACTTGATCATCTTAAAGGTCTTTTCCAAACTAAACGATTCTACGATTCTCTGATTCTAAGAAATGCTGACCGCCCGGGGCCTACTGCAAGTAGATGCAAGAAAGAAAAGGCAGTGGCTGTAACTAATTCATGTTTTCTGACAATCTTTGAAGGTACAGAGCAGACAGCTGAGACCTGAGCAGTGAAGTGACTACTTCCCTGTAAACTTTCAAGGCAACTTTGGAGAGTGACTTTAAGGGCTGAAGAATGATACGCTCATGTTCAGGTGCTTTAGGTCTGCCCAGCTCCAGTGGGAGAGATGATGACTCCATTTTGAGGAAGAGTAAGGGAAACCGTGTCATTGATTTGTTACAGTCCAAAGAGGTAACTTAACGTCCTGAATTCACTCAAAGGTGCACTGTAGAGGGGAATACATGAAAAAAGGGGGTACCTTTGCTGGGTGTACAGCTAGGAATTCGGGTGTAACCCCATGGAAGGATCAGTACTGTGCATATATTTCATACTGCAGGGAGACAGAATTTTTTAAAAGCAGCTCATTAGCAACTTTATTATAAGTTAAGCAAATTACACTTTTGATCATTTAACTACTGATATTTTATGGAAGAACATTATTCACTAAATATAAATGCACTGGGCAGTACTCATATATGATTAACAAGTAACTCATATAATCACCGCATAAAACACAGAATAAGCATTACTTTAGTGCGTGAAGTTCACTGAGCATAATGCTGTTGGTGTGTGATCAAAGCACATGTCTTCTGTCCTCACCTACCTTTCTGTTCCTCCTAAGTAACACCACGTATGGGAACTGGAAATTATTTAACTACAAATTAGTAACATTCGTAGGGCTCAGTGTCTCCGGAGGACCTCCCCGAGACAGACTCCAAGCAGCTTGTGTCCACAAGTTCAGGCTCTCTGCTAGCTCATTCCTCTAGAGCGTCTGGCCTCCTTTGTGTTTGCTAGCAGGTGTTAAATCAACTCAAGGTCATTTCTGAGTAATTTAGAGTTCATTAGAGAAAATCATAAGGAAAATAAATTGATCAGAAAATGAATACTGCTGACCAGAACTCTTCAATGAATGTAGGCAGCTAGGAGGTAGGTATAGGTTCAACCATCTTAATTTAAGGTGCAGAAAATTGCCCCTGGGGATATCTTACACCGATATTTAGGAATGACTTTGAAGGCCATTCTCATAATTGGAGCTGAGTGAGCACTTTTTCTACCATGTACTTTATATCTGATGGGGGTTTCTGCTGTTCTAGTCACAGGCAGAGCAGGACCTTTCTGGAAACCAGGCTCATCTTTTCTGATGGCCTGGGAGAAGTGTAGAGTTCTGAAAGAGGCAGCATGGGGCTGATGCTGTCAGCTTGCCCCGTGCTTGGGGGTGAGAGGTCCAGGACCCAGGAGGGATGGGCTGGGGGGACAGAGGTACCCTGAGATCAGAGATCTACCAGGATCAGGCTTGGACTGTGCCTGAGGGTGTTAACATCTAAAAGGAGTTTCCTCTTAACTTCAAGTAGACAAATTATTCTTTAACTGCTTCATCTGTGTATTTTCCTTTGTTGTTTGATTTCTGACAGTGGGGTATTGTAGTCCTGCACAACAGTTCTGGTGCGTTGTTAAGATGCAGAATTGGAAAATCTTTTTAAGAATCAATATTAAGAAATGAAATATTAAGCTCTGTTCCAAACTAAAATGAATCTGAGAGCGCTTTTTCCTGTTTTCCCTTCCTCTAAATCTCTCTGTAAAGAAGCCGCTATTTTTCAAAAGCTGGGGCTTGTAATTTTTTGATCATTTGTAGATGGCAGGGCATTGCCTGGCTCTGATGAATATCCCAAGATGCTGAGATGTCACATTTCCATGTCAGTTCAGCAACAGGGAGGCAGTAGAGTGGGTTCAAGGGGGGCTGCATTTTGTGTGGCGTCTTTTCTACAACAGGAATTGTGTGAGAGAAAACTAGCAAAATACATTCTTAATTCCGTAGTGGCAGTAAGAGGAGTATGCATTAGTGGTATTCTAGCTAGCTTCCCGTATTTTAAATGTCTTTATTAGGTCTGAAAACTTTAACATGTGCTTGCTGCAGTTTGTGTTCTGAGCCCCCCACATCTATTATATGCCATGGAGGATATTAAAGCTTAGCTTAGCTCCCAGCATCATTCCCTATATTACAATAACTTACTTGTTGGCTGAGGGCACTTCTGAGAACTAATCTGTGATGTGTTTACTTTGGCTGGAGGAATTGAAATGCTTTAAAGAAAAAAAAAAAATTAAAAGCTCCCCAAATGTTCCCGCAGCTTTGCTTTCTGCTCTTATTATGCTAATCTGATTGTTTTTAATGTGAGGGCTTCTTTTGCCCTGGGTCCTATGTAGTCTGCAATGTCATAAAAGGTATACCACTTTACAGCTAAGTAATGTTGACTGCCTTGTAACTTAGAAAATCTGAGGTTCTCAGTGGGAATACTGCACTGCATATCATAGAATCATAGAATGTTTTGGGTTGGAAGGGACCCCTAGAGGTCATCTAGCCCAACCCCCCTGCAGTGAGCAGGGACACCGCTAACTCGATCAGGTTTCTCAGAGCCCTGTCTAATCTGGTCTTGAATGTTTCCAGGGATGGGGCCTCCACTACCTCTCTGGGCAACCCATTCCAGTGATTCACCACCCTCATTGTAAAGAATTTCTTCCTTATATGAATATGTCCAATTTTTCAGCTTTCTTGAAATGTAGGTAGTCACCACATTTAATGTCTGTGAAGTTTACCAAGATGTCTAACTAAGAGGCTGTCTAAGTGAGCAGAAACTTAAGAAGCATAAGAAGGTACACTCGCATATCCAGGTTTTTTTGGTCTTTGGAGAAAGAATTTCTTATATGCCTTGTTGGTTATTACCATCACTTAGCAGGTAAACTAATGTACCATTAGAATTAATTGTCATGCTTCTTCTTTGTCTTTCTGGGGCAAAGAGATTAAGAAATGACTGTGGTATTTGTCAGTATTTGGGAAGTTTCGTTTCTTTGTTCTGTGTTAGACAAGTTCACATTTGCGCACAACGCAACCATAGAGACCATTCTTGACTATTTTGTGGACTTCTCTTAGAAAAGACCCCGGTAATGTTCATGATAATTCAAGGGGTAATGCAGATGTCTCCTTCAACGTGCTTGTACAAATCTTGCAAGGGTACCTAGAATTATAGTTAAGGATCTCTATTTATTTCTGCTTCCTGGTTCCTTCAGAGAAATCCCAGTGGGTAATAGTTTACCTTCAGGCTTTGTAGTGAGTGGTTCAGGTAAGTAGGTTCCTTTCCATGGCCACGTGAATTTCATGTATAGACAAAGGGGGTGATGGAGGGTGCAGCTTGGGATTCATTGATGCTGTGGTGCTGATGATATGCAGGCCTGCTGCCTTCGCGCTGGACCCAGCTGGTAATTTCCTAATGTTTGGCTGGGGCCTGGGCTTGGATGAAAGGGAGCTGGCTGTAGCTCGGGCCAGATAATTTGGAGATGCTAATGGCTCGTTTGTTAAGACAAGTAGAGGGCTTGGCAGAGAGAGAGACACTTCCTATCTTGTCTCACCCCTCCCCTCCACTTTCCAATGTTGCCCGCTGTTCACCCAGAGGATGCTCATTTTGTGGATGCTCTTTGGAGTGCTCGTGGGCGCTGGTCACGAATGCCCATTTCCATATTTTTTTTTTCTTTCATGATTACAAGTATTTCTTGTGAAGATGGATCTTACTATCATTGTACATATTTCCATTTGGTGCAGTCTGGCTTGTTGCGGTGGCTTGCCCATGAGAATATCTTTGCAAACCACTTAAGAAGAGAGAGAGAAGGAAATGTCAGCTGTTGTAGGCTATTGACTGCCAGTTACTGATTTGGGCTGGCTGGCATGAACACGTTTATGTCTGTGGTTAAAAGCGAGCTCTGGATTTCTTTTCTCTGCTGGCCTAGATTCAAGGGGCTTTACATAGAATAGTGTAGCTTTACATGTGATTTATGGCTGGAGTTTGGACTGCAGCTTCCTCACGTGCATTCGTATCAGATGAGGTCTGTCTATATGTATGTTTTTAGCGTGTTAGTCTAGACAGTGCGTACACAAGGCTCTCTGCTTTAGGGCCAGGCTTTCTGTGCAGAAACCATCACGTGCTGACCATGTTTCCTCACGGAGAGATCTGTTGCAGAAGGAAGTGAACTGTCTACTTAGGAGATACTGGTTTCTGTTACGGCAAATAAGTATCTTGTGTTACTTCTCAAAGAAGGGAATTCTGCACTCAGATTTTCTGGCTGTCTTCAGTAGAAGTGCCACAGCAAAACAGCTCGAGGTTAGGTATTTTAAGCTGTTTTATCAACGTGATCAACATTGGGTTTAGTGCTGCGTGAGGACAATTTCTTATAGGATAGTCAGACCCTAATTCTCTACTAGTTACAGAAGAATTTTAAAGCATGCCACATAAAGGTCATTGTTTCAAAAAATATATATATAAAAATACATATAATATGTAAATTTTTACTCACTCCATATCCACTAGCTCCAATTTGGAGACATACGGTTACAAGCTGTAACTTCCATTGTCAGCCCTAAGTAGGAAACATTATGGAAATGTCACTGGGATGGATCGCTGTGGTCAGGTCTGCATTTGGGTGGAGCAGGTGAAATTCTACCAGGTCGTAATGAAGAAAAGATATTTCTGGCCACTATTCACAAGTGAGGTGTCCAAGTGTAGAGATACGAATTTGAACAAGCACCAAGAGGCACAGGATCTCATTTAAAGTGCTGCAAACTTAGTTAAAATATGCCCGCTGACAGCTCTTGCCATCTTGGATTCAGCCCAGAATGAACACTTCTGAATACTAGAAAATAAATAGGAAATGGACCTTGAAGTGGGCTTTCAGGTTTGTGCACAGAATATGCTTATGAAGGTGTTTATTGTTTTAGTAGAAGACTATTTGATACTCATTTTACTGTGTATTTCAAAAGGTTCTCTAATGAACTGCAATTAGAATATTATCGTTATTATTTCAATGAAGTTTTTCTTTTAAATTAACAGAACGGTGCTGTGTTATAAATGTGGTTTAGAATATTATCATTATTATTTTAATGACGTTTTTCTTTTAAATTAACAGAACAGTGCTACATTATAAACGTGATTTCGGTCACTTAGTAGGGGTGGAAAAATCCCCTTCAAATATTTTTCTTTAGCTGCCACTTTGCAAGTTAGGGTTGGTTTTTTTTTTTTTTAATTTACAATGTATATGCATCATAAAGGGATCAAAATAAATTGTAATTGAAATAACTTTGTTTCCAGGGCGATTCTTTCCTCATTTATTTTTATGTGTTCACTATTTCGTATGCCCTTAATTGAACGGTTTTATTTTAATCATTTGTATCACTTTATAGTGGTGAATTTGTTCTTCTTGCAGTTTGGGCTTTGTCATTTCACTTAGCACTTTTCCTGGGAAGTCAGGGCATTAAATAAGTGTAGAAAAGATTTGCTGTACATCAATTTTGATTATGCTGAAAGCACTGCACAGTTTAGATCTATAAACACATGTACAAATATTTTAAGCACGCAGGCAATTCTGCCAAACTTGATGAGTCTGTTTTCAAAGGTAGGGGAATGAACAGGAGTTTGTAAGCAGTAAGTGCACAGACCCTCACTTGCCTCTGAAATTCATTATTTCCAGTGTGCGGCTTACTAAAGTAGAGGTGTATTTTCTTTTAACCAAACTAACAAGCAAACTGTTAGAGGGAAGCAAGGTCTCCTGGCAGCATGAAACCGAGAGTTTGAAAGATGCTGCGTGTGGTCCATTTTACAGCTGATGCCCCTTTTATCCACAGCTGACAGCAGCAGAACAGCGACCAAATCTTGCTGCTTTAATTTGATGGTTCATCTGTAGCACTCAGTTTTTTTTTTTTTTTTGGCTAGTAAATCGCACTAGCTAATGAGAGGTTTTAATATATGATACTATATTTTTATAGCTATCTGGTGTAACTATTAAATTATAAATATTGCCCATTAAACTTTCTTACTAATTGCTGAAAATTTTCTTCTGAAAAGGTGATTCCCCACTGCCATCTCCTTTTGTCCCTAGGGAAGCTTTATTAATTTCAACAGAGAATTGCCAGTGATGTTGCTTCCATTTTACAAATAGGCTGGCGTGCCTTTTAGTAGGGGCTCTAGGTGTTTTAGGAAGCAAAGACATGAAAAAAATAAAGAAGAGTTGGGTTGTTCAGGAGAAGAAACAAAATAGGAACATTGAAAATCAAGGTGAACATTTAACAGAGCTCAGGGAATAAAAATATCCATATGTGAGGTGGGGATAAAAAAAAGACCACGATGAAGGGGGAAAGAGAAAGAAAATAACAAAATAAAGCAAACTGCTGTGCATTGCCCAGGAATTGATACAAAGATCCCTAAGTAATGGCTGCAAAAGCACCATTTTCTACATACTGTGATGGAATTTGGGGCATTTTTTTTTTTTTTGGTATTTTTGTAGGTTTTGACTGACTTTTCCTACAATCGAAAAACACAGTTTACCAAGGATTTTTCTTTTCTACGGTACTTCCACTCAGGAATTCTGTGTTCATGCAAGGGAAGATCTATTTCTTGCAATAAGTTTCTTTCATTGGAGAAGTGAAAGTGATGCACCTGGTATTGCATACTTAGGTTAGCATTGTAATTGCCACCTTGAGCAGAGGCTTTGTAGTCCCTGCTAAAAACCCAAGAACTGCCCTTGTTTGGGGAGCTGGCCATAAGGAGGCCCTTGGTAAAGATCAGGCTGTTGTTCACACTATAACAGCGCTGAAGATGCAATGGTCCCTAGGCACCATCAAACAGAAGAAGAGATCCTTCTGTCGTGGAAAAGCCAAGAGTTCCTCTGGCTCCGCTTTGGGGGACAGAGAGATCCCGAAACCCAGCAGGCTCTCAATACAGCAAGCGCTGTGAAGGGCACTACTGCAAGTAAAGCCCTTATACATGAGAATGCAGTAGGACTGTCTGGAGAGGACTTACAAAATTTTGTTTCAAATACCCAGGGACAACTGCCTTTTTGCAGAGAAAAATTGACAAGATTTTTTTTGGTTGTGGTTTTTTTTCCCCCCTGGGTTGTTTTTTTAATCTTCCCATCTTCTACATTCTTCAAGTGACACATCTGTGCCAGGCAATTTCAGCACAGAGCCAATTGTTTCCTTGCAAATTTCAGATCTTCTTCATGAAAGAACCATTGCAACTTCCTCTTTTAATCTCATTTTGCATCCCAGCCCTCTCCCTGCTGAGAAACCTGTTACTTCTATTTCACAAGGTCGGGCTATGGTGTCACAGTTTCCTATTTTTTTCTTTGAAGGGAGCATGATGATGTTCAAAATTGTTAAAAAATGTAATTTTGCATCATCAAGTAAGGGGGGAGAAAGCAGAGCAAGTTTGATCATCTGATTGTAGGGGATGTTTTCCAGTGGCTTTTAAAAAAAAAAACAAAACACATTGAGATAATAAGCTGTTATTAATAAGCAGTAATTACACTCCTGGCATAAATCCAGCATGAATGTTGCAAGATGCAAAAGCTTTCTCCAAGCAACCTGTATTCAGCCATCAGTACTTGCACAATCTCTACGGAAGTAAATCAATAGATATATATCTGGTTTGTTTGGTAAATTCTTTCAACAAGTTCCTTCTTTCTTGGTAACGTGCTGCCGGAGGACTGTCATGAAAGTAGGCGAGATATTAGCCTACCTTTGTGACACTAACACCCTAGGATTGAAATGGACTGTATGCAACGCAAAGGTAAAGTAGGCCATACCTTAGGATCTCCAAGTGTATTTAACATGGAGAACAAACTAATGAGTCTTCCGGCGCTGTTTAGAAAAGCAGTGCTTTATTGGTGCTGCTACCTGGCATCAGTACAGCAGCTGTTTGCCCTTTTCCTCAGCCTTTACACTTAACATCCAGAGCACGCAGGGGAGAGAACAGTTATCGACTGTAAAATGTGTGCCATATCTCTGGGACAAGCAGAGAAGCTCCAGTGATTAAATGTTTAGTGGCCTCTTGGTGGCATTACAGGAGGAGCCTTCCTGGCCTGTAATCTCCTCTGTAAAGACAGAGGAAAGTGAAGTTGTGGTGGGTTGACCTTGGCTGGCACCCAGGTGCCCACCCAGCTGCTCTCTCACTCCCCCTCCTCAGCAGGACAAAGGAAAAAAATAAGATGAAAAAATTGTGGCTTGAGATAAAGGCAGTCTAATAAAGAAAGGCAAAGGCTACATGTCAAAGCAAAGCAAAAAGATGTATTCCCTGCTTCCCATCAGCAGGTGATGTCCAGCCACTTCAGGGGAAGCAGAACCCCAGTACACATAGCGGCTGCTTCAGAAGACAAATGCCTTAACAGTGAATGCCCCTGCTCCTCCTCCTTTTTCTTAATTTTTATTGCTGAGCTCGACATCATATGATATGGGATATCCCTTTGGTCATTTGGGGTCAGCTGTCCTGGCTGACTCCCGTCCAAAGCTCTTGCCCACCCCCAGCCTTCTGGCCCTTGGGTAAGGTGTTGGAGAGACGGCCTTGGTGCCATGTGGGCACTGCTCAGCAGCAGCCAGCACATGGGTGCATTACCAACACCGCCCTAGCCCCAAGTGCACAGCACAGCACTATATGGGCTTCTAAGGGAAGAGTTAACCCCATCCCAGCCAGACCCAACACAGAAAGGAAAGAAATCCTTCCATGAAGAGGCAAAAGGACAGAGAAGCTGTCCTTGCAGAGATAGAAAACAGCAGGAAAAATACCAAAGAGGCATTGGTGTACAGAAACAGCTCATGGAGTTAGGCAGAGGACAGTACTAGGGGTGAGTACACGAGTGCAATCCAGCACTAGCCACATCCTGCAGTCTCCACAAAGCAATTTTTATAAGAAGTCAATCACTGTTCAAGGTTTTCAGCAGATGTGCAATGCTTTCAACATTTGATGCCCAGAGCTAGTAATGAACGTAAATTCAAAGACTTAAATTTCTGTAATTAATAACGATGGCTCCTGACAGTACTGTTGACCACGTTAGAGAAAAGTCAGTCAAACCTCCTACACTTACAGATATTTGGGATCAAACAGCATAAACATGAGCAACATTTTAAAATGTGATACTGTATGTATGTGGAATAAAGTTTGAACTATTCTGTGATGTGGTTAGTTACTACAGGAAAAATCTGCATATATTTATTTGTGCGGTAAGTGGCTCTATTACTCATGCTTTTTCTTCAGTGAGTTATTTTTGACTAAAGTGCCGCAGTTTCACAAAATGACCCATCAACTTATAATAAAATGCCCTTTTAGTAAGTTACTGCTGAAAGGATTTACACAGAAAGTAATAAAAATCCACCAGGCTTCATAACACAAGTTTTCATTTCCGTTCTTTCAATCTGTTGCGAAGTTTCTAGACAGGACATCCATAACAGGGCCCCGACAATTTGCTTAGGAAGCTGCCTTTGCTGTATTTAACATTTTTTTTTTGTGCAGTATCTCGTATTTGTATATCCTACTTCATTAATGAGGTTGAAAAATACTGCTGTTGCAAATTAGTTATGGGTCAGCAGCTGCTAATTTTACAAGGCTGCACCATTTCCTTCTCAGCTTTGTAGCCATGCTCATATGTCATTCTGTGGCTGGTCAGGGTAGATGTGAATATCAAGTAGAATCCAGAATCTTATTTTTATCTTGTATCCAAAAGCCTAGCCAATGGTTCCACTAAAATTTGGAAGGATAAATTAAGTATTCTAAAAGTGAGGGGTTGTATGTATAGCTGTCCTGATAAAAGGGTAACAGTTGTGAGGGTCTTGGTTTTGGGTTTGGTTTTTTTTTTGCGGGGGAGAGAGTGTTTGTGTCAGAAATCCTAGCACTCTCGGATGTGTCCAGCTTGTGTAAATATGAGAGAATCTGGTGTGGTAAGCATGCTGTTGAGAAACAACTTATGTTTATGAGCACTGATTCTCAGTGTTGGTCACAAGAACCATCTCATGGCACATCAGTGATCTCAGGAGAATCAGAAAGCTCACCCTGTCCTCTCCCCACCAATTCTGGAGGAACTTAAAATTTTTACCAGTTTTGAGACTGATGGCAATGACATTTTTACTGCAAATGATCTCTTTCAGAGAACAGTCCCAGCACCAGGCTGGGTAGCTACTGACCAGGCATGACTGCCAGAGGGGAGTGTAGAAAGCTTTAGAGGAATATATTTCTCCATATTGAAAGAGATTTTCCTCTCTCCCACTGCAGTTTTGAGGCAAGATCCTCACAGATATCTAGAAGCTGTTATCCTGTAGTGTGTCTCTCATCTCTATTATTTACCTCTCAGCCTTCCAAATTCATTTTGGCCTCAATACACAGCTGCTGAGGGACAAGCGAAATGCAAACTGTGCTGCTTCTCAACGCTCAGCTTCGCTTTTCTCAACCTGGAAGCAGCAGTTTCCTGAAAGAAGCTGTGCCAGGGAAAGTTCATCTCACCCTCTTCTCCTGCTCCTTTGTCTAGAGGAGCTAAGAAACCTTGCGGCTTCTGCCACTGCTACGTGACTGATTGCAAATGTAATGAATTAGCGACTGCCGGGGAGGTGAACATAGTATTTACTCCATGTTATTTGGTTTAAGTTTGAAAATGCTGCTGTGATGCATGAAGAGAAAGAAAAAACTTTCCGTGAAACCCTGGGAAAGAATCTGGGCAATAGCCTACTTGGATCATTGTGGTTCATAGCTGTGGGTTCAGTGGAAAGCTGGTAAAAGCCAGATGTGTCGATCCAACTATTTAGAAATGTTTCTTCTACCACAGCTAGAGCATGAGGAGAGGGATGAGGGGAGAGCAAGCCCAGCAGACCTCACCTGTAGACAAGCCCAGGAACCCCCCCAGATTCTCACTTCTGGCCTCCTAAATCTGAGATTCTTGGGTCTTGTCTACATATTACCTTACAAAAGATACCTTGCTATAGGGTCTTTGTAAGTGAGGTGTCAGGAGGAAAGGTATCTCTATGAACAGTTGATCGGGATTTTTTTTTTGTTGGTTTTCTGAGAAGACCAAAGCTCAAACCTGCTTTTGTGAGAAGTTCAAAGGATTAATAAGGTCGTGTTTCTTCTTTTATTTATGGGCTTGGTATGACTTGGAGCTCAGTTGGGAAAACATGTAGGTATATTGCTGGTTCTAGACACTCTCACTAATGTACCTCAGGTTGCAAACTACCTCAAGTATATATGATAAGGTCCTATTAGAGATTTGAGGCCATTTTTTAAACATACCATCTTTTAGCCTTAATGAATTTCACATGAAGTTGCACTTTAGAAAGTTTTTCAGCCAGCAGCTGAGTGTTTTCATGATGGGTCAGAGATGTAGGTTTATTGAAGACCTTGAATAGAGCAACCGGATGCTTCTGTAGTTCAGCTGCAGGAGTGTGGGCAAGAGAACAGGCACAGGCAGTTCCAGTTTCTGCCACAAACATTTTTTCCTGCTTAGGATGGTGATTTCCTGAGTCTTCACTGGTAGGCTTTCTGTCCCTTTTTACAGCAAGTGGTACTCTGTACAGAAACAGCCCTGTGCTTAAAGTGGAGAATAAGGAGCCTTGAGGGTTCCAAAACCAAATCGTTGGTTCCCAGATGTGTACTGAGTAAATTTGCGTGTCTCCTGGAAATCTCCTTCAAAATACATCCATCTTTGTATCTCATTCTCTTTTCTGTACATCTGTCTGTTGTGAATGTGCTCAATATTAATTGAAAGTCCACAAACCCACAGCTGATTCCAACAGAACACTTTTGTGTGTGTGTGTGTGTGTGTGTGTGTGTGTGTGTGTGTACAATCATAGAATCATAGATTGTTTTGGGGTGGAG
>NW_009260799.1:561982-566718 GCF_000687185.1 Egretta garzetta
TTGGTGTCATCTGCAAACTTGCTGAGGGTGCACTCGATCTCGCTTTCTTAAGTCATTGATGAAAACGTTAAACAGCACCAGTCCCAGTGCGGACCCCTGAGGGACACCACTCATCACCAGTCTCCATCTGGACATCGAGCTGTTGACCACTACCCTCTGGATGCGACCATCCAGCCAGTTCCTTATCCACCGAACAGTCCACCCATCAAATCCATAGCTCTCCAATTTAGAGAGAAGGATGTTGTGGGGGACCGTGTCAAAGGCTTTGCAGAAGTCCAGATAGATGACGTCTGTTGGTTTTCCCTTGTCCACTGTTGTTATCACACCATCATAGAAAGTCACTAGGTTTGTCAGGCAGGACTTGCCCTTGGTGAAGCCATGCTGGCTATCTCAAATCACCTCCCTGGCCTCCATGTGCCTTAGCATAGCTTCTAGGAGGATCTGTTCCATGATCTTCCCAGGCACAGAGGTGAGGCTGACAGGTCGGTAGTTCCCAGGGTCTTCCTTTCTACCCTTTTTGAAAATGGGCACAATGTTTCCCTTTTTCCAGTCACCAGGGACTTCACCTGACTGCCATGACAAGTTTGGTTTTCTCTACTGTTACTCTTTTCTCCAAAAAAATGTAGCCAGAAAAAGTAGTTATAACCAACATTGCAGCTTTGGCTAAACTCAGAAAAGCAAAGCAGGAGTTAACATTGAAAATTGTGACTTATGATTAACTATTCAGCTCATTTTGTTGGTGGTGATTACAAGAAAATGTGTGATCTTATATATTACGCATGCTATAGTCCTTAGGCATAATAGGGTTAGTTGAGGACAGAGTGTCAGATGTAGTATTTGTCATTACCTTTGATTTGCCCAGTTGCATGCTGTTGTGGATTTGTGTTGAACTATTAATACTTCAATGTAGATTTTTCTCTGACTCGGTGACTTTTAAAACCCCCCCCAACTTCTTGGCATGCTTTATTTCCCTGTCGTTTTCAGTAGCAGAAATGTTTGCTGTTAAATGCAGTTTGTCTCCAGTTTTGATTTGTCTTTAAGGAAAGCAGCATGTTAAAATGAATGGTACAAATTCAACTATTTGCTTCTCTTTTGTAAATGCTGGCAATGTGTGTTATTAATTACAGTGCTATTGTACGGTAAAAAATTCCTTTTCTCTGTTCAGTAACTCTACCTTCTGTTGTGTAACTCTTCCATAAAGGTCATCTTTTTACGAGACAATAATCTTAAATGTACCATGCTTTCCAATATGTTTAACCACTTCATATCTAGATATATACTTGGTGGAGTACAGCACTTTGCTAAATGAGTTTCGGAGACTGGCAAAGTAATTTAATTCAAAATAAATTGAACTTCAGTATTCTTTTTCCTGTGCCCGTACCTTGCTACTCTGATATCATCAGCCAATTTTGAGCATACATATAGGTGATGTCTGTTTTCTGTTTATAAATGTGGCTGATGTGCTTTATACCAAAAAACAGTGCTTAACACAATGGCAATGATTTAACGAAAAGAAACACTTTGTGCCCGAAAGCCGTTTGCCTTCTGGCATTCTCTTGGGCTTCCAGTAAAACACAGGGAAGTGAAACAACTACCTGCATGTTTGAGTAGGTCTGTAAATGCTGAGGACGCATGTGTCTGACTAGAGGCGCTTATATGTGGCGGTTAGGTATTTTTGGAGTAGTGTTTTGAATATTTCATAGTAGTTCATTTGGGCACACGTGTGTTAGGTGTGGGCATGCAGTGCGCACCATGGCAGAAAGTGACCCGTAACCTCTACAACATTAAAGGCTTTTAGTGCAGGATTTAGCCTAGTCTTTCAAATACTCTTGCTCTGCTGGATGTTCTCCAGAGAGAACAGAAACCTGCCAGCATTTTGTTCCTATTCTCACTCTTTTAATTCCCATTATTGTTCCAGACTTTGCATTTCCCTTAGACTCTTGCCATTTTGCCACCTTCTTCCCCCTTTTCTTGTATATAGAATAGTGGTTTAGAAGGAACTAACAAGGGGAGATGGGAAGGCTTCCTGGTACCTCGTAGAGGGAGAATTTACTTCATGAAGCAACGAGTTAAACTAAAACTGTCTTACACAGCCAATTAAGTATATGCTGTCTTTTACTATGCATGCATGCCCTTGTGCAGTTAAATGTAATTTATGTTGGTAGCGTATGCCATTCTTGCTTAGTGACCTGGGCTCAGTCTGTGACACATTCAGTGCAGCCTGACAGTGAAGGAAGAAGACCTACATACATACACAGGTGTGAGATGGGATTGTTAAAACTGAGATAGTAAGGTGAAGTTAAAGATCATATTGTCTGCTCGTCATCTGCAAACAGATAAAAATCAGGTCTGGTAATTCTTGCAAGGTCCTTGACCAGTCATTAAACTACTTGCCTTAAGAAAGACTTGCCAAGTTGGCAATTAATGAGACTTAATCGGGTTAAGAACATTTTAAAATTAGTCATGTATGAAGTTGTGGTATAATTTTTTTTTCACCTCCCTACAATCTCTGCTGGTTCCTAAGTGGTGAATCACTGCTGGTCTATCCTTGAACTAGAACTGATCTTATCAGAAATGATACTAAATGTGGAGATGATTTTGCACTTTCTGACATTTGAAAGTGTGTTGCCATCTTTGAAAGATATACACTGAAATGTAAAGCAAGAGTATACTTCAAATATACTAGGTTTTGATTTTCTGAGGTTACATATATATATGTAGACAAAAAATACATGTATATGAGTGGGTATATGTGTGCAGTATATGTATACTATAAAATACTTTGCATGTACAATATTGCTATTATGTACCTTCCTCGCTCTGGTCTGAATTTGGTTGACTATTTAGTTGACTTTGAGACGAGCGTCAACAAAAACAGTCATACCTTTTGACACCAGTATCATCTGGTTGCTTTTTGGTGTCTCAAACATCATAATCCTCATTTTCTTATTCCTATGTATGAAATCTTATAGACCACCAATAATATTTATTGGCTTTAGTATCTAGCAACCTGAATCGTGACTCTTTATGTGGACACAAACCAGAGATGCATGTAAGCTGTTTAGGAAAGCAACCAAAGGAGTATGAGGTAAGAGGTAACAGATGGCTATGAACAGATTGGGGGAGTACAAGGGAATGATGAGATGGTATTGACCAGCATGATAAGCAACAGTTTTCAGCATGTTGAGAAAAAAAGTATTTTGGAGGCGTGTTGACAAAGTGTATTTTAGTGGACTCTGCTTGGAAATATTTAGCTAGTAGACAGTGGAAGCTGGCATTAGTGGAAGAGCTGACATCACCATGAAAAGTGTGAAAATACATCAGGTGCGAGATAAGCAGTAAAGAGCCTTAAAAGTGTGAACAAATTATGTTGGGTGCACCAAAGGCAAAGAGGAGCAACATGGTTAAAGTGAATGGCAAAGGAAAACAACCTTTGCAACAGGCAAGTCTGTGCGTGTCAAGTATAGAGAAGAAGATGCCTGTAATGATGTAATGATGAGAGCTTTGGCCAGGAACATGAGCTGTGTGAATGGATAGGAAAAGCTGTATCATAGAGAGGTTATATAGAACGAATCCACTGAACTGACAGATAATTGGGATTTGTGAGTCTATCTGAGTTTAAAATGTCATCCATGTTGTGGTTTGAATGACAGGCAAGACAGTGATATTGTCCAGAGTGATTAGGGGAGGATACGGAGAGCTGAGATAGGGGAAGGTCTTATCTGCTTTATTTTACTCATTCTGGTCTTGAGCAAGACATCTTATAGGGGAGGAAGAGGGAAAGGACTACAAAGGCGATGTTAGTGTTGGAGGAAGAGGGTTTAATGGGGACAGGAGAAGGCAATCCAAGAGCAGAAATGGTAGATTTATGGGTCATCCACTACGAATTAGGACGAGAGGAAATGGCCTCAAGTTGCATCAGGCGAGGCTTGAATTGGATATTAGGAAAAATTTCTTTACTGAAAGAGTGGTCAAGCATTGGAACAGGCTGTCCAGAGAAGTGGTAGAGTCACCATCCCCACAGGTGTTCAGAAAACATGTAGATGTGGCACTTGGGGACATGGTTTAATAGGCATGGTGGTGTTGGGTTGGCAGTTGAACTTGATGATTATAGAATCATAGAATGTTTTGGGTTGGAAGGGACCCCTAGAGGTCATCTAGTCCAACCCCCCTGCAGTGAGCAGGGACACCGCTAACTAAATCAGGTTGCTCAGAGCCCCATCCAACCTGGCCTTGAATGTTTCCAGGGATGGGGCCTCCACTACCTCTCTGGGCAACCCCTTCTAGTGTTTCACCACCCTCATTGTAAAGAATTTCTTCCTTATATCTAGTCTAAACCTACCCTGGTTTAGTTTAAAACCATTACGCCTTGTCCTGTCACAGCTGGCCCTACTA
Organism: Egretta garzetta; assembly: GCF_000687185.1. Lineage (NCBI taxonomy): Eukaryota > Metazoa > Chordata > Aves > Pelecaniformes > Ardeidae > Egretta > Egretta garzetta. The sequence continues at coordinate 566,378 of NW_009260799.1, forward strand.
AAAAGATTTTCCCCATCATTCCTGTAGGCCCCCTTTAAACACTGAAAGGCTGTAATCGGGTCTCCCCGCAGCCTTCTCTTCTCCAGGCTGAACAAGCCCAAGTCTCCCAACCTGTCCTCATAAGAGAGGTGCTCCAGCCCTTGGATCAGGTTTGTAGCCCTCCTCTGGACCCGCTCCAACTGTTCCATGTCCTTCTTGTGCTGAGAGGTCCAGAGCTGGACGCAGTACTCCAGATGAGGTCTCACCAGAGCAGAGTAGAGGGGCAGAATCACCTCCCTTGACCTGCTGGCCACGCTTCTCCTGATGCAGCCCAGAGTACAGTTGGCCTTCTGGGCTGCCAG
>NW_009260799.1:567213-596135 GCF_000687185.1 Egretta garzetta
AGGACTCTGGGATGCATCTCATCAGGTCCCATGGACTTATGTGCGTTCAGGTTCCTCAGGTGGTCATGAACCTGACCTTCTCCTACAGCAGGAGGTGTTTTGCCCTCCCGGTCCCCCTCATGCCATCCATCAACTCGGGAGGGGTGAGGAGAAAGGTTGCCAGTGAAGACTGAGGCAAAAAAGGTGTTGAGTACCTCAGCCTTCTCCTCATCTGCTGTTACCAGCTTGCCCGTCTCGCTCGTCAGCGGGGGTACGCTTTCTTTAACCATCCTTTTCTGGCTGATATACCTGTAGAAACCCTTCTTATTATTCTTTGCATCCCTAGCCAAGTTTAGCTCCAGCTGCGCCTTGTCCTTCCTGACCCCATTCCTACACAACTGGAGGTCTTTTCCAACCTTAATGATTCTATGATTCTGTGATTGTATGAAATTCTGTTTGCTGATGTTGTGCAGAGGTAAGGCATGGATGGAAGGAGATTAAGGACAGAGCTGCTCTGAGTTCCTCACAGGAAGCTGGTGGAGAAGGACAAAGCCACTTGAAATTTGGCATTGGCTGATGAAATTCTGTTTGCTGATGTTGTGCAGAGGTAAGGCATGGATGGAAGGAGATTAAGGACAGAGCTGCTCTGAGTTCCTCACAGGAAGCTGGTGGAGAAGGACAAAGCCACTTGAAATTTGGCATTGGCTGGATTAAGAAGGACTTTCAGGATAAAATATCCATGAAGATTTCACATATATTTTTTCACATATCTACAATGCAATACCCTAGGATATAGTACCTTTGGAGATAATTTTCAAAGACGGCTGACTTTATCACCAAGAACATTTGGATTGGGGCAACTTTTAAAAGACTGCTGAAAACTGATTTGGCATAGCATGTGCTTTAGGGAGAAATGATGACTATCGGAAGACTACAAGCTTGTTGGGATGCCATATTTTAGATGAGAATAAGATCTAACTTTTTGAAGACAACTATGAGAACCAGAAGAAATTAAATTCTCTCCAGATCATCCTGTACTACAAATAACCGTAGATCAGAACTTTTGTGCAAATCATATTGGTAACTAAGTAAATATATTTGTTTTTTTAGAGGTGATGAACACTTATTCTTTCCTCTCTCGAATGATGATTTCTGTAATGCAAACTTCAAAGAATAGGGAAGAGAGCACAGCCTCCTCTGGGATTTCAGCCATATTCAGGAAGACAAGGAGTGCATTAGAATCCACTTTATTTTTTTAGATTTCACTAATTTCTAGGATCGAGATTGTCAGTTTATGTAAACTGGCACAAAGCTGTTGAAATGAAGAATGCAGAAGGACTGACAAAGTACATTAAAAAGTGTGTTTGGAGCAGAATTTATGTTAAAAAACAAACCAATTATTGTTTCAGTTGCTCAGGGAATTTCTTTTGCTGTGTGAGACTTAAATCTAAGAGATTTTTTTTTTGTGTGTGTAAGGTTCCAAGTGACATCTGAAAACAAATACATGGAATAATAACTTGGGGCATAAGATTAGCCATTTGTTGTAGTCCCAGACTTCATTATGGGTAGACTAAGGAAGTAAATTCTGTTCAGTACTTTAATTCATGAAATGGCAGCTCAGTATGTTGAGAAAATCCTAAGTGACTTTTCCAGTGATGCTTTTTAAATAGTTTTTGACAATAAATAAAATAAAAGCATAAAACTCATGAAAAAAAAAATCTGAGACCCAAAACAGAATTTATGCCAAATCTTGGTAATTTGTGGAAGATAAGGTAACATTCTGAGTTAGTGAGTAGAAAAAAACGCATATCTTTGATAAAGAATATAAGATTCTGCATTCTTCATGCAGCTATTCTTTTAGTTGTTTTGATAAGTTCTGATTTAATAGTATACTGGTGAATGTAGTATAATTTTTAATTAAAAAAAGTTGGATAGCTAGAGTCTTTGAGTCGGAAGGGTTACGCAGAGACATTCGTTTTATTGTATGTATTTGCTTTGTGTCTCATTTTTTTGTACCAAGGATTTTGAATTATTAATGAATGCTGTGAAGGGCCAGACCTTGGTCAGTATTGCAGAACAGCATGAAAGGGCCCTTTGAATATGGTCTGAAAGGAGAACTGAAAACTTACAGTCTGCAGGGGACCATCAGTGGGCTAAAGCTGGCATTTCTGGCTTTCTGCCAGAGCTTCCCTCTGTGTGACTAACCTCAGGGTTGGACAAGGAGGGATCTCCAGGTGGCTTAGCGTCCTGTTTTTCCTTCTGTCTGCTCCACTGATTGAACTCACCTGTACTACAGCCAAAATGATTCAATCCTACATTCAGAGGTTGGGCAATATATAAAAATAAGGAAAAAAAAAGCGCCCCCCCCCAAAAAAAACCCCAAACCAAATCAAACCGAAAAACAACAAACCAACCAACAACCAAAAGAGAAGAAGAAAGCTTAAAATCTATGGATTTTGCTGGCAAAATCGACAGACTGAGTTTCCCCATAGCTTCATAGAAATATTAGCTGTAGGGGATCTCTGGAGTCAAATTTGTAGTCACATTTCCTGCTCAGAGCAGGACTATTGCTAACACTACTTTGGGTCAGCCAGGCTTTCGTTGATGTACATTGATGGGATGGTTTCATATGCTGGAGTGTTGTGCAGTCAAGAAACTTTTTTACAGAAAACACAGCTCCCACTTCTTTTTGTCTCTGCCTTTTCTTCTCAAATGACTTGCATCCATGGCCATACTGGTCATGCATGCTAGCCCAGGACTGTGATTCTGATCGTGCCATAGCTCTGCTACCACACACAGACTTCCAGTTCTGCCCGTTCATTGCTCAGGCTCAGTGCAGTGGTGTACAGCTGTTTGAGAAGTCTGAACGCCCTCCATTTCATGGCCTCCTCCAACTTCCCCTTTACCTGCACTGCTTCCTCACTTACTTCTGTATTTAGATACCATCCCCTCACGAACCTAGTTTAAAGCTTTCTCCACGTGGTAGCAGGCCTGTTTGCAAAAATATTCTTCCTCTCTTTATCATGCGAAGTCCATCTCCTCCTCTTAGGACTTTTTATCTTTTATGAGGACCTTCATCTGAGATCATCCAGTATCTCCTGTCTGGAAATATCGCACTGGGGAAGGAAGAAGAAGCTACACTGGATGGTTGACTGAGATTGAATTGTTACTCCACATTTTCATGGCTTAGACCTCAGCGCTATGATAAGGCAATGAAATTCACCTGAGCACAGTGACCTCCTGCTGTGTCCTTAGTGCATGAGTTTCATCAAACTGGCTAAGTAGGACTTATGTGGCTTGCAGGGGCTTGTGTGAGCTGTTCAGAAGTTAATGAACTGAATTAATTCTGAGAAAACTGAAAATAAAGTCTCAACTATATATAGATAGAAAGATATGTATAGATACGTATATAGCTGTGGGAGAGAACATTCCTGGGGAGGAAAAAGAGTTAATGAGGCATTTCAGTGTCTTTACATGGAGCCGTATAAATTTCAGCCACTTAACTTTAGCAGGAATATCCTGGAGTGTTTGAAGTGTGGTGAATAATTTAAAATAAATAAGGTTAATGAAGAAGACCCTGTTTGCCAGTCTGAAATGTAAATTCTGAAGACCCTTTAAAGTTTTTGCTCATACAGGAAAAAAGAGAGTAAATGATTAGGTCCTGCATTTTATAAACAGTTGGGGTGAGGAGAAGTTCAGTTATCTCAGCACTCTGATGTAGATCTTTCAGCATGTGGTCATCTGTATTGTGTGAAAATTTAACTGATTATTTTTTTTGAATGTTCTTGAAAGTGCATCCAAGAGGGTTTATGAAGACCAGGTTAGGTTTGTTAGGATGGTTTCCTCAGGAGCAGTCTATGTAAAATATGTCATCTTTTAAAAACATTATTAAAGTTATTTCCTGTTCCAGCATTGCCCTTGGCTTCAGGAATAGGTACATTTTTTTTATGGTGATATTTGTATTCTCTACTATTAAACAGGTGAATTTGTTCTACGGTTTTACTTCACAGTAAGTATTTGGCAAATACAGCAACTCTGTCTAATTGGACTCGATTCATTTCTGAAATCTTTATTGCCCATGCAAGCATAGTGTGGACACCTGCAGTAAAATTTAAAGTACATACAGAGGAAACCACAAAAAAGATCATTTGTCTTTTTTTTTTTTTTTTTTTTTTGTAAGTGTATTAGTAATCATGAAAGCACTTAGACAAACTTTGTCTTTTGCCAGCTTTTGTTTGTCAATAAAGTGTGGCTACTGTGAGAACTCTGTAAGAGTTTCCTCACTTCTCACTTGTCTCACATGCATCACCTGATGGCAGGAGACCAAGATATTTAATTGTGAAAATCATGGAAAAGTGAATTGTAATGTACATTGGTGCAATGCTTGAGTTAGAGTTGATACTTCAGTCTTTCTTGTGCCTCTCTCTAATAAAAGATATGAGAGGTAACTGTTACCACCGAATTAATAACAGTGTCTGCCTTAAAATAAGGGAAACCGGATCATTTAATCACTGTAGCTTTAGTGAAGGAAGTGAACTGCACCAGCAAAGTTATTTGGTCCAGGATCATAGAATCATAGAATCGTTTAGGTTGGAAAAGACCGTTAAGATCATGAAGTCCAACTGTTAACCTAACACTGCCATCCCACCACTAAACCGATCTCATTATTTAATTGTTACGGTCTCACTTCAGAGTTACCCGTGAGTAAGAAGAAAGGACCTACCATGTGGGTATGGTTTTGACCAGTACTCATCTCATTTCTTCTCTACCACCCATCTCCTTTGCTGTTACTGATGGTTCTGGAGTCTGAGTGGGGACACCAAGAGGGCATACTGTGTGGAGATGTGGCTGTCACTGCATGTCTGCCACAAGTTCTAACCCTTATGAATTGCTGGGGAAAAAAAATCAAGCTGACAGACGTTCCTTTGTGAACTGGTCCTGGGAATTACTGCACGTTGTTGGCAGACAGCAATGTGCATCTGACCCAGGGATAAGTAACTCTGAGTTTTGTTGACCTGTGAGAGCATTCATGGGAAACACATTCAGGGGTTTCCTAGGCTATCCTGGTATCCCAAGCCAGGGTCAGTTATATTCTGGCAGATCTCTGGTTTGTTCTTAAAGTAGAAGGTTCTACTCCAATGTTGCACTGTTTTCACTTTTAGAAAGTAAAAATCTTCCTTGCTGCAACTTGAACAAATGACTTACCACACTGTTTTCCATGGATGTCTTCTCCTATTTTCAGCAGCCATTTCAGTATATGACAACTATTACAGAGTTACTTCTTGGTGTCCTTTTTCATACATTAAGCAATCCTTACTCCATGTTTCCTCATAGGTTGTTTTCTAGAAATCTGTTTCTCCAGTTGCTCTGCACCTTTCTTGGACTGTGGTGCCCAAAACTGAACGTAAGACAGCTCTGTTTAGAGAGGATTCCTTTGCATATCTTACTGCCTATAATGCCATAATTCTGTTACGGTGTTTTGTATTTATGCAACAGTAAGATAGGTCTTCTTTACTCAAGATTCTCTCCTACAGAAATGCAACTGAAAAAGTGTTTCCACCTCCTGCATTTATACAGTTCATTATACAAGGTATCAAGATACCCAAGTATCTTGCATGTGTTCCTACTAATTGACTTGTATGCTGCCCTCAAACTGTAGATTGGATCCAGCTTCAGGGTATAAACATCTGAACGTAGGTGCCTAAATGTACATCGTATGCTAGCTGGGTCACTAAATTCTCAGTCTAGTCAAGGGAGCCTGGCCATCTGGACAGGACTTACTGAGGGTCAGCTGAAGAGTGTCATTAGTGTCCCCAAATACCAATAACTGTATTGACTTGTCCTCCATTAACTGTAAAAATAATTTGTTTACAATCTGGACCTGAATCCCATTCCATCTCTTCAATTTACCCATATCATTTTGAATTCTAAAATTGCCTTCCAAGATACTTGCAGTCTCTTAGAGCTCGGTGTCATCTGCGAATTTCATAAACATACCTTCTATTCCACTGTTGAAATCATTGATATAAATATTGAATAGCATTGGATCTGAAACACAGCCCTGTGGAGCCCTGCTCAATATGCTGCTCCTTTGTGACTGCAGCGATTGTTTTCTGAGTGTTTCTCCAACTAGACAGCACCCATGTTAGTATTTAAATAATTTATTGAAGCCTGCTGGTGAAAAATGCTTTGCTGTTTTGTGGTTTTGCATGCTCAGGATTACGAACTCTGTTACTTTACAGTGACATTAGAAGAGCCATTCTATTCCCCCCCTCCCTTTACTAGCTGCTCTCTTTACCTTCTATATCAAAAGCTGACTTCAGTTTTATTCTCAATTTTTGCTGAACAAAATGTCCTGACGTATTTCTTTCTCAACTGCTCCCAGATGTGGGAGTAGTTAAAATATATATTATTCCAGTCCTGTACTCTGGATGATTCTTCCAGTTGTTTTGAAAACTCTTTTCTCCCTAATTTCCCTGGCTTGGTGGTTTGCAATAGATCCCCACCATGGGAGTGTTCCTGGTTTTTTCTTCTCTTAACTTTGTAATCATTACATGGAAGTTTCTCCAAGATCTAAATTTCCTTATGGCCTGGAACTACATCAGTTGTATGTGTTCTTGATGCGCAGTGCAGTACCCCTTCCCTGCTGCCAGTCCTTTTGAAAGAGCAGTACCTCTTTGCATTTGTATTTTAGACACAGGGGTTATCCAAGTCTCTGTTCCTCCAATTAAATAGTAGTTTCTTTAGATATCTGGCTTCTCCAGTTTGTTTCCAAATACCATATAGTGGGTGCATAGAACTTCAATAGGCTCATTCACTATTCTTTCTTGATGTTCTTCTTAATTAGTTTATTTCAAGTAGCTTTTAGGCCCTCCTCAACATCATTCCTTCTCATACATCCCCACAGGATTTTGTTATTTCCCTCTCTAACCCACACTGATCCTGACTTAAATTCAGTTAATATAATCAATCAGTGTGTAAAGATGCTTTCCCCTTTTTGATGAGATAAGCTTTACTCCTATCAGTTTGTTTACACAGTGCTGCCCACTTGCTAAGGAAGCCAAATTCTTCAACATCTTCAAAATCTAAAATAGAAAAATGTTTCATCAGAAATAGGAAGAGTCTTTTTGTTTACAGACCTAGCAAGTTCTTTCACTGCTGCAGTGGTGGCACTGATGGCCGCTGTGGTAATGGTAAGTTGGCACCATGCTCCTTAGCGCTCCTAAGCTGGAGCCTTTTTGTGTTGGAGATGAGACTTTCCCAGCCACTTTCAGATTTCACTGTAAAACTTATTTCTTTGATCTTTCAGTTCCATTTCAGCACATATAATTTCAGTCACCACTTGTGACAGCACAAATAAGAGTCCTGCGACTCTTAACCCAGACTCCTTGTACTCAAACCCGTTTCCTTATCAAGGGTTTAGAAATCAGCCACGCTTTGATGTGGCAGACAGAGAATTGCATCTCATTTTAGAATTTTCTGATACCAGGGTTTCATAAAAACAAGATGTGGTGTTACAGCTAGGATACTTGGTCTCTGAGTATTTATTTTCCGTTTGAATAAATTGATTTTACATTGTTCTGATGAGGCCACAGTGGCAGAGTTTAGGTTTGCTTGATCTTAGGAGAAGCGGGTGTTATGCTAAAGAAAATCCACTGTACTGGGAGGGTTTGAACCTTGCGGTTTTGGCAACTGTGACTTTTGGCCTGCCAGCAGACATATGGGAAATACCACGGTATGGATTGTGAACAGCAGTGAAATAGTTAACAATGCTGACATTGAAAACAGCTGGAGTTACTTCTCTGATGTTACCGTCTAAAGAGGGGACTAGGGCCTTGAAGCATGGACCTCCACGATGGCAAGGTGGGACCACAGCCAGACTTAGCGGCATTCAGGTCCTTTATATAGTGCCAAGTTACTGTAAGTGGAGAATGTTTCTGGAAAGCTGGATAAAACAGAAGTGAAATTGTAAACTATGGGCAAATATATATTTCTTGTTCCCTTCTGGACCCAATACCCAAATAATTATAAACTGCTTTTATCTCCTTTCTCATATGTATAAAGTCCTACCCTTTCGCTCCTTTGAAACACAGTGGCTTTTAGCTCCAAAGGTCTTGCGTGTTGGCCATCAGCAGAGAGTCTCAAGCTGTGAAATTGTGTCATTCTCTTTGACCTGTTTAGGGATGTACAAAGTGGGGCCTTTCCCTTCTCATGGCTCAAAGGGCCTATGTATTCTTATGACATGTCTAATCAAATGGAATTGGTGGGAGGATGCACACTGTGTCTTCGATTCCTATTAATAACAGCCTGAAGGATGACTTTTCTGCATGATGTCTGGTGTTCACTATGTTACTTAAAGACCTAATGTTCTGTCTGTATGATTTATGCAATAGAGGTGCGTTTCTATTGTATTAGATGCAGAAGGATATTAGCAGCAGTACACTGCTGTATTTTTACATTAATTTTTTTCAGTAATAAAAAGAGATACAACAGAAGATCAGGCTCTTTGAACAGCCTTTTTCTTCTACAAGCTTCTTTTTTTCTGCTCACAGAATCATAGAATCAGAACTATTTTAGGCTGGAATGGATTTCTGGAGGCCATCTGGTCCAAACTGAGCTCAAAGAAGGACCAACTAGATCAAGCAGCTCGGAGTACTGTCTAGTTGGATTTTGAGCATCTCCAAGGATGGAGATCCCACAACTTGTATGGGTACACAATCCACTGTATGACCATTCTCATGGCATTTTTTCCCGCCTTATATTTAGTCAGAATGTCCCTTATGGTAAATTGTGTTTGTTGCCTTTTGTGTTATCATTGTGCCTCTTTGTGAGGAGTTTGGCTTTGTCTTCTCTAAATCCTCCTGTTAGGTAGCTATAGAAAGCAGTAAAAATATCTCCTTAGAGTTTTCTTCTTAAGGTTGGAAAAATGAGTCTCTCAGCCTCATCTTGTATGTTTCTCTGATTCTACAGAAATTCATTTGTTTCTGAGACAAAAGTGTAAGATAATGCAACTTTAAAAATTTACTTTATTTCAAAAATGCAAAGGAAATCCTCAAATGCAACACATATGTACTTTGAGCGATAGCCCTTTGTGAAATAGTTTTGTTGGGAGTTGTAGATCACTGTTGTGTGCGTTTGTTTTTTGTAGAACATGTATGTTACTGTACGTTTTTTGAGTTCTCTAGATTACTATACATAGAACTTTATAATTAATGCTACAAGAATTTGTAATCTTTTTGTAAATAAACATGAAAATAATATCTAATAGACATCTATAGCAAGCTGTTATATCCATCTGCCTGTCTATCTAGAACAGCGTGATGTAAGAGAGAGGGAGAAGAGGCCTGTCCTTGAAGTTTTCTTTCACCCGAAGTACAGCATTGTCTGTTGATGATTTCTTCTGTTCAGCTTGGAGGATGTGGTCTTTAACTAGATTCCTCTGAGAGCTAATCAGAGTCAGTGCTACTGTTGGGATTAGTGATGAGAAGTTGCTGTGCTCTCCTTGGTAACTCTTGCCCAACCCTGGAACATTTCTTGTCAACAGAAGACTGAGTTCTGCCTCCTCCACCAAACCTGGTGGTGGGCAGGTACCCATTCAAGTTGAGCATCCCGCAGGTCTGTTAGAAAGGTGAGGAGGCTGCTGGCTATGTTGCATATTAAAGGAATCTGGAGAGCCGGCTGAGCAAACTAAGCCCCTTTGGCACCCAGGCTTGCAAATTTAAGTTAAAGATAACAGAGACTTTAAATTTCACCTTGAATAGATGCCATCGTTTTCTAAGCGATGAAGTTGCAGGTACCCAGAACCTTTAGGCTACCTTCTGTAAGGCCTTGCAAACTAATGGCTTGACAGAGAAGGAAATAATTGATGCTGACCTTGAACCTACTGCAAAGCCCTTGGTTTTGGCACAGAGTTTATTACTCAAATACGAAAAAGCCAGGAATTAAGACACAAACTTTCAGTTCCCTGATCTAGACAGATGGCCAGCTCCAGAGACCTTTTCCTCCTGCTCTTTCCAAGCTCCTAAAAAAGGATATTGTGCTTAATTTTTTCCTGTTCTCTGACTTGTTTCTTTTTCCTCTGAGTCCCTGACCAAGTGAGGTCCAGAATACACATTTCCCAGGAAATATTAAGTGGCAGATTGTATCCAAACTGTGGGATGCCATATATATATATATATATATATGCATGGCCATGGAACCAGGCACAAGTACACCAGCCAAGGTTTTGTCCCCTTCATGGATTACAGCCATTTCAGAGATACCTGCCTGGTAACTGAGTTACACGATGTCTTAGCAAGGAAGTATCTTGGTATCTGATCTCCTGATTTCTTCAGGAAGACCTGCTTATTTTCCCTACTTGGAAGGAAATTTATGCACACTGGATACTCTTTGTCTTCTAACTCTCATTAAAAAAACCCCAAACAAACGTATTTCTAATCCTCTCCTGAGCTCTTAAACTTTGCTGGAGAGCATACCCTGTCATGGTATCCAAATCTGAATCCTGTCAATGTGAAGATTTGGGATCTTTCTACATCAAGATTTAAATACATCTCTGGTGAGACAGCTGTTTCCTATATATCACACCAAATATCTGCATATTTATACCAAATGTTAACTTTTTGGTAATATGAAACTAGATGTTAACTCTAACTATTATTTTCTGAGTCCTGATACTTAAATATATAGGAATATATCAAAAAAATACAACCATCTTTCTGAGCTCATTCTTTCCAACTTTGCTTGCTGTAGCCCAGTAAGTTTGTAGTTTTGTTTCATGTTTCTATCACCAGATACTGCAAAACACACATTTTTGAAGAAGAACCCCATAAATGCCCACCTCTCAGAGCCTTTGTCTACCTTTGCTGTTTTCCTTTCCCTTGGCAATGAACCATCTTCCTCAACGTCTTCTTTACAAATTGCCACTTCTACAATGCTGCCTAGTTTTACTAGTTTGACCTAGTTTTACATTCTCCCTCACCTTCATCGCCGCAAGAGCAAAGGCTCTCAGCAGCTCACGTGGTGAGACCCCCCCCTCTTCATTTTGTGCCGGGGAGGACAGGCACGCTGAGAATCGGGCATGGGAGGTACGGCGATGAACGGAGCAAAGAGTCGAGCTATCGGAAAAGAGGGACTTGTGAAGTGGCCTCTTTGCTTACTGAAGAGCCCTGTTGTGGTGCCCTGCCTGAGAGCAGACAAGGAGTAGGGAGGAGACAAGCTGAAACCGCAGTTGCTTATCTCCAAACTCTTCTCCGTTGCTCTGTTTTTCCTGCCTCCAGCCCAGCTGTAACACCACAATTAACCTGAGCCTTTTAATTTCTCCCAGTTGGCTTTAAATTACCTCTGTTGTCATGTTGCGTGGAGTAATCCTTCAAGCATCTGTGGGGTATGCTACAATTTAAATTGTTTATGAATGCATGGGTATTTACAGTTTGGTCAGTATTTATTTTACTGTTATCATTATATTCATTATTTTGGGGATTTTCATGTTTGTGGAGGAGCCGTGGTAATGGGCCTTACTGTCTTAGATACTGTACACACACAGAATAAAAAGCAAAATCCCTGCTCTGTCGGTGCTGCAGGGAAGTCCAAAGCTCTTTAACGGTACTTGTGGCCAAACCTCCTAATGTGAAATAAAACATGGCAAATTAGTTTGAGGAAATTTCAGGTCAAAATCCTGTTGTTTAACAGAGCTTTGCTTCTTGAATAGACTGTTGCTTGTTTAGATGTATTGAAATGGTATTGTTTGCAGTTGGTTTAGGTACAGGCAGCTCTTTTTAAGGCAGGAACATTTTGGATTTCTTGTAAATAGCGTTCTTAAAATAGTTTGTAACAGGAAAGAGTCAAGGAGAAGATAGGATCTTTATTTCAGCCAATTAAATCTTTCGCACAGGCTCTCGTAAATCTGTTATTAGTATCAAAACAGTGGGACAAGTGTGGTTTTATTTTTTTTTTTTAGTCACAGGTTTCTTTGTGCTCTATTTAATGGAGAGTCTAAAACTGCTATTTTATTAGTGTTGTGCAGTAATATGGTCCATAACTATAGAGCCTATTAAACACTTCATAAAGCCTTCAGGGAAACTTCTTTCAAACATTACGCTGTGTTTTTATAAGTTATAACCCTCTGGAAATTGGCTTATTATCAGTTTTCCATCAAAGCAAAGTGTTCCAGGAGAGTGGAGGATGACCTAATGTGATCTAGATTGAAAGCATCTGTGCACCTTGGTGATCATCCTTGCTTTGATACTGTATACGTTAACAGTGGATTCTTGTCAAAACGCTTGTAGGTAGATGCAAAGCAAGCCAGAAAGACGTACCTAGAAATTAAGGTTGCGGCTTGCATAACTGTAATAATAATAATTTTAAAAGTGAAGCCGTAACCCTCTTATTTATTTGTGAATTGAGTGGCAGAAACTCCAACACAGGACAAGATAATACAGATATGGTGAACTTTAAATATTCAGAACATGAACTCGCTTCTTTGCATTTGTAAAATGATGATATGAAAATCTAGTAGCGTACAAAAACTAATCTAGCAGTGTGCCAAAGTAATTAAAGCAAAGTAAATAATCTGCAGTGTTCTTATTCCCCACAGAAATTGTTTAATATCTTATCTTTCCAAACTAGTTTTCTGCTAATTCGTGATGTCTTTGTAAGACTCTCCTTATTCAGCCCATGCTGTTGTTTTCCATGCTGTGGGAGTATCTCCCCTCCTGTCCTGGGGGGGACGCGTGTCAGGTACTGTCCACATTCCAAAAATAAGATGTTTCTTCCATACAGTGGAAGTGCGGAGCATGAAGCTAACAGCTATAAGCCTCTCTGGTCACTTATTGTTTACTTAGCGGAAGGACTTTCATTGCCTCAAGTGTGCGCGGTATATGACATTTCTAACATTGTCTTGGTGCTGTGGGACGTTTTGCTGCTGGAAACCAGAGACCTGATGCTGATCTTGTTTTGGTACAAATTAGAGGTAGCTCTGTTGAAGTAGGTGAAGCGTAAGGCTGTTGTGAGGCGGATCAGATTATCTCTCTTTGAGTTGTCCCTAAATATTAGACCCTGATGACCTGTGGCTCTTAGAGTTACTGCAGACAAGAGGCAGGAGAGATGGAGTAGGACAAAAATTATATTAAAATAGTCCAGTATTCCTACATAGGAGAGCGTATTTCCTTATGTGTCAGTATATCCCGAAGCATAGTTTTAACTGGCAAAAATAAGTAAAGTACAAATAGGTGCTGTGGTGCAAGCGGTATGCCCTGAAACTTTTCCTTTACTTTCCTTTTTGATGCTGATTGGAAGAATGCGCCATTGTGTGTAAACAAGGTAGATGACAGAAGACTGCAAAAGCAGATGCTAGGCACCTAACGTCCTTTTTTTTTGGAAAAAAAAAATAAAAAATTGGCTGTTTCTAAACAACAGATCCTTCGGAGAGTGCCATGGCAATCTTTGAGCCTGGGCTTTCTGTCTATGCCACAGCTACTGTGAGAGGATCACGAGAGCTATGAATTGCCAGTTCTGTCACACCACTTAATTTCCAAATAGATGTTAGTTTGTACATGCTGGATACCACCTCTCGTGAGAACTTCCAAATGTTATGGGGAGGCTGAATCCAGTAGCCCCGTCAAGATGAGGCTGCTGTAGCTCCATGTCCCCAGGCCCAATGAGCAGCGAGGCTGGGCTGTATTCCTGCTAGTAGGCACACACACATATGCAGTGTATATATACATTATATACATGGCCAGCCACACAGATCAACACACATACTCAGTACTCATGCAAACATGAACAGCAGCAATGACCGCATCCTGCTCACTTCGCTGGCTGCTCAGGATTAAGACCTATTAGTGGGGAGTATATAATGTATATGCATGTACAGTATGGATCTCTCCAGCAGCTGGGCTTAGACAGTCACTGTCCCCAGCATCTGTCCCTGGATATGCAGTCTCTGCTGGTGCTGGCACCTGGATGTATGAGCCGCCAAAGCCTCTGCTCCGGTCCAGCTGCAGGTACAGACTCCGTGACACAGGGACATGAGCACATGTGCACTTACAGATCCCCCAGCAGCTGGCTTTGCACATCCAGTTCATCTGGTAGTTGGTCCTGCATCCTCTCTCTCCCATGGTGCTTCACCCCCAGAGACACACTGGTCTCCCAATCCACCCCCAGGCCCCCAGTCTCTCCAGCAGCTGGCTGGGTCTCCCCTGGTCCCTGTGAATGCCACCTCCCCTGGAGGCCTCACCCTTGGGGACACAGCTGGCTCCCAGGCCAGTTCACTTGGTGTTTGCTAGCACTCGCAGAGTGATGCACTCCATCATCTGCTCCAGGTGCTGGTACCCCCAGTCCCCAGCCCCTGCACCCTGGAGAGAGTCCCTTGCCTGGGTGAAGGGTTAGAAATGGCATTTAATGAGGAGACAGGACAGACGGTGCTGATCAGCGTGGGGCATGGCCAGACAAGTGCAGTGACCAGCTGTCCGTTCACGTGCAATCAGTCTCTTTTATCCCCTTGGTTGGTCCTCCCCAAATCGCCTCGATCGCGCCCTCACCTCACCTTTGGTTCCACCGTTAGGTCTTACGCAATCCTGAAATGCTCTTCCCCTGCACCCCACAGTGTGCCCCATGCCCCCAGGCTGTAACCCCTGCCAGGCTATGGGGTGACCCAAAGAACCTCTCCCATGGACTCCTGGTGATGGGTGTCCCCCCAGTCCCCAAGGCTGAAGCTCTTTTGGGAAGTCTGGGTTGGGGCTCATGTCTCCCAGGGGTTATTTGGGCTCCTCTGGCTGCCACGATGCCTCCAGGCTCTCTGTGTGCTGCAGGTGGGGTGGCTCCAGCGATGGGCTTGGGGGGAGTGGGGCAGGAGATGATTTGGGTCCCCGCTGCATTGATCCCCTGTGCTCCTTTGAGTGCATGCAGAGCAGTTTTTATATCACAAAACCTAACACCAGGTAGCTAGGCAGAGCAAGTTCAGTGGAGCAGCTTCTTTTTAATGTTTCTTGACATTAACAGCTCCATTTCTCAATTAGAATGGAAAATAAAGTTGATTATGCGTGTCCACAGGGTGACACTGTACTTTTGACCAGTAACTGTAAAGTAGATGGGAAAGGTCACGATAAATAGTATTTTAGTTTAATTCTTCCTAGAAGACCAGGGTGACTCACTACAGGGTTTTTCTGTTGTTACTGTTCCTACAGCCAGCAAGCAATGTTTAAAAGACTTATTCTATATATTTATAAAGGGACAGATTTGGATGACATGGTGCTGGTTTTTCAATGATGCTTTCTGTAAATACAGAAAAGTTGCCATGTGTGTTTCTTTAGTTGCATTTCCACGTATTTATTTTGATTTCAGTAAATACTGCAAGCTTAAGCCTGCCTATAAAACAGCTACCATCTTTGCATGCAATCTCTGAGAGAAACTGCTTTCTGAGATGATGATATATGAAGAAAATAGTGGATTTGCTTAGATAATATTGATGCTTTCATAGGATCATTAATAAAGATCTGCCACAGCTAACAAAAACTGTTTAGAGGTTACAAAGCAGAAGTGTTTAGTGTTAACTTTAGTTTTATTTTTGCTAGTTAGGCCACACTTGTTTCCTCCAAGGAAAACAGGACTGATTATTTTTGCTAATTAGAAATACATCACTGGTCTGAATCACATCTGTAATTAGTAGCAAGATTTTAAGTAGATGTTGGAGATCTTTTTTGGAGTATGATTTGCATTGTTAATGTGCTATACATGCATACGTATGTGTATCTACAGATTTAATGAACAAACGGAACAGCTGGTTGTTTTTCAAAGCTATCAGTTAAAGGTGCTTCATAGGCTGACTTTGCTATTCCTTCTGCTCAGGGCTGAATTTGTGGCTTATGGACAGCTCGAGCTTGTCACTGGAAAGTAAGTGGGGTTGGGAAACCAGAAAATAAACCCATGCTTTGCTCCTGTCGTCCACAAAGCCCGGTAATTCACTCCACAGAAGCCCTGGTGAAAATAGCACTCCTTGGGTTTGCTCGGTTGGTTTCTGAGACAAATAGAGAAAAAAATGCTGAAGGGAGGGAATGATTTTGAGGGAAGGCTTGCAGCAAAGCAGGCCTGGAAGATGGAAGAGCTGGGCTGGAACATGGCTCGTGTTCCCCTGCTGCGTCCAAAATGAGCCACTGAATAGGTGCAAATGTAGATGGCAGGATAAAAATGGAAACTATTCAAACCAAAAGCAATTAACTTGTATACAGATGGCTTTCTGGCATTCACAGCTGCATAGATTTTGGTTGTGTACTTTTTTAGATGTGCTGGGGAAGGTGAAAGCCCCCATACGTCCATCTCCAGCTGTTCATGCACACAAAATAGATAAGGAAATGAAGCCAAGTGAGCATTGTGTATAGCGTCAGACTTGCTTGCAGAGATAGGCATCTCAAACATTAGTGCAACATCCTGTCCTGTCCAATGGCCCTTGTATTGGCCTTTTATGAGAAGAAATTACATATTTTACATCAAAGGAGTCACTCCAATTTCATAAAAATGAGATATGGGGAATTGCTAAGTATACGTCATATCTCTAGGATAAAGCCTATGGCTGACAATCCTGAACAGAAGTGGAGGATTGCTGAAAGTGTGAAACCTGTGAGTTCTTCAAGCAGCTTCGGTATATCCTGGCGACTGTGTCATTGGAAAGCCTACGATTTAAGCTGTTTCATATAGAGCAAAGTATGCTGTTCATGTGCTCTGATCCTTTATACCATAATGCAAGCAATTAACTTTTCAAAAGACTTGTTAGGCCATGCTTTAAAAAAAACAAACCCATTTTGAGTTAACCTGCAATCTATGTTAATTTGCATTTTTATGTAGAACATAATATATACTGGTTTGGGTCAGTGGAAACCTGCATTTTTGTCTTGCATTTCTTCACCGTTTTTAAAATCAATTAAAAAAAAAAAAAGTGTTTGAAGTATCTTGTTAAGGTGGTCAAAATGTTTAGATCGGGCTTTCTGAAACTGTGGTGTAGGTACCTCTCTGAATATTTAAACATGGTACAAGACCACCATTGCGATAGCCAGCTACCACCCCATGTGCATGTACTGGCCGTGGGTTGTCACCACTAATGCAGAAACTCCTCGAGAGGAACAGTTGCAGCCCTGGTGTAGACTTTTCTGAATTTTGTTTCTCAGTTTCTTTCTGGTGATGCTGTTAATTGGAATGATTTTTCTGTAGATTCAGTTGTTTTTCGTTTTGGGTTTTTTTTTTTTTTGAGTGAAAAACTCATTTATCTGTTTTATTTTGGTCCAACTTCCTGCAGAAAAGCACCATGGCCACCATCTAGTGAAGCCCAGTTGGCTTGCAGACGTGTTGGCTGTATATGGATTGCTCTAATCTCTGCCTGCTCCTGCTGTGTTTGCACAGTTGTGAGTCTGCAGTTGCAAGAGCCGTGACCTTCCTACTTCTTTCTTGAGGAGTTAACTTTCAGCGAGTAGACACCCGGGAAGGGATGTCAACAGTCCAGCATGTATTCTGTTGGGAAAAGTGGGACCTAGTCTTTCAGAGAGGAATTTTCTGTGGGAAATGAAGGGGTCCATCCTGCCATTTCTAGAGGAAGGTTGCACCTGTTTACTCGTCACTAATAAGACTTCTCTGTTTAATATTCTCTGGGGTATGTGTTTCTCCCTTGATCCACTTGAAGCTCTTTCTCATGGTTAATGATCTGAATTTGCCAAGCACACTGACTCATTTCAGTGCTGTTTTTCATTATGTAAGCTATTAACGGGTCACTGCTCAGATGCTGGAAAATCTGTTTCAGGCTAATAGCGAGGTGCACAAATGCCTCTCCATGGTATATTTGCTACCTGTGCACACGTGTTCTGGCTTGATAGTTGGTAGAAAATCCCACGGCAATATGGGATGCAGCGTCTACGCCATTAGCAGTCAGTTCCTAATCAGCCTTTCATTAACACATACAACACTTCACCTTTTCTAGGATTTTTGCACAATGTGGCGGGAGAAGGGTGAGAGTAGAAGAGGTAATAACGCAGGATAAGGAACTGTCTTGGAGCTGCATATGAAAATCTGGCTCTCTGGCAAAGAGTCTTTTCCCTGAAAGTCAGTAACAAGGCTGTGGAGGAATCAGAATTTATGAAGGCAATTCAGAAGAGAAGTTGTTGGACACAGGAAAGCCTTGAAGAAAACACGGAAGGCGTTATTTCAGGTCCCAAGTTTTGACAACTCAAAATTACACTGTTACAGCAGACAGTAATTACTACAGGAGCAGATCCTCTTGTTGCCTTTTCTTCGTTACACTGGGATAATGTCCTTTTGCTTACAGATGGTTGCCTTCATATGCACACAGAGATTTTTAGTGTTGCCTTCCATGTACAGACAAATTGTTTGAGGATGGATGAATGAAAATTAGAGATGGGTCCAAGCTTGGATTTTATTTCTGAACTTCACCCGTTTTCCGTGAGGAGAAGGGGGGATCACGTTTCTTGGATGTGGGAGAACTTTTAGAAGAAAACGCTCCAAGTTTATTTTCTTTCTACATGCTGTTTCTATGGCTAAAAGCCATTTTTGAAAAAAACCTAAATGATATCTGAAAATTCTATTGGGAACCAAACAGGAGAGCAAAGAAGCCAACAAGAAAAAAACCAAAAACCAAACAACCCACCATTCACACCTCATTCATTTTGGAGAAAGGTCTAAGTCAGGCTTCTCCTAACTAGGACAATCCTAGGAGGAGCTTTCATCTGTGGAAAGATTCACAGCCCAACGGGTAGAGCTGAAGATTTTGGATGTCAATGCCTTTCCTTACCAGAGAGAAAATAAAAAAGACAATCTTTGGATGCACTTGCATGTTAAAGAAATACTACAGTTAATGTGTGTGCTGAGGCCTGAAAAAACTTTTCAGTAGAAAGCAGTGCGGAGACAGTTTCCAACAAGGAAAAAGGGACACTGAAGGATTCATTGTGTTGCAGTATTTATTATGTAAGAGGTATTTGCATGGTAAAGAGAGAATGCAGATTTTATTCAGAATAAAGAGGACAGGATGAATGATGTTAATGAAAAGCTGATTGATGGAAGCAGGAGTTTGTCTACCATGCCACTCATATTTTCTGAACCCCAGCAATCATTGTATGGACATCCAAGTTAAATGATGGGTAGATTAATCCTCTGGCATGCTAAATTTGTATAGAGAGTCTGCTGTGCCAAGATGGAGGTGGGACGAATCCAGATCTGATCCTACAGATGTTAGTTAGGTGCCTGCCGAGAGAGCAGCTTCAGAGAGTGATTCAGCCCAGCTATGCTTTGCATTGCATTTTGGCATCACCTATCTCTCCCCACAGTGTATGGCAATGTGATACAGCAAGGGCTTGGATTTACTCCATCCGCCCCTAGGTCCTTAACTGGCCATCTCAAGTCAGGAGTCCAGTTGCCATGAGCTCCGTGTTTTGGTCCGCTGGATAGAGGGGGGAACCTAGACCAGGGGCGGATGGTAGTTTAGATGCCTCTCTGTTTTTCTTGAAATACAGGAAACCTCGTGATTAATCGGTGGTACGCTTGACAGCTGGGGTTGTTCTGTTTATTTTAGTTCTTGTTCTAAGAATAAGACTGCTTGAATGGCTGTGTTAATAAATATGATCCCAAGTAGAGGCATGTGTTTTGCAGACTTTTTTTGTTATCTGATCCCGCTTCTCCACATCCTTCTTTTGTGACTCAGTTGAACCCACAGTCTGCCAAGTGTCTGCCAGGAAAAGAAGCCACCCGCCAGACTCGATGCCATTAATTGTTTCCCTATTTTGTTTATTTCAGCTAACATCTCTCAACATCACCTAGCAGGTCCTGACAAGAGCTTCTTGGGTAGATTCAGTGTCCTGATTTCTCTTTGACATCTACTAGTGTTGTGTTGGTGGCCATAATTCGTAGGATCCGTGGTAGCATCCCCAGCAGTTCTCTCACGGCATTGCCACAGCCTGAGATTGGCTTTAAGCCTCTTTTGTAGCAGATACATATTTCTTACAAGAATTTAACTCTGCAGGGATCTGGGGCTTGTAAACCACGTGTCCAGAGTGACACCTTGAACTCAGGGACTGAAAAGCCAAGATTACGTGCCCTCGCTTGAAGCCTAGCAATCAAGCCGACAGTGTAGAGGTTGCCTCGTGATACAGTATTATCAATTAACCACCTGCCAGGGATTTTCTGTGGCTCAAAGAGGTAATGGCTGGCTGGCTGCTGCTTTCTAGGTAGTCCCTCATAATATGGTCCTGTGTTCTCTGTCTTAGGTAAAATCTAATCCTTGGTGTTGCAAATGATTTGTGTCCGTTCCCATTATGTGATGCGGGACTGTGAGATGAGTCAGCCGCACAACTCATCATGACCAAGACAGCTGAAATTGTGCTGTGCTACAGATGATACTGATTTAGTCACTATTATTGTTTTCTCTAATATATGGGAAGTCAACCATATGTTAATTATTTTTCTTCAGAACAGCCCCATTAAAATTCAAACCGGTGTTATTAGTGGCTAGAAAATCTCTTCAGTCATGTGAAAATGCTGTGTAACCAGCAGACCTCATGATCCTATGCTTGGGATGTAAATCCTTCAAAAGCTGGCATGCCAGAGCGTGCCTTTTTTTCCTAAGTGAAAGATGGGGCTCTTAAGTCTTCCATGTTTATGATTATTCTTGATTAGTTACATATATTTTAAATTTCACAGTTTGGGGACAACCAGTTTTCCCTTTACCTGAACCCACAGAAGAAGCTAATGCAGGAGGACTGTAATGTGATATTTTAAGATAGCAGGAGGGATGGTGGTTAGAGAACCTAGGCCTTTGCTCTTGATGAAGTTGTGAGATATATGCCTCTAAAACCCCATTTTCTGAATTATAAAATCTATACAATGCTTTCAATGTTTAGTCCTCTGTGTTTTAGGGAGGCTTAAGCTGAAAAATCCAACCCATCTAAAGGAAAACTGGAAAGATTTTTTTTCTTTTAAATGTTGAATGGCTTCATGTGCAGAAAGGCAGTATTATCTAACTGATTGGGATCATTTTAAAATATGATATGCCTGCACTGCATGAATAAATTTGACAATTTGGGGCTTAATTGAGTAATGCAATTGCACTCACAGACACTTCAACATTGTGGCAACAATTAATGCATATAAACTTGCTGGATTTTTGTGTGTAGTTATAGTATTTAAGAATCTCATTTGTAATGAATTAGTCTCCTTTTCTTCCAATTCAGAATGCCAAGCAAATTTTGATATCTTTTTGTAAGTGTTTCTAGTTTTAAAAAAGCCCTGTAATTGTTACATTTGCTCAGCATAATGTTACTCAGTGGAGGGGGAGCCCAAGAGCATTTCATCTTTGCAGGGATCCAAGTGTGTCACCCACTGGATGCAAAAAGCCTTAGTCCCTAAAAACTCTTGGGACACACTGCAGAAATAGATGAATACTTCTGAACGATGATCATCTCCTTCTACTCCCTTTTCTCCCCCTCATCCCCAAAATTCAAAACCATCCAGAAACCTTGCAAGAGTCCTCAGGACAGCAGGTTAAAATGTGCATTTCAAAGCCAAACAAGAGAGGGGCCATTGATAGCAATTTAAGCTTAAAAGTCAAGAATCAGATGCCCAAATTGTAAGATTTTAAGAATAAGGAAAGCATTTTTTCCCAATCTTCATGCATTTTAATTTCCCATGACTTCTCTCACTGCGCATGTGAGGGGGTGGGAAATAATTTGATGTTGAAAAGTGCACCTTTAATTCACAGCCTTCTCTGCTTTCTCTAGCTGAGACGGTTTCCTTTTGCTTATCCGAAAACAAGGACAACTGCTCCACGCTTATCACTGTCCTGCTTCTTCCTTCCTATTTCCTCACCTGGTCCCCTGGAGACCCTGCTGAAGTAGGACCATTAAATGCTAATGTACAAAATCCCAAGCCCCAAAATGCTTTTTTTGGCTTTCAAGTTACTCATTTCGGTGGAATGAAAATATATTATTTTTTGCAGTTTCTTTCAAATTCCCATTATCTTTTCAATAATAATCTGAGCTTGTGGCAGGACTTCCTATCAGGCCGTTTTGGTTTCCTAAAAATGAGCACACTGAATCAGTGACCCCCAAAACTTCTGGGACCTAATGCTGAGTATTACAGTGCGTGATACTAAACTAGAGCCAAATTACTTTAATAGAGAAAACTGACCTGCTATGAAAGACAGCCTGAAATAAAGGGACTGAAAATGGGTCTGCCCCCCTGCAGATGGTCTCCTTGGGATAGTCTTTTCCTTTGGTCATTCTTTCCAGCCTGCAGCTCTCAAGTTTAACCACAGATACTATGAAATCCTCACTGGAAGATCTCCATGAGCAAAATCCCTTTCTTTCTGTCACCTCTGGAGCCTTGCTGTGAGTTTGCTCCCGGCTCATCTCTGCAGGCATGGCTGGGCTGTCACTCCCTTTCCTACCCATCCTCGAGAAACTCCTCATGTCTGAACATACTCCACCGATAAATCATCCCTCTCTCCAGATACTTCCATGTAAGTGCAGAAGCCTGCAGTGGGAAATGATGTAGCCTTCATGGCTGCTGCCTGGCCACATGTCTTCTAACAGAGCAAAGCAAAACTGGACAAGGAAATCAAGTAGTTACTCTGCTGTAAAGCTGGGAAGGTGGTTTTGTGCCATAGCATCTTTGCTATATTGACAGTCCTGCTAACTGCTGGGAAAAAGCCATCCTTCAAGCTGAGCTTTATGTAGCCCTTACATGGGATTATTTTTTTCAACGGTCGATTCTCACCCATTTAGTTAAAACAGAAATATAATATTCCCTCTCCATTTTTTTATAGTTATTTCAACATTGTAAATCAGTGAAAAATTATAGCAAGGTTAGCTTTTGGTTAAAATATCATCATTAGAAATAGCCGTCTGAGTTAAGTATAATACAACCAATTTCGTAGTGATAATTTCCTAAAAATAATTTAAAAAATATTCTTTCCACTTCTTCCTTGATCTGCCTCTCTGTGTGGGGCTTGGAAAATGCTTTAATCAGCTTTTCTATTCCTCTGTCTTGTCATACGCAGGTCTTGGTATTTGTTTTCTGTTTTTTCTTTGCTTAGACATCAAGTGGAAAAGAAGCCCAAGGGCAGCAGTGGAGACTTTGTTGCTGGGTTTGTGTACAGAGCTCTGCCCAGGTTGCACCAGAAAAGCACAGGATAAAAAGAGCTTCTCACATCTTTAGGGCTTTCTGGTCGGCAGCGTCTTCTGCCTCCTGGTCATTTCACAGGTGATAAAGTGCTGCTTCATGTGCCCCTTCCCCATCTGCTTCCTTTTCCTACCCCTGCCCGCTGACCCTGCTGTGTACCCGCACCCCTGCATACCCCTGCCCCTGGCCCCCCATTCCCTCCCTGCTGATCATCTTCCATCTTCTATGGCATCCCAGCCGTCACTCTTCCAACACCATCCCGCAGCAGGGTGTGTCCAACCCCTTTGAACTATAACGTGGCAGCCAATTTTTCCTCTCGGCGTATGTTCAGACCAATTAAAAGTGGTGGATTGCTTTTTACTAAGGCAACCTCAGCTTCAGGTTCAGGTAGACTGCAGGGACACAGCTGCCACTTTATTGCCTCAACTCTATTGCCAGGAGTGGGAATTAGCAGCTGTATCTGTTAAAGGGTAATTCATGTTTTATGTCTCGTATTATCTTAAGACAAGAGAGAAGGAAAAAATCTCAAATGTATAAGCATTTAGAAGGATTACGTGTGGTAAAATTCTAATATTTGCTTTCTCTTAACTCCCCTGACAAAGGAACGAAGGTAGGACAATAGTAACTTGGGTTCTGATTTGGAAAGTTCATTGGAGAAGGGGAAGAAATCAAGGAGAAATGTGAATAATTCAGAATCAGTGGTGTAAGCTATGAGCTGTTGATCACTGTTTTGTTATGCAGACATAGCTTTCCATTAATATGCCTTCTTTTGAAAAACAGAAATCCTGTCTCTGCTGTTGTATGCTTAATTGAGCACTTGAGGCAAAAAACACCCACAACAACAACAACAAAAAACAAAACAAAAAAAACCAACCAAAAAACCCTATGGCATGCAGATCTATTCTTCAGATGATGATATTTTTTAAAAATCTTTTTTTGAGAAAAGTTATCTCCTGCTATACATCCTAAATATGTTCTCTGAACTCTCAGACCTCTCTGTGAAGTGGGTAGAAGAGGTTTAGTCAGCATTACAGAGTGAGATTGCTGGGGAAAAAAGCGGAGTTGCAAGGGATTGTAGAAAGCTAGTGTTATACTTGAAAGCACATTCTTCAGAAAATATTTTTTATATATATATACTTATATATATATATATGTATAGTTAAGACCATCTAATATTCCCTGGAGAGGAAAGCCAAACCCACAATTAAATTGAATAGTCATTCTTTAGGAAGACTTCTGTTACTTGCGGCTTAAGTGTAACAGAAAACAAAGAGTATCGTAACACAGACTCCCAGCAAGATTTTTTAGCTATAAAGTGTCAAAGCTTCTTCGCAATTTAAGAGTAAGCTATTGCACAGCTTTAAAAATGATAATCATAACTTTAGGAAAACATTGTTACCCTACTCCTTGTAGATCAACATGTGGCAAGATTATTTCAGTGGAAATATGTACCTACAGGCTATTTATTTTTTGTGTTTTGTTTAACACCACTTGGCATCCGAGATCACGAAAGCTTAAACCAATTATGAGTAGCTGGTGCAGCAGAAATCATGATTGATACATTTACAACGCAGGGTCGATTCTTCTGGTAATGTTATTTTATTAAGGAGTGGAGCAAGGGGGAGAAGGGGATGTCAGGCAAACGACTTTATAGCACCGAATTAACACAGTACTCTGACCGCATGCAGATGTTTCCTCCCTCCTTCCTCAGTGCAATCAGTGCAAGGCACACTGATTGCAGCGTGCAGACCTCGGAGAAGAGACGGCTGTGCGGTTGTTGCTAAGCCTATTTTCCTCTTCCCTTTGGCTTATTGGATTATTTTATACAGTGAAATGATAGGAATTTAAAAATGAAAAAGTGCTGTTGAGTCATCCAGTCCATCTTGCAGCTAATGCAGGATTGTTCTCTGCGGATCTTCGTCCAGTTGGCTTTAGATGTGATTGGACTTCAGCCAATTTCCTTTGGAAGATTATTCTACAATAGAATACACTTCATTATTAGGAATTTTTTCCCTGTCAGCCTAAATTTTACTTTGCTCAGTATAATCACATTACTCTTAGCTATAGTTTCCTGAAAATCCCTATTAAAAAAAAAATCCTTAGTGTGTGCATCCTTCCAGAGCTTGTAGATAATTATCATATTTCTCTTTCAATAGTGGCTTTAGTCAGGCTATACATATTTAGTTATTTTAATATTTTCTCATAAGTCAGTCTTCCCAGATTAATGATGACTTTTATTGCTGCTATCATTGAGCCAAATCTCAAATTCTTCTATTTAAAATTCAACAAGAAAAGGCTGGACTGAATAAAGACTTGCAGATTAGATCATGGTGTCATTGAAAACCCATCCTTTGAACCCCCGTTAGTGACTTCGGATCTGTCTGAATGCCAGCTCTCCTGAGGCAGACTTCAGCAGTAAGATTTGTCTCAACTACCTTGAGTTATCTACAGTGTAAGTGCCTACATCAAAGCTACTCTCCCTAGATTCCTTTTATGATAATTGGGCCCTATAGTTAGGTGCAATTCATCTAAGCTATTTTAGTCATCCACGTTAGGACAAGAGGAATTGAGCCCTAGAAGCACCTATTTCTCTCTCAGTTAAGGGTAGCCCAAGGTGATGAGCTCAGATATTGATATCTGCAGTTGGTGAGACAAATCCCCCCTAGGTGCTGAAGTCTTGGAGATCGATACAGAGCAGCTGTGCTGGAGGGCCACCTGAATTACATCAATCAGTCCCTCTGTCCTGGACCTCAGACTTCCTTGGGTATTTAACGGTAGGGTCTGTTGAATTTTCAGACATCATGGTTCAAGAAGTGAGAAGTCTTGGTTCTCTCTATGGCAATGCCACCACATCTAGCACTGAGGTGCTTTGGCACTCTGAAAGGTTCAACGCATTGAATGCAACACAAAAGTGTGACGGTTACACTGAAAAATAGGGGGGTAGATAAAACTGCCTTTTGCAGAGATGTAGAATCATAGAATATCTCAAGTCGATAGGACCCATAAGGATCACCAAGTCCAGCTCCCTGCTCCTCATAGGACTACCTAAAACTAAACCATATGACTAAGAGAGTCACTCAGACGCTCCTTGAACTCTGACAGGCTTGGTGCTGTGACCACTTCCCTGGGAAGCCTGTTCCAATGATCAACCACCCTCTCAGTGAAGAACCTTTTCCTTATCTCCAATCTGAACTGAAGCAGGTACAACATTTACCTAGGGAATAGGAGGTCTCGATGCCGGATACATTGGTTTTCAAGCCTCTTTGGGCTGGAGGAAGTTGGTGGTCAACGTCTTTCACTCTCCAAAGCCTCTAAAAAGACAGCTTTTACAGGCCAGGTGCCTACTGCTCTCCCCTCCTCTGTTAGGTATTTGTTCTCCACTGACAGCTTAGTGCTCACAATCCTCACTGTAGCCCTGCTCAGATGCGATTCTTCCCTCTTGGCTAGCCATAGGTTATAGTTTGCTCTCCATGCAGGGGTAATCATTCCTGGTTTATACTGGAGTACCTAGGAAAAGAAATCAGCATCTGCCTTTTGTTCATTAGTAAAAAAATAAGTTAAATATATTTTCCCAGTGGATTGTTACCTTCTGTCAGACTTTCTGACAAACTATGCTAAGCCTGTATTGCCTACAATTTGTATATAATAGCTAGGAAAAAAACTTTGTTCTAAATACCTTTGGAGGGCAAACACTAGAGAGGGAGGAGGGCTGTTGAAATTGAAGGATAATATCAGCACAAGATGATATGTTTATTAATTAGTCCTGAATGAATTTAGACCGAAAATTAAAAGAAATTTTTCAAACATCCCAGGAGGTGAAGTTCTGGAATAAACTCCAAATGCACTAGCTGCGTAGAAAACCAAAATAACTTGAAGACAGAATTTGGTAAATTTAGGGAAGGTTTTGTGAGAATGCATAGAAACATTTACAGAGGTTAAAAAAAGTAATTACGCATGCAGTATGAAGTCATAGTGTTACCAAAGGGGCTCGAAAAGAGACTGGCCACTGCTCATGTGTTTGCGCTCTCACTTATGTTTAATGTGGCGTTTGGTGGATTCTGCTGTTCATGAATGGATGCCAGAAGGTCCCACTCTGAGAGGGCAGTGTAAGAAATTCCTTGCTGTTGCTAGACCCCTGGAGTTGAGTATGTCAGCTGCCTTCCCAAAAAAACATTTGGGACACCAGTCTTCATCTTTTGTTGGTGGTGTTAGGAAGAGATTGTGTGGTGTGCACGTGTCTCTGTGGAACAGATCCTGTGTGGTCCTTGTGGACAAAGCAAGATCCAGAATCTAGACGAGACCCACTTTGTCCTTCTGAGTAGTATATCCCTTCAACACTACAGCCCAAGTGCTGTACCCAGACTTCTCCCAGCTGAAGCCTGTGCTGAAAGCTTGCCAGGCAACGGGGTTCTGCTCCTAATTCACAGTAACTGGAACAAAATGCAGCTTTCCTCGTCATTCACACAGACACGCAACCCTCAGAGTGTACAGGCCTGCCACAGCGTTCAATGCTTCATCTTGACACTAGCAGGCAGGGTACAGGGTTGTCTCGAGACATTTAACTTTGAAGCATCACCATACTGGAGATGAGAAGGACTTGGAGGAGTGTGCCTTGGGTAGGTATTTTTAGGTACCTTTCCTTAAAATTGCTCTGCTTTCCTAATACCATTTTATCATCACTGTGGTGAACTAATTCTGCCACTAGCCTGTCTGCTAATACCCCTTATCTTGATAAGCTATTCCTCATTATTTCTGACTTTTCAGAGAATGACTTCTTGTTGCCTGTCCTCCACTTTTAGCAGAAGACACGACTGACTGCTTAGAAAGGCTTCCTAGACTCCTCTCAAGTTGTTTGATCTTGCTCCTCTTCACAGCACCAGCTTCTATATTTGCTTCTGAGACAAGAGGGAATGTTGGCCTTTCTCTGCTGTAGTGCAAAAAATACTGTGAGCAAACATCTGTGAATTGCACCTGGCCCCCGTTACCATAGGTGTCCATTTCAAGGAGGACATGGTGATCCTCCTGTTTCTTCTACGGATTTTTTTGACCCACCTGTGATTTCTGAGGCTGGACTTTACTGGTGGCTGTTTCCAAATGGTTCCTCCTTTTATGCAGGAATGAAGTATCATAATCTTCAGATACTGTGCTGCTAGATGTTATTTAAGGACCTTCCAGGACAACTGAATTTCATGGGCATGCTGAGCTTACCTGTGATGTCCTCAGTAGGTCTTACTCTTGAAAAATATGAGCTATATTGGACTTACTGGAACCACTTTTCACATTCCTTGTGGTTATCTGAACAGGGTTTTCCCAGCAGTTGTCACTGTAGTTAAAGAGGGGAAGGGATAGAGATTTATTGCATCTGTTGCATCTGCTGACCCAGTCTTTCACTGGGATGAAATAGTGCAGCTTAGTGCTTCTGCCTTTCTTTTGAAAGAAAAAAAAAAGCAGTACATATTTCCTTACAGAGTTTCAATTCCAACCTCTAGACTGCAATGATGGCAATACATTTCTGCATATCTCAGACCATCTGTAGAGATGCAGCAAGGTAGCTTAGGCTCCACATTGTCAAACCAAAAGCATTGGCCATGTTGTGTTCCTCCTCTGCCTGTGTCGGGGCAGGTGAGGACCCTTTCCCTTCAGAAGTGCCTGCCACAGTAAAGTTGCTCAATACTTTGTACTTTCACAGAAATATTTTGGGTTAGGAGTCTTTGCACTTTAGATGCTGCTTTTGAGACAGACCTTAGAGCAGCGAGTCCTTTCTTGCATTTTCCCAC
>NW_009260799.1:596218-600372 GCF_000687185.1 Egretta garzetta
CTTCAACAGGGAATGTGAAGAAGCTAAGCAAAGAAAGGATTTCACTTTCTAGTCTACTTCACTGTCAGTTCAGGATAGTCCCAGAACCTTTTGCTGTTATTGATTACGCTGCTGACCAGTATAGGTGCTTTGCCCATAACAGCGATGGGTGAATGCCCTCACTGCGATGGGTGGCAGGAATCTGCTAGCAGGTAGGGATGTGGGACTGGGTGGACTGGCTCTGCATCCCACCTATTTTGTTAAAGCAGTGCACCCTGACTTTAAACACTGATGTCCCCTGAAAGAAAAAACACCAAAGTAAGAGGTTAAAAAAAAAAAAATTATTGCATTATCACATAGCACATTCCATTGCACACAGCGTGACTGTGATTTTGTCAATGGTGGTGTGCAGGTTAATATACTTTATTGAAGCTCTTTTATTAGACTGAAACTGAAATCTGTACAGGAGGGTCTTTTTTTACCCTGAAATCTATTAGATCTTAGGGGATCTGTAAGAAGACTGACTCCCAAGAATAATCTTTTCCTCCCTATTTCAGGGAAAAGTTAGAATGTTTAATTTTACTTATGATAATTTGTATAATTTCATATGGGTTCGGGAGATAAGAGAGGAGGTGTGAGATGGAGCTTCCTTAATTTGCCTTTATTAACTACATCAGCTGTGAATCTGTTGGCCTCTATGTACAGTTGAAAGGGGAGATATTTTTCTGTACTTGCAGATTTATGTTAAAAAGAACAAATTTAAAATAGGGATGGTCATGATGGAACCTGAGAGAGTTACTCTGAGAAATGAGGTATAATAAAGGAAGGCTTGGCATGTTCATTTATTCCCAGATTTCAGTCTTTGACGGGATGCAAAGTCAGATAACCCACTGTCTTGCAAATCTGAATACAAAAAAAGATTTAAAAATGAGAACAGCCTGCTTTGTTAAATATTGCTACCTGGCATCTAAAAGTGATACAGCGTGTTAAAGATATCACCCCTTAATTGTCAGTGATACAAACCCAATTCTAGAAAGATGTTATAAACGCTCACTCTAATGTATATTCATTTGCAGAGAAATAAAAATGTTTTCCACAGTGCCTGGCACATACTGAATATTCAGTGTAGCAGAATGGAAGGGATTTTACAAGTTAATGCCTTTAAAATGAGGAGATCACAACACATTTCTGACATGGTGTTTCAACCTGGACTCTTATTTTACCATTTAGTTAATTCTCAGTGCAGAAAGTGCGGTCCCATGATGCAGAGATTTGAGAATCCTGCATTGAGTACTACCCAACTTAGTCGTTTTGCCTAAGGCACTGAGCAAAACTTGTGTCTAGGTTTGAGAGTAACAGCAATTACTTCTGTAGTAATGAAATATTAAACATATAATGGATGATAGAAGATAAGAGTTGAAACTATTTATTTATTAGACTATTGTTTTGGGAAGGGGAAAATTTTTCTTTTAAGACTGTCAGCTGGGATTCGCACCATATGCACATCAGGGATTTTTCTCCTAGCATAACGAAACCAAGAACCACCCAAGAAAGTGCTACTTAGAGAGTGTTTGTTTTCCTTTTGCGGTCCCAGCCTGAGGGTTCCTTTGATTTCCTATTAAAATTTGAATTCTGTAGAATGTGGTGGACACCCTCCATCTGGAAAGTTGTAGGCCTGATAAATAGCATGTAAAAGAACTGGCCAACTGCACCCTGGGCCTTGTCCATCACAGATGCCAGAGGAATGTGGCTGAAGGGAAGATGAAGAAGCCAGACAATTTGTGTTCTGTATCCGTAGCCTATGGATGACTGCGGGTGCTGAAGGTGCAAGAAGGTGGCCAAAAATTATAAACTATCAGGAATCAGTTTTGTGTTAGTACACATGATGGTATGAGGACTTTTTTTTCAAAGAGTGAGTAGCGCCTCTACTGAAGAGTGCAGAAACAGTGGTACAATCCGTCTCAGCCTCAAGGCATCACTGGCTGTACCTAGGCTCCTCTGACAGATGTTTTCCGAGAAAAAAAGGTCTTTAAAAGGAGATAATCGTGGTACCTCATGGTGCTTTTTCTCTTCCACACCCACCTAGCCCTAAATAGTAAAGCCAAGATCCAGAAACTCTGCACCTGCTGCTTTCTGAGGCGATTACTAAGCTGTATGCTTTTCTATGTGTTTTTTTTCTAAGTAAAATAATTAGAGAAATTCTATTTATTTTACATAAATTCATTAAGGGTGATTGTGGGGTTTAGCATCTTTGACAACATGACTGAAAATGCATTGGTTTGTTTGTTTTTTTTAAGTAAGTTGGTGAAAAGAGCATTCAGTTATGAGGGGAAAGAAGCTCCAGAAAATGTTGGGTTTTTTTCATCAAAAATCATTTTAGCTCATAAGCCATTCTTTCCTTATCTTGATGAAAAGAAAAATGATCAGATCTCTAGATCAATAATGTTGAAAACAGCAACAGCAGTGATCATCCTGGCTGTATGTTGTTTTTCCGATGTGCTTTCAGACCTGAGCAGTTTTGCATGCTGTAAATTCCAGCCTGACTTACACCCAGGCTTCAACCTCACATCAAGCAACGGTGAAAAAAATAGGGGCTGTTTAAATGCAGCAAAGCTTGGAAATAACAATTTTTTAAACACGCCAGCATGTCAAAACATTGAAGGAAAATATTGAAGTTTACCAGCGTGCTTCCAGTTTGTCTGTTGCTGAATGCTTTTTCTATTGAATAATTACATCTTCTAGGGTCTGAAGTGGTGGTTCACTGTATGTAACACATTGCTGTCGTGCCACCAGGCATTAAAAAAAAAGAGATTGAAATTATCTGGAGGAAACCAAATCGCTTTATTTCAAAGACAAATTAGATTGATCTATCTTACCGGTCTCTATAGATTTCATAAGCACATTACTTGTTGAAGTGGTATCAGGCATTTTATGTATTATAGCAATTTGCATACGTTCATTAAGCGGTGCTTTGTAAAGCTTTCTGACGGGCATTTGATGAATCCTTTCGTGAACTGCATTGTTTCTTTACGTGGAGCAATCTGTTAAATCATGCCTTTGTCCTTCAGTTTGTCAGAATCAGTAAATGAAGCAGATGTTAATAACTGTGGGAGGGTTTGGGGGGTTTTTGGTGTTTGCAGAATATGGGATAACTGTGAAGGGCATGACGTGTTTGTAAAAGCGACAGCTGGTGTTATTAAAGATGGAAAGTGTGCTACAAGTAAAAGCTTTCCCTGGCATCTTTTAGCAACTCTGTAAGGTTTTTTGGAACTATCAGATGGGTGGCCACATCTAAAATAAACACCGCTAATGTTATGCACAGCAAATCGTGTGCTTATACTCACATACAATTGTTCTTACCTTTGGCTGCAAAGGTGCTGTCACAGAGCTCTCTCAGCAATAATTCATCATATTTCTCTATAAATATGTCATGAGGAATTCTCAGGTCAACAATCCCTTGAGACGTGTCTTTGAGCAATATTGTTTCGTACGTTACCGCATTAGTAGGAGTTTACAACTGGTTGGTGTTTTGAAGGTTGCCTTTACGACACAAGTTCTGCTGGACCTGACAGTTAAGTCCCTCAAATCTAGTACCCATCATGAAGGTCACCTGGCTGAAGATGTTACAGCCAGGGAACAGCACGCATTTAGGTGGTTAAGATGCTTCAACTGATGAGTGGTAACTCCTGTCAAGGTGCTTGTAGTCAACTGTAGAGGCCTTGCCAGGGAAAATAAAACATGAAGCCATAAAAGCATAAGAGGGGGATAAGCGTAAGAGGGGGATAAGTAAGAGGGGAAAGCAAAGCACGGGGAATAAATGCATGTGGAAAAAATGTTACAAGGCTAATTGATGGAGAAGGAAACGCAAGAAAAAACAGAGGATGTTACTGTAGAAAATAAAAGGTAAACTTTGGCCACCTTCTGATCTTGCAGATTTTTTTTGGTATTACCTAGTAAATAGCTCCCACTCCTATTAGAGGTGATATTTGGCTGATTTTCACATTAACTTTAATGGCATTCTCTTTGTGGTTTCTCTATGCCTTATTGTGGAAATCTGTTTTGGGGAATTGAGTAGGAGATACAAAGGGCAGAGATGTAGCGTGTTACTCGTGCGTCTGTGATGGGATCTGAGCTTTCTGAGCCTGGTTTGTCGGCAGTTGACATCAACAGCAGGA
>NW_009260799.1:600412-606452 GCF_000687185.1 Egretta garzetta
AGGAATAGCAACATAGTGCATAAAATAAATAAACCTAGAAGTTGTCATGTTTATAGAGATTGCCTGAAAATATGTAGAGAAGACCAGTGAGGGATTTCTGTAGTTGTTGTTCTTGCACATGAAAGTAGGCAGCAGCTACAAATCAACGAACTGCTGCTTTTGTAAGAAGAATTGGCAGAATCTTTCATGCAGTTGCTGGATAAAAATTTCTACTGCTTCTGTATCTCCGAGTGAGCCTTATCTTTCTGTCTGATTATCTTGCAAAAAATGAGCAGTGAAATAATTATCCATGCTGATATTTACATTTTGTCTCTCTGCTTGAAAATTACCAGCTCACAGAAGGGAACAGAGGGAGTCTAGGACTCCTTCGGTGGGCTGAGCCTTTGGAGGAGAAAATGCCTGCTCTTCAGCTGGAGCACATAGGTGCTCCCAGCCAGGTGACCACTGACGCGTAGTGGGTATAGGCTGTTCTATAACTGATTTGTCTTAAGTCTGCTGGGGTGATGCACTTTGCCTACACTGGGGATCATGTGGTGGGTACCGGTGGTGCAGCTGCAGGTGAAAGCTCAGGCAAAATTGTGGGGAAAAGAAAGAGGCAAACTTTTCCTAATGTGGACTCTGAAGTTTTTATTTTTTTTTCTTTAAGAGCTGTGGCTGTCTAGCAGTGCTGTTTGAAACAGTGTGTCCTGCTGCAGAATTCAAAGATGCTAATGGTGCCACAGAAACACTCAATACAGCATCTACTCATGATGGTGAAGCTGGTGTGGCCATCTCAGAAGTCATTGTCCAGAGCAGAGATTGGACCAAGTGCATGTGGACACATGAACTATATTTTCCTCTTTTTTTTTTTTTCCCCCCTCCTTTGTATCTTTCCTTGGTCTTTTGAGCCTGTTTATTTTTCCCGATGCATCTTCCTTCTCTTTTTTGCTTTCTTAAGCACATTAGACTTATTAAATGCATTATGCTCAGGGTCGCTGTGTGAGAATCACCAGGGAAATTTACAGAGGCTCTAGGACCTAAGTGTTACACATATGCTTACAAAAATGTACATCTAGAATTTCACACCTGTAGCAGAACTGCTATGTTCAGCATTTTTGGACAAGAAAGAGGTAATGCACATAATTATATCCTTGATTTTTCATGTGGTTTCCCTATTCATGCCACCGTCGTGTTGAGAACTAAAGGCAGAATATTACTTAAATGTACATAGGGATGCTTGTGGTTTCCTAGTACATTTATATTTTTTGCTATGCCACTGGCAGTTTTGCATATTCAATATGTTGGTTTTGTTCTTTCATTACAGATGGTGGTAGCAAAATTGCTATTTGAAAATGTGATGTGTTTTCAGAGTTTTCTACTACTTTTGAACTCATGTAAAAGTTGCCTAAGAAACTACACAGTATTACATGTATCTTAAATTTAATAGCCTATAAATTATCATACCATTGTTTTGATCACCCACAACATGTTTCATGTTATGCACAACTTCAGAATGACTAGCTCATAAACTCATTTCCAAATAGTAATTTTGCACAATGTTTGTTTGGTTTTTTTTTTCTTTTTTATGCTTAAGCCATATAGTTTTAGTGACTTCTAAAAAATATATTATCTCATTTTCAGATCTTGGACTCTGAACTTGAAGCGATTCTTGATTATATGCTTCTTGAAACTTGGAGAATATCTGCAATAAATAGGTACGTGTAATTATATTCATGTTTTGTGTTGGATTATTTGGTGTGTGTATGAGTTTGTTGACAGCTTAATGCTGAACTTCTTAAAGCTCTTGGCAAATCTCAGCTGCCATGACTGGGATGGTATGATGGATCTTTGCCGGCTGAATTTTCAGTAGCATGTGTGGTATTTGTACAGCTGAAATTGGGAAGAGTATGATGCTTACAGTTGCTCAGAGAGAAACGTGTAGCCAAACTTACAAATTTGACTTCAGACTAAACAAAAAGGTGAGTCTCCACGAGCAAGTAAGAAGTTTTGAAGGTAAAATCAGTGAGTCGGAAGAAGTAGGTCTACTCTTCATCCCCCCCATACTTGAGGCTGTGCTTTAACTGGCTTTTTGTCCGGATTTCCTTTGGTTTTCTTTGCAACTGCTAAAGGTAGTAAAGGTACAAATGTGACTAAGTACTGAGAAGAAAATGGCCATAAAGGTTGAAATCTTGGGTACGCTGAAGTTCCTGGAAATTTTCTCAAGTGTTTCAGCGAAGCTGGTGTCTCACTTGGAACATTTACAGAAAATATTCAGGCAGTTTCAGAAATACATTCTTGCATATAACAAAGCAATTTTTAGGTGATTTCTTTTTTGAAAGTCAGGTCACACTTCATGATGCTTGAAACTCTGCTGAGCTCCTAGCAATGGAGAAAAGGAAACAAGAGAAGATTTAGAAGATTTTATTCTTTCCAAAGAGTTTATAGACCTAGACAATTTTTTGAGCCTCAGCTCTGAAGAGGAGAATGTTTCTTGAATACATGGATGTAACAACTGAACTTACCTTGATCTGTATTAGAAACTTTGAAGAGATTTATAATGGGGGACAGGTTGAATTCTTCTTATAAGTAAAATCCATGACCAGTTTTTGGTGTAAAGGAGCCCTCTATAAAAATGGGTTTTCACCATAAGTTGCTTGTTCTGTAAGAATCGGAATGCAAAATATTTTCATACAACATCTGTAGGTCCCAAGATATCTTGCAAAAGCTGGAGAAGAACCACTGTCTCCATTTTATGTATGGGATCAGGTAACTGCCTGAATCACTTAATGTATGATTGTCTTACTACTGGATCTCCTGGATGTTCAGACCTGTGTCCAGGCCTGTCAGAGGATCCTATGTCTAATGGTGCTTTCAGAGTGCATGCAGAAGATTCTAGCAATGTTTCTGATTATACGTTTCCTTATTATTTCTCAAATCTATTGTGGTGCCTTTACTTCTCTCCTTTTCATCTATTCCCTCTTTGTGGTGCATTTCTTCCATCTTATTTGTTCTGCTTTGTTTTCTCTTTTGCCCTTTTATTTTGCTTTTCCATGTTTTGTTTTTTTTTTTCTTTTTCCTCCTCTTTTAAAATATTTAGTCTCTGGAGATTGGCAGCAGTGGGATCTTACGCAAGGAGGAGCTTCAGAAAAAAAATCACAGCAGAATGAGCCTCCCGTTTACTGCCTCTCTAGAGAGCCTGCTGTAAAAGGCAACTTGCTGTCATTCCTGTAACTTTTCTTTTGCAGCCAGCTCTGCTGGGTGTCCCCTTTGTGCCCTGTGAACATCTGTGTTACAGTTTTATGCCTGAACCCAACTGTAGAACAAGTGTGTGAAGCTGCATCTTATTTTGAGCAGGAAGCTGCTGCTATTAGTAGGGCACGTGTCCTTCATTCACCTGTGACTTCTAATCCCTTTCTGGGAGCAAACCAGCCGTCTGTCCTCACCCCTTCCATCACCGGTGCCCTTGCCTGGAGGGGTGGCACGTTTCCCTGTTTTCCTCAAGACGCTGCCCAATGCCTGTCAGTTGTCAGCATTCATTTTCTCCCTGAAGTTTTCCCAAGATGTCACGCAGAAAGGAAGAAAGCAGTAAGCACTTGTCCTGGTTTTGGCCAGGACAGAGTTAATTTTCTTCCTAGTAGCTGGTATAGCACTGTGTTTTGGATTTAGCATGAGAATAATGTGATAAGACCTTGATGTTTTAGTTGTTGCTAAGCAGTGTTTACACTGAGTCAAGAACTTTTCAGCTTCCCATGCTCTGCCAGTGAGGAGGTGCACAAGAAGCTGGGAGGGAGCACAGCCGGGACAGCTGACCCAAACTGGCCAAAGGGCTATTCCATGCCATATGACATCATGCTCTGTATATAAACCGGGGGGAGTTGGCCAGGGGGCTGTGATCACTGCTTGGGAATGGGCTGGGCATCGGTCAGCAGTTGCATCAATTTTTTTTCCTGGGTTTTGTTTCTCTCTCTCTTGTTATTTTCCTTTTCATTACAATCTATTGTAATAGCTATTATTTTATTTCATTTTAAACATTAAACTTTTCTTGTCTCAACCTATGTGTTTTCTTACTTTTGCTCTTCTGATTCTCTCCCCCATCCCACCAGGGGGGAGGACGGGGAGGGTGAGCAAGCGGCTGTGTGGTGCGTGGTTGCCAACTGGGACTAAACCACGACAGCACTGTAGGACTTTTATGGCATAGCTTACTTTCTGTTGCTCCTGGAAACTTCTCCGTGCATGCACACGGTCATGCAGGCACCACCCAGTAGCAGCACCCTTCTGCATAAGGAAGAAATCTTTAAGCCCTGAAGTATTCAGGCTCATGGAATTCAGGCCCAGAGAGGTAGTGGAGGCCCCATCCCTGGAAACATTCAAGGCCAGGTTGGATGGGGCTCTGAGCAACCTGATCTAGTTAGCGGTGTCCCTGCTCACTGCAGGGGGGTTGGACTAGATGACCTCTAGGGGTCCCTTCCAACCCAAAGCATTCTATGATTCTATAAGGGTTGCTGGACCAGACGAGGAAGCCGCATTCCCCAGGTTGTCCACAGGGTTCCAGGAAAAGGCGACAATGCTTCTGTGCCGGTTTTGGACACAGCTTAAGACAGCTCACTGAGCATAAATTGTGAACTTAACCTCAAACAGACTTGCTTTAAGTTACTTTTTACTTCAAAAAAAAAAAAAAAAAGGTGAAGAAAAAGAAGCGGCAGCACTGCCCTGTTTGCAGCAGCGCCATCCCACTTGAGCGTACTCAGCAACATTTGAAAAGCGTAGGTGATGAACTGCAGTCTTTGTGGCATATGTGCGCCTCCGAGAGAAAAACGAAATCTGTTGTGTCAAGTTGGCTTCGGCTTATGCTCCAAGGGTTGTTGTGACGAGTCTGGAAGGTGCGGAAACTTTTGTGAAAGATCAGGTGCGATGGCAGAGAATGAGTGTAACTCTGGGGGGAGGAAGCTGGAGTATTTGAGGTCAGTCTAAATCGGCAGCCATCAGCTGGGAAGGGAGCATGGCCGCTTTAGCAAAAGCATCCACCAATTCAACAACTTCCCTCAGATGTTTGGGTTGGAAGGACTCAGAAATAGCAAATCTTCCCCGCTGACGTTAGCTGAAATGGCTACTGGGCAACCTTGTTTTCCTTCCCTTTCCGTAAATGAGCTCCCTTTTGGCAGAAACGTACATGAGTTTCAGAGCTTTCCAAGCCAGGTTAGAAAAAGTTGGCCCCTTTCTTTCCAAAACTAACCGTCGAGGCAGTCCCAACGTGCTGCAGACATCTCTGCATGTGTGAATCCTGTGCAGGCAGTGGTCTCCCTTCTTCATTCATGTATGCACTTGTTATGGAGGGAAGGGTTGGTCTGGCTGGGAGTGCTAAACAGCTAAAATTTCTAAACAAAAAAATCTGGTCCTCTTTAAATGTTGGCGGACAGATATCTGTCTTCCATCTGTGGCAGCCTATGCCAAACAGCAGAAGTACTGCAAAGTTTGTGTTCTGAAACCTTGGAGAAATAACTGGCACGCTCCAACTTATTTTTTTTTTTTTTAAACGACATGCAAATCTGAAACATTAAACACAGAAACTAACGTTAAATTGTGACAAGCAGGCAGAAGCCGGGAAGTTCAGCTGGAAGGGTTGTGCCTCACCTCTTCCATCCATGCAACAAAGCTCCCGTGCAGGGCACGGAGCCCTTCGGCACTGCTGCACGGGCATCGCTGTCGACTAACAGCGGGCGGTGGTCGCTCACCAGGGAGGTGATCCCCTGGCTGTCCCCTTCAGTTGGGTGACCCAAGGTGTTGCATGGCCTGATGTAGCAGGGAGGAAGGTGGCTGGTAGTCTTGCAGGTGTGCATGGCTCGCAAGACCCCTCCAGAGGTGCAGGGGGGCTGTTTTCTTTCCCTTACAACCAGAAAGGTTGTAACGCCGCAGCGGACGGTGCCGGGTTTGAACGGCTGTTTCCTCAAACAGCTCCTTGCTGGAGTGCTCAAGCAAGGACACTCCATTCAGAAGAGGGGAACGCGGATGAAGCAGCGGGCTGTAACTGCTGTGTTTGCTCCTTGGGGACATGGCCTGCAGG
>NW_009260799.1:606466-608926 GCF_000687185.1 Egretta garzetta
GCCTTGAGGCTGCTTCAGGAAAAAACTGGGGTTATAACAGTCCTCAGCCAGCCCTGAGCCAGGAGTTACATACAGATGTTTTGTCTATTCCTCTTCTTACTTGGAGCTTCATCCAAAAAGGACTGTGTTGCTCTCGGTGAGCTATGGAGCAGCTGGGAAGTAAAGCAGGACTGCGCATCAGCCAGTACCGTCTGGGCAGTAGCAATTTGGTTTGGTTAGAGAAGGTGTCAGCTTTTAGTGGTTCCCTGTTCATTTTTAGTTTGCTTCCCCGTCCAGGCACTGCGCCGTATTTAGTAATGTGCGTCTCTGCTGTGTTGTCCCTTCTATTTATCAAAGTTACTCTAAGAAGTTTCGCGTTAAAACACTTCCCTTGCCTGAATTGGCTCGTCACTGCAACCGTTTGTCTCCCTTTGCAGCGCTAGGAAGCGTGTGTTTACAGTAGGTGATTACAAGGGCACCAGTTGGGTACCTGGGAACCTGGGAGCTGTGTCTTCTGATTCACTGGAATGGTCGTGGCTGAGTCACGCTGCTAAACATGCCGTATGTTACCAAGTAACGCACGGTGTTATTAATTGAGGATGTCAGTAATGTGGTACACAACTGTCAGACTTCAGAATTAAAGTACTGATAAGGAGCTTTGAAATAGGCTTGTTTCAGCTTGGTTACTGGTTATAACACCAGTAATTCTGAACAGAAATTTAATTCTAAATGCAAGAAAACAAAAGAAAACGGAGGCGGTCTTTCTGCTTATATGGCTTAATGACATTGGGTATTTAATAAAGCGACAGTCCCCTTATGATGTGAGTGTGCCACCTTAGAGTACTCACCTAGCCAGCTGTCACCTGCAAGAATGATTTCTTTGGACCTCCTGAAGCTCCATTGCCGAGCTGCTGCCCGTCACTACATGCCATGGGTGCATGGGGTGAAGATGGTAAATGTCCAAGTAAATGCTGACGGTCAAGAAGTGGATATGATCTGCTGTAGATTCTGCTATGTCTTTTTACTCTGTTTGCTTAGGAAAATGTTTCCGAGTTGGAGAGGCAGGTGCACGCTCTTGTGCGGTGCTCTCTGTGCAGGTACTAATCGCGCCTTCTGCTCCCCGTCCCCGTGCATCCCAGCGATGCGTTTTGCTGTTTGCTGCGCAGGGACTGGGTCTGTGATCCTACCCATGCGTACAGTGTGTGGTAGCCAAATAGAGCAACACAGGAACGGAGTATCATTATTTTGTCAAGACAAGATACCCAGCACAGAGTATCATAAATTGATCCCAGGAGGACAGACCTAGAATATAAACTGTAGTGCTTTGAATATATGTGTGTTATAATTGTATTAAACGCTTTGCAGCAATTTGTATTGTATTACAGCTGATAAAGTATTTTACCTCGTAGTAACTAGCTAATGTAAATAGTGTTGATATTTTTCTTTTCCATATTTATAATTACATTAATTGCTTTGCGTATTAATAACAAACAGTTCAGTGTCAGAGCCCAAGTTGTAGCTGCCAGTAATCCACAAGCAACTTGTTTGCATATTCAAAATATGAAACCGAAGTATAATTGTGCTTTTTGCAGGC
Source organism: Egretta garzetta (assembly GCF_000687185.1). NCBI lineage: Eukaryota > Metazoa > Chordata > Aves > Pelecaniformes > Ardeidae > Egretta > Egretta garzetta. Next base: position 608,040 of record NW_009260799.1, read on the forward strand.
ACGTATCTTCACAACTTAAATTTTACATAATAAAGCCCACTGTGTTACTTAAATATTGTCATGTTCAATATCAAATCTAGTGCTAATAGAATGTCTTTCGGAAATGAAGAGAAACTTTGTGCTAAGAGATCAGAAGACATCCAATGGAAAATAAATGAATAGCTCAACTTAGCTAGGAATTGTGGCTTATTTCCAAATAAAGCTAAACTTTTAAAAAGATGTTTCCTGCCTTTGGAAATAGACTTTTTCAGAAGCCAGAGCTGGAAGATCCACATGCAGTGCATTTTTTTAATTTTTTTTTTTGGTAATGTGATTTAATTGGGCTCACAGAGTGTCACAAAGAAGCATTTGAGGATTGACTACATTCTTTGAGTGGGAGCTATTTTTTTGGAAAGCTTCCAGTGAAGTAATCTTTCGGCATTGGTATTTTGTGGACTTTAGCATTTTTATTCTTGGAGACAAAGCAAATTGAGATTTTAGCATAAATCAGTTAAAGAAAGCCTCCGCTTCAGCTTTCTTTTTTTTTTTTTTATTATTTTTGTTTTCTCTGTAATTATGGTGCTTTATTTGTATTGAACCCCTTGCTGGAGGCCAGCATTTAATACAGCTGGTGGTTTTGAAAGTTTGCAAACCACTGGTATTCGTGCGGGCTGCAGAGTAAGGAGTCAGTTCCAACTTAATATTGCAGGTGTACGCTGAACTATCCGGGGAAGAGCAAAGGTTGATTAAATTCACAAAATAAGGTGATTCGTAGTTTTCTAAATATGTCACTCAACCTAAAATTAACTCGGTTATTTAGCAGTCGCACACATGCTAATGAATCCTGACAATCTCAATGGACCTGCTGCGATGAACTTCACTGTCACCTAATATTATTTCCTCTGTAT
>NW_009260799.1:608967-609365 GCF_000687185.1 Egretta garzetta
TGCAAAGCAAGAACGCTCGGGGATTTTATTTTTCTTTTTTTTGATACCTGCAATTCCAGGACACTAGTAAATTAATTACATTTAATTAGTAATGCTATAAAAGAGGTGCTGCTTTTTTGTGAGAGTGTTTCCTAAAGTTTAATCCCCCAGAGATGTCATGTGTGATAATGATGAAAGTGGCTGCTTCTAAGCCAGCATCAATTGTATTACTTAAGAAATAAAGTTGAAGTTATCTTTTTTGTGCAAAATGTGACAAAATTATGAAGACATTAAGACAATACAGTAAATATGATTTATTATCATTTCTAAATTTAGAACCACCTTGGAATGGCATTTTTTAACTGTGTATTACTAGTAGCTATAAAAATGTTTGAAATTTGTAAGTTAGCCAAAATCTC
>NW_009260799.1:609384-610730 GCF_000687185.1 Egretta garzetta
AGATACAGAAATATATTATTTAAATTAAAATGTGGTTATCCTGCATTTGTACCTGAGTTATGGTTAAATCTCCAAAAGGCTGCCCTGGATTATGAAATACTATCTCTTTTTCCCTTCCCTTGGTTTTTCCCCCAAAGCTTTACAAAAGCCTTGATGAAAATCAACGTTGATCCATAAAATAGACATCACTGTAGCATTGACATGGGTAGGGAACAACAGCTGAAGAGATTTCTGGCCTACGGTTATTTCTGTCAGGAAAATGGAGCTAGATAGAGATATATATAAAATATTTAAAGCTGCTGGGCAATGGCAGGCTGTTTGCAGACAGCTGCATGTTCAGCCTTTTTGGCTGGAATGGTTAAGTGGCTAATTAAGTGGACAAGTCAGGTCTCAGCATGCCCTTGGGGAGAAGTCTGCCATGCCTCAGCTTCCCATGAAAGTTTTGGCAGAGATGGGTTTCAGGCTGCAACAACCTCATTGTAAGATGGGTATGAAATGGACTTGCTAGAACCCATTTTACTGAATTTTACTCAGTGGCTGCCACCCACAGTGAAACATAAAAAGTTAAAAAAAAAAAACCAGCAATTTTGAAAACTGAAATTAAGTCATCACATTCAATTGAATTCCTTTCTGGGTTGTTGCAAATTGTTACTGAATTTGTTTGGTGGTTTGATTTTTTTGGTGAGTTTTTTTAATCATTTCCGTGATTTTCTTACTTGATTCATTCAGTGACATCAGCTGTAGTGACCCAACAGTTGTTTCCGTGGTGACAAATTGCAGTGTTACAAGCATCCTTGAATGAATCAGGTAAGACAAACAGATCAACTAGAAATGGAGAAAGTTTGCTTGCAAAAATAAGCTAGAAACGTTGGGTAAAAGTCTGCAGGAGAATAGCTTGGAAATATTGTAATATAGCTGAGTCTTCAATATATCCAAATATGTCACCATAGCTAGTTTCATAGTGAAGCCACATCTGGTAACAGGAACCAGTCAGAGAACACTTAAAATAGCTAAGTAACACCATAGCAAGAGTGAATGAATGTAACTGCAAGATAAAAAATAAAGCTTCTTGCTCATCCTCTAAACTATGACAACTAGCATCACAGCTCAGTGTGATTAGAATCATAAAATCATAGAATTGTTTTGGTTGGAAAAGATCTTTAAGATCATTGAGTCCAGCCATAAACCTAACACTGCCATTCCACCACTAAACCATGGCCCTAAAGCACCTCATCTACCCATCTCTTAAATACCTCCAGGGATGGGGACTCGACCACTACCCTGGGCAGCCCATTCCAGAGCCTTGCAACCCTTTCTGTGAAGAAATTTTTCCTACTGTCCAATCT
>NW_009260799.1:610824-631204 GCF_000687185.1 Egretta garzetta
AGAAACAGACCACCCCCCTCCTCGCTACAGCCTCCTGTCAGGCAGTTGTAGAGGGCGATCAGGTCTCCCCTCAGCCTCCTCTTCTCCAGGCTGAACAACCCCAGTTCCCTCAGCTGCTCCTCACAAGACTTGTGTTCCAGACCCCTCCCCAGCTTTGGTGCTCTCCTCTGGACATGTTCCAGCAACGCAACGTCTTTCCTGCAGTGAGGGGCCCAAAACTGAACACAGTGTTTGAGGTGCGGCCTCACCAGTGCCGAGTACAGGAGCATGAAAGGTCTTAAGGTCTTAAGGTCTATCTCCTTAATAAACTGCATCTTAAAAGGATATTGAATAGTTCTGCTATATCACAGCTCTAGTTCTGATTCCATACTGGTATGAGCCAGGAGGTCAATTAAAGAAGATGAAGTTGCATCTGGCTTATGTAAATGCAGGTGAAATCTGACTTGCGCTCAGTATATGTAGCAAGGAACATAGGTCCAAATTTAGGAGACCCCAAATGATACTATTGTATGGTATACTGTATCATCATGGATTTAAATACTATTTGGGGTACATGCTAATAATGCCAAAAAGACCCTCAGTGTGTACAATGACAATAAGAATTAATTCCACTCCCGTCATGACAACTCTCAGAGGGAATATTGTGCCTTGCCTGGGCTCAGACGTTATTTCCAGTAAGTATGGAAATAATGGCTCACAGTGCTGCAAAGTGTTAGGAGATCTCAAGGGAAATCTCATCAGATTATGTGATAGGTTTGAAATTAATCCACGTCCCCACTGTATTTACACAATATACGATTGTCTCTCTGATGGCTTATAAGGAAAGGTAAATGCTACCGTCCTAAATCAGCGAGGGGACTTGCTGCAATACATTCTCTTGGTAGAGACTACATTTCTTTCTGAGCTGATACAGGCAACTCAGAAAATGATTATATAACTTCCTTACACTGCAGACGTATTGTTGTCTGGTTTGTAACCTTATTATGCCACATCATCATATTTCTTGCGGTTCTCCTTGCCTCCAGTTCAGCAGACATTAATTTTTACATTATCCTTTTGAAAATCTGAAAGGGAAAAAATCGTTGAGAACTTTTTGCTTCTAGAGTGGATATTGCCCAGCCATAGATCCATCCATCCATTTGAAGGCTTCTTTATAGAACTGCTCTTGCCTCTTTGCAGAATGGTTTGGGATTGTGTCAGGCTTTGCCTGTTCAGGTGTGCAGAACCATGTCATGTTAGGCCCAAGACTGTCTTCTCACCGTCTTTCCCTGAGGAGCAAGGGATTATCATCCATGGAAGAATGTAAACTTCACCAGACTTGCAAGTAGTGAATATCTCAAGAAGGTTGAGTTTCTTGAATGCTGCCTGCTCTGGAGGTAAGTAGTGAATATCTCAAGAAGGATATGACAAACTTGCCAGCCCATGGGTTGAGTTTCTTGAATGCTGCCTGCTCTGGAGGGCATAAGCTAAAAGCTCAATAATGAATCTTTATAAGAATTTAAGCATGCAGGAAAGATGTTCTCCAGACAAGAAGTCTTAAAAGGACTGGAAGAGGAATGGTCTACTTCAGTGATCCCCTTCTACCCTGAAGTTTGAATACCAGTGCTAATTATTTTTGGAGGCCCAGGGCAAAGAGAAGTTGCCATATGAGAAGTGCAAGGCCTGCTAGCCTGGACTACACCTTTACTTTTTTAAAGCAAAGTAACTTTCTACGTTGCTTTTGTGAACATGGAAATAAAATAGGGGAGACACTATGCATTGCTGCAGCTTCTTTCTCCTCTCATTGATTTGTATCTGGCTTCCACATTTAGCTCCCAGTCTTCCCTGGGGCTTCCTTCCCATTGTAAAATCCATCCTTTCTCCAAAGGCATTTTCTTCGATCCTTTATAAGTTCTTCCTCAAAGATTCAACAATCCAGTGAAGAAACTCTAGGATCCTTTCTGTTGATTTTTGTTTCCTGGTAGCCTGTCCACAGACAGCCTTACAGTTCTTTTTGCTTATTGTCTATGCTTGCTTTTATTCTTAAGAGGACCCATCGCCTTTTCCTTCCTATAGCCACTAGCTGTGGCAGGCAAAGGGTTGATTGGGCAACCACCTTCTATCTTTCTGCAAACTTGTTAGGTTCATGCAACATTTGGTACAAACACTGGGTTTGATTTTCTGTAAACTCTAGTTCTACTTAGAGCTGCTTTTTTTTTTTCTTCTCCTTTTTGATAGACTGTTGGATCAGTGTATCAGCAGTCACATCTGACACTAGTGTCAAAACACAATAGATACCTGGCTCCCTTTAATTAATCACACAGAAAACAAGAGAAAGCCCACATCATAATTTATTCCCTCTAATACAAACGCTTCCAGATTCCAATCGTCTTTATCAGCTTTTAAAAAACAATCTGAATATATATTAAAACCTTGTACATTTTATCTGATAGGTACAAACACCTTCATTTCTACTTATTATTCATGGTAGCTGGATTTTGTATGACATTTGTAATTGTATTTTTCCCTCATATGCATTGGGGGAGGAGAAAGGCCTATGTAGCTCTTTATTCTTGTTTACCTTGCTGAGCCAAAGCCATTAGAATGGGACATGCACTGTCCAAAGAGCCGTACACTAAATTCCGCTCTATTAATCACCAAGATGGCCAAAAAGGAGACATGGACTGGTGATACAGCTGCTGCTGACAGCACAAATACAAGACAGTGAGGTTGCAGCAGGAGGATCCGAGGAATCATTATGACTGGTAATGATGTATGAGATGGAAGGAAATCAGGTTGTTTCAGAATCAACATTGGGTTTGTAAGTGACAGTCTAGGGAAAATTGTTATTATTTATCAACTGAACTGGTTTTCAATTGAATTGTTTGGGCTTTTTAAACTTCATATGCTGAGAAATTAATAATTTAAGTACACCTCTTCATGCTTTCTGAAGCATTGAAAAATACGAACCTGAATAGTGTATGGTACTTTAAATTGTGTTTCGCATAGAGGTATTTATCTATTTGTCATGTGGAAGGAAAATTAATAATCTTCTTTGTGCACCAAAACTTTTATACTGAATGTTTTCTGAAATTTCATTATGTAGAAGCCCTATGGAAGCTGTGCTGTTCAAAACATTTTTGTTTTCATGTACTGTAATGTGTATTTGTTCAAACAAAGAAATGCTTATCTGTTGAAAAGATAGCAGTGATAAATTACTTCAGCTTTCGTGCTTACCTACTGTTTTCCATTTGGTATTAAATTCCTCGTTGAATCCCAGAGGTAGATAGATCTGAATTCAAAAAGTTACCTTGATGCCTTTTTTAGCCAACCCCCATGACCTGATGATAAAAAGGAAATTTAGTCGTCTAAAGGACCATCCTTCTTGTATAGTTTAAACCCCACTAGATACCGAAAGGATTGCAATTTTTACCATTTTCTCTGAACTGTATTAATTTTCAGAAGATGTGCAGGACCTCTACCTTCACTGTCACAACAACAGCACTTTAGATATCAACAGTGTAACTATCTGTTGAATCTAAATAGCATGCAAATTGAGCTTCCCATGCTCATCCTATCTCATTATGGGTAATGCTGCATATGCTCTGTTAATCCTTTTGAAAAATTATTGACTCCTGAATAACTTTCTTTTGCGACTGTAAATCATATCTGAATGGTTTTTTTTTTCTGTCATTGACTTTCAAGTTCAAGGGTCTGTTTTATTTCTCATCAGAAAACAGATTTCTCCCTGTGCTTAACATGAAGTATTCTGGGCTCGTGTTTTCCATTTTAATGGAGGTTCATCAGTCTCCCCACCTTCTCCTCACTGAATAAGGGATCCTTATGCAATGCACAATGGGGGCATACAAAACCAGAAGAGTAACAAAATGGTTTAAAAAGCTAAAAGGCAACACGCTGTAAGTTAGCTGTATTAGCATATTTGAACATGTAAGAAAAAGTAATTGGGAACTCTTCCCTCATTTGCCAATCTTTACCGTGCATCAGTTGATAGAATAATTCTTATTTACAAAATAGCAACACTGGCCTTAAAATAGGAGATGCTGTATATCTCAGCTGACTCTTGAGGTCTGTATCTTCATCTACATTTTAGCTGGTCCTTATTGGCTGCCCACTGAAGGACTGTAGATGTCTGCTTGTGAAGGAGATGAAGTTTCTCACACTGCTTTAGGAGAAGAATTTCCGGCCCTGGGATGAACGAACACGTGCACTTGACCAAGCACTTAACATCAGCATGAGCCAGTTTCTATCTGATGAGTATGAAGGGAGCCTGAGCTGTCTGGGTTTGATGTGGACAGTAATATTTTTCATCTGAATGAGTCCAACCCAGTGCATTCAGAGATTCGTGCCTGCTAGTTTTTCTCTTGATAGGCTAAGTTTTCTCTAGAGCAATTTTGCACCATTATTTCTGTCACTGCTCTTCCTTTTGTAGTGCCTTCTGATACTGATTGTGACTGAGACCCTCTTTCCTAACTCCCACCCAAAACATTAGGAATCTTGTGTTTTGGTATAGAGGCACACTGGTCCACCAACTAAAGCCCAGAGTTCAAATGTTTGGGCATTTTTTACTTGCTCTACTACCAACTCGTCCTCTGACTTTCCACTGTGTGGTGATGGTATTGGCCTGTCTTTTGGTTTCCCTATCTCTTAAATGGGAGTACTGATAACGATGGTTGCTCATGTACTAGAACAGAATAGTTCAGCTGGAAGGGACCTACAACGATCATCTAGTTCAACTGCCTGAACACTTCAGGGCTGAAATGTAGCTTACTAATATTGAGATATGGGACATCTTCTTGGTAAGGTAAAATTCTGCTAAGCTCAATAAACCACTCATTATTAGAATTACTATTAACATCATTACTGTTATTATTTCTGGATTCCAACTGGGTCCTCCGCATTCCTAAAGGGATTGGTTTTAGTGTGAAATCCTACGAGGATGCACTTTTAAATACTGAAAGTCAAGGACATTTGGTATCTTGCAGAGCTGGCTCTACAGCAAAGGCAATATTACTGTTACTTTGGTGCCACCAGAATTCAAGCCCTTCCAGTGTGGAAGAGCTGTCTGACAACACGATTTTGAAAATGCTACTTCACATTAAAAGTAAAAGGAGAAAATTGTCCCCAGGATGGTATTATCTGTGTGTAGCCGGAAGTTTAACAAGGAGCTCTTCCAGATATATTCCTACTCTTTTGGAAAAAAAATCTGTTTTCTGGAGTACATTAGCCTGCAGAGGGGAAGAAAGAAGGACGCTATTAGTATGTTTTTCTATTTAAACACAAATGCTTTCTCCTAACTCTAATTGAGAATAGAGGTAGTTCTTTTTGGCAAGCAAATGCCTATTAAGGGCAGTTTGCTGGACGCGTTTGTGCTATTCTGTAATCTTGGTGGTCTCACAAATGGGCACAATCCCCAGGAAAATGACAGCAGGCATAAGTTAATTACATAAAAGAACCACATCAGTGTGTTGGTGGAAGAGGGGAGCACGCAGCTCACCTCCCGCCGACGCTGTGGTTGACTTCCTTTGTGAATGATTTCCCAACCCAGCAGTCCTGCCCTTCAGTGAGGGCAGGGTTTTGGCGCTGGGAGTTAGAATTCGTGGGCTTTTGCCAGGAAATCCCCTCTCTGTTAACAGTGACGGGCTGCTGCAATTCTTTGTTCCCAAAGGAAATATATATGTTTGTGTGTATATATATATATATATTTGATTTTATTGATAGTGTTTAGACTGGGTAATTTGAAATGTGAGGGGAGCAGGCAAGCTGTATTTTGTGGAGCCTGAGAGCATCCTCTTTCTGGAAAATCTTTCTGAAATTATGTTGTGGTGAGCAGAATTTGATCCATTCTATAGATAAAAGAGGCTGCTGTTTACAAATATTTTGATGAAGCGTAGACGCTGTGGTGTCTAGATGGCATGATGGATTTCATTATACTCAGAAAGTAATCCAAGCCTGTTAGAGACAAGTAAATAACGTCAAATTTCTTTCTTTCTTTCTCTTTCTTCTTTTCTTCCCTCTGTCGTGCCTGAATATTAACAATGAGCTCTTACAAAAGCCTTTGGTGACCCTTCGCACATAGCACCGCTCCGTGTGAAATTTTATTACAATGAAATCATCAGGGGAAAACAAGAAATCAGCCTGGCCAGATAGTTATTACCATGCTTTAAAAAGGTAACAACCTTTGGAGACTGGACTTTCAGTGGGCTGATGACGTGTCTCAGCAGAGCTGGCTTTTCCCCCTGCAAGTCCTTGAGGGTCACGAGGAAAGGAAATACTCTGCCATCGGGCTCTTGCCCTCCTCCTACCCCATCCCTCACAGCAGCACGGTGTTTACTGTTGTTAGTAGCCACCTGCTTCCCTTCAAATCCTCCTCATGCAAAACACAGTCGTTTCAGAACAGTCATTATACGTTTGGAAATGGCAAAGCAATTCTCCAAGTCCCACTGATTATGTTGTATAGCAACCCTACTGTATGCCATTTCTGCTGCTTGGAAGGCTGGTAGCTGCTTGGCAAGCTAAAGAAGAAGCTTCTTTCCAATAATAGTGTTTTTCTTTTATCCTGGAGTGTGGTATTATTTTTCTAGTGGTATGATTAGAAAAGAAAATATATACAAAGCTAAAGAAATATTCCAATATATTTATAATATAATATTATGATGGGCATTAAATAAAGTCATTCAAGTACTTGAGTTCATTCAAGTATTTTGGGGGCTTTTTAAAAGAAATAATTGTTGCACAGAAAATCTCGCCTGAATAGCAATTATTTGATTAAAAGAATACTGGCCCAGGTCTTGTGCTTGGCTTTCTATAAGCTTAACCATGCAATCATTTTTTATTGCCATTGTTGAACATAGATGGATTTAAATAGGGCTTCTCCCACGTAGGTTCTTTAATGATACTTTTAAGGAAGAGAGCACAAGTGGATTGAAGTGAAATCCCAAACCCACGGCTCGGGAAGAGTGTGGGACAGGGTGTGAAAGGAACCCTGGAGCTGTCAGAAATGGCAGGAGTAGCATTACACAGCAAGGAGACCAGAGAGCTGGAGTCATTCTGAGGATGGAAAAAAAGCGTTCTTTCTCCCAAGAGCCCTTTGCTTTGCCTGGATGTGGGCCCCATTCGCTCTGAACCTATTGCTGCCTATAACAATACTTCCAAATGCAATTGGCACCCATTCCAGCTGCCTGCAGGCAGTGATAGAAAGCAACCTGGGTTTCTAGGGTTTCTTAGACCCACCCTACCTAAGAAATACAATTTCTTAACTGTGCATAAGGAGAATAAAGAACAACTAAGTGGAAGAATTGTGCTAAAATCTTTGTAAAACTTGAAGCAACGCATATTCTGTCCATTGTAATCTGAAGTAATGAGCTGGAAAGACGTGTTATATTGCTGCAGAACTTGACAAGGAGTAGATAAGTGCCAGAGGTTGAGCCTCTAGGACTCTGGGCAAAGCTTCGTGCTGCTGGAAACATTCTTGTTTTGCAAAGTGAATAGTAGCTGATTGTTAAAGCATGGTCCCTGCTGATGGCAGGAGTTTAGAAAATGGCTAAGACTCTCAAACGAAATATAGTTGAAAATAAGTTTTAAACAAGAAGAACCCTGTCTGCAAAAGCCTGTGTGCTGTAAAATTCCTTTTGCCAAGAATGGAACAAGCAGGGACTCGTCAGATAAAGAAATAGCAACAAACAAACCCAACTTTTCCAGAGGTGATGGAAATGTGCTCAGAGCAATGATGCAAGCCCTCGGTGATTCTGGGTGTGTCGCCCACATCTTTCCTTTCCAAAAAAGTCCAGAAATATTTGGTGTGTCCTTAATGGTCTGGAGAGACTTGGCAAGAGCTGTCACTGAGTGTTTATTTGAACCTTAGTTCCAGGGAAGTATGAAGCAGATATTCATTCAATCTCGGAATCACAGGAAGAGTTGAAAAAAACAGAGGTGCAATTAGTTACCTTAAAGGCATCTGTTCTTTACAGGTTCAAAGAAAACAGATGTGTTTCTTGTCTACTACCGTTGTAAATTTTGCAGGGTTTATGTAGAAAGTATTGTATTTATCAACAAATAAATACTTTAAATGGTGCATAAATGCCAATGGGCTTTATAACAGAATTCTGGAGAATTACCACAATGGTTTATTCCCATTAGCGTAACCTATATTGTCTGAGAAGCTGCCACCCTAACTCTCTCTGTTGTTAGTGGTCTGGAATATATTTGGATCAGGTCACTTCTGTATTTTACATATCCTAAAAAGATGGTTTTGGTCTGAAAGAGAAGTACACGAAATTATTAGTTTTTCCAGTAGCATTGTAGAAATGAAAGTAGATTGTGTGAATGGGAGGGAGGAATCATTGTTTTGAGTTTCTACCTGGTGGTCAGGTTGGAGACAGATTGAATAGACAGAAGGAAACTCAGTTCTCCAGGAGCACGTCTGAAAATATCGTAGAAGGGCCTGTTGTTCTTTTAGTTCCACATCTACTTTCCAAAACATCCAGATAAATCCAGAGTTAAGGGTGTTTTTTTTGTTATAATAAACACATATTTCAGAAAAAAAGTAAAGTAAAAATTTAATGGGCTATGCCTGCCCATCTTCAGTGGGTGGCTCCATAAACAGGAAAATAGATAAAAGAAAATAGCATTGAGTACTATAACTTCTATAGGAATTTCACCACCACAGGTCTGCATAAAATCAATACGCTTAAGCCATTCAGCTTCAGCTGTTAGGGGTTTGACTTCGTAGATCTTCTGGGTTAGCATAAACTATTTCTGTTGCGCACCTCGCAGGAGCCCAAGAGTTTCGACATCCTGGAGAAGGTGTCGAACAAAGACAGAGAATCCCCACTGCTCATTTGCTTTGGACATCAGGCAAAAAACACCTTGCTGGTTGTTATTAGATTATCCCTGTTCAGAGTATTAAACAAGGTTAAAACTTGAGTTATTTTTTCATCCAGACGCTATGACACAGTAGGAAACAGGTGTGCATATTTCGGGATAGGATTTGACCTAAATTTGCTTCTTGGTCAGATTTACGTGCTGACCTTTTACTTTTGGGAACTCTGAATCACTCTCTACTGTGGTCTGAAAAAGTTGCTGACTGATAAGTGTTAGTGATTTATATTTCAATACCCCACATTTCTTTGCTGGTCTATTCTGTTTGTATACAGCTGTAAGTGGGTTCCCCAGTCAATACCAGTGTCTCAGGAATTTGAGACTGTGTCTGGGAGAACTGTGTTATCTAAAAGGAGAAGAACAACCATTTGGGGTGGCGGGGAGGGGACGGGAATGGGCTTTACCCTTGTCAACAGAGCAAAGGAGGGCAGGAGTTTGTAGATGTTGTTCAGATGCAGCAGTTGTTTCGTCTTCATCACCGTTATGCCATGAGTGAAGAGCAGCAGAAGAGGGAGAGAAAGGTCACTCAAAGGGAAAAAGAAACTGAGGGAAAAACTAGAAAAGCATAGCATGGAGCGAAGTAGGGACAGCAGATGGAACGAGTCTGCCAAGAGCTGGAGATGAAGGCCAAGAGGAAATGTGGTAAAGCCCCTGCCAGGCACTGTGTAGGTCTGCACTGCACTTAAAGGCAGCTTTCTCCAGGCTAGCAATTACGTCTGGCTGGTTTGGGGAGCTCCAGGTAGCATCCATGAAGATGCAATGGCAAAGACTTCAGCTTGGCTGTTCAGGGATCCTAGGAATGTATTTTGGATGCTGTCACACTGATATCTGTGTTTACTTTGTTTTAACAACCGTTACCAGCCAGGAAAGACAGATTAAGGTAGCATAGTGCTGCAAATGCACCTTTGTTCTCTCCTTCCTTCCCCCCTTTCCTCCCCATTGCCCAAAGGCTTTTTCGCCTTTGCTTCTCCTACCAGATAAGAGTCCCTGCCTAAATATGTAGTAAGGAAGACTCGCTGAAGCAGATTCTTGACCTGACTTCAACCCAGCTTCACATTTGTGTATGAAAATGTAATAGGGTAATTTATCACCTTTATTCAGGTAAACAGATAAAATTGCGGACAGCTAGCAACCTTCATTTGTATGCTGAGAGTTAGAGGGAAGTTCGGCAGTTAGATAGCAGCACCTTTCCCCGTCTGATGTGGATTACTCAGAAGGGAGTAATCATCTTTCATAGTTTTCCACCGGCAGCCTTACCTGATACTGGCAGGTAAATCACAGAGCGGAGCATGGTGCTGTCCTCTAGCTTTGATACTTGTAATTGTAGCAGTTCTTCAGCAAACATCCAGTATAACCCATGCAGGACTTTCAGTATAGCTTTTAAAAATAACTAAGGAGTTTGAGATAACCGTGCTCTATATAAGAGCAAACAATAAAGCGCATGTGGAGGAGGCTTCATTAAGATTGCTTGACCTATGAGCACAATAAAAAAGAGGACAAGACGGGCTTTCCTAGTGATTTACTTTCTATGCCCATGAATCATGTTTTTTTCCTCTGTTATTGTGATTACATTTTTTTTCTCAGCGCTGCTCACCCTATCATTATGGGTAGAAAAAGTAAAGGGATTGTGATATTTTCTCAGCAGTGATGAAAGGAACAGGACACTTCAAGGACATGCTATAAAAGTTGTTAGGACTGCAAGATGCTGTAGCTTCTTCAAGATGAAAGTATTGTGTACTGCCCATATTGGATCAATGTGAGTCACGCTGAAGGATGCTAGCTATACCATAAGTGATATTGATTTTGCATGTTTACTTTTTAACTTATCAATTATATTAACTTCCTTTTTCCCCCCAGCATTTGTGGGTGGGTACACTTTTGAGGCTGTAAACGCCACGGGAAGGAGCCGGGCAGTTCATGTCGGCAGAGAATCTGGCAAAAGACACTGTTTAAATATTTACCACCAACAACAGAGGGTTGTCGAAAAAATAAGTTTCAGCGTATTGTCTTCAAGGGGCTTACTGGAAAAGAAAAAATAAAGGCACAGAAGTTGGAAATTTTTAAAGAGCTTTCAAAATGCTAAGGAGTATTTGCAAAGTAGTGCAAGTCAAATTTTAACATGGATTGATGTGGGTTGGCTTTTTCCCCTATTTTTGGTAGAGAGGAAGGGAAGAGAAAGCAGGAGGGGCTGGGTGCTCTGCAGTCGGCGAGAAGCCCTGGGATTGGAAACCACAAAATGAAAAACAGCAGATGTGAAACAGTGGCTTCTGACTTCCTTCGTATGAGCACAAATGCATCAACTTAACAACATCATTTAAAACTCCTCTTTTGGGGCCATGGAAGAGAAGAACATGGAAGTAATTAGTACTAGTCTAAAAAAATCCACAAGAAGACATTTGTCCTTGGTAAAATGTTTCTCCGTATTGCTTTATCGTTTCTATTTATCCAGACAAATTATTCCCCAGACGTAAAGCAGCACTTCTGACATCATATGAGATTACTATGCAAGATTATAATGTGGACGTGGCTTTGTCACAAAAGACAAATGTTCCTTGGGCCGTGTGGCAGAGCTGTTTGCTGAATGAAGGGAAGGATGGAAAGCCCCACGGTATGCCAAACTTCAAGCTGTAGTTCCCTTCAAAAATAATAATTTTAATCCAATTATACTAGCAGGTCGGAGAAGCAGTGGGCTTTCATACTGATAGTATTGTGTGAAATATTAGTTGAGCTATGCAGCTGAATAACTAGAGAGGATTTAATTATGACAGTTACTGGTGTTTTTCAGAACATCAAAGACCTACCCAGCAGATTATGCAGCAGATGTGTTTATTACGTGAAGTAGAAGTTGATCGCTATTTTCTGGATATTTGGGGGTTTTGTACCAAGTGAGAGCGTAATTATTGAATAACTTCTACTACAGTTGTTACAGGTGTGGTTTTGTTTTGTTTTGTTCCTCCCTCCCCTGGTAGTTACCTTTATCTGGTAGAATATGAATTTCTCCTTAATAGAAGCTGTGGAGAAGAAGCATCAGCTTCTAATTAGCCCAGTACACTTCACGTGGTACTACCAAGCATGTGGTTTGGCGCACACAGATGGGTTTATCTTAAAGTTGGTATTTTTTAACTCATGCAACCTGAGTACTGTTTTTCGTCAGAAGGAGTTGAAGCAGTGACAGTGGTACAAATCTTCTCCAGCTCCGCAAGAATGGCGGGAAACATAGGCTGTTATCAACAGAGCAAACACAGGTCCCTCACAGGTGGGCTGAAGGATATTCTTTTCCATTTTGTTAAAATATCCACAGGCAGCCAGAAACAATCTAATTTTTGCGATGCTGTTTTATTAACTGAAAGAACCTCATGACATTTTTACATATGAGCTGCATCGTGAGGTCTCAGCTCTTCTGAAGACAGCAGCTACAGTGGATCAAGTTTGTGAGAGGTTGAGGTAGGCATTATAGCACACTTACCGCACATACCGTGCTTGTTGCTTTTCCATGGTGTGCTAAGTCAATACTATAAACACCAACCACCTCCAAAACTGGATAAGTTCCTGTGCTGAAGTTGGAGGGGGGACATGACAGACCAAGAAAATGATGGGAATGCAGTTGTTTGGTGCCTCCGTCGCATGCCAGCTTCTCATCAGCTGTGAAAGGATGAAACAGCACCAATACCAATGGGATCGCTCCCCTTTTTACCAGCAGTAGTGTTAGTTCTGTGGCATTCAAGTACTATAGGACTTGAGGAGGCTTGTGGCAGATTTCTGAGATAGATAGTTTCTAGCTGAGCGTAGTTTTGTTTAGGTCTCCCTTGAAAAAAACACAAACCCAAAAGGCACCATTTGGGAGAAAAAGCTTGTGATGTTCAAAGTAATGTATTTCCTAATGATAGCGCTGAGTATGGGAACAGATATTTCTCTGTTATCTGCCACATTGAGTTCAGATGCAAAGCAGTACACAGTGTGAAAACATCCCTTTTTGCAGCAGCAGTGTTTGAAGAATTTCTTCTGGGAAGAGCACTGAACTGGTAGATCACTGCTGAGGTCCTTTTGGCCTAACAGGCCTTTTCCAATTCTGCAAAGCTGACAACAGTTAAGGGAAAAGATGAACAGAGTTTTCTGGGATGCTGCATCAGTTGTATGAGAAATAGGAGTGGGTCATTCTGGACATAAAATTTCATGGAAACATGTTTTGTCAGCATCAAGAAATTTGACGACCCATCTGCTGAGGGTGTGTCCGCTTCTTCTGCGATGACATCTGTTTGGAGGGAGGTGTAAAATTCCCCTTGTGATTCATGCCAGTGCTACAGAGCTGGGAAACTCCTGCTCCTTCTCTTCTCTTGTTATGTTTGGTGTCTCACCCTTGAATGGGAAGGACTGTGGTTTGCTAAGGGTCCCAGCGGAAAAGAAGGTTTAATAAAAATTGGGAGGAATCAAGTGGTAATTTCTCATATCGTAGATGCTGTGAAATTTGGCTCTTATTGTGGCACTATTAAAATGTTTGAGAATGGTTTATTTCTTAAAACACCATTAAAAAGATTTTTGCGATGCATCCCTCCCAAAATGGGTTAACAAGTAAGAAAGCGGAAGGCAAAATGGGGAAGTTTGTTTCAGAATCATGGATATTGTGCATTAGATATTCTAGATTAGAATGGAAAACCTGGTATTTAAAACTGCTGTTCAAAATCTCATGGTTTGGACTGGTTCATTTTCTCTTCCCCTTGGGTTTGAACATTTCATGTCCCTTGGAAATTAGATGTTGAAACTAATGTTCCCAGTAATCATGCATTAAGCTGGAAAGTGCTGGATCTCAAGCATATTAAGCAGTAAATACTCTGAGTTTTTATCGTTGCCACACACCTTTTGATAGCAGTCCCATAATAATATAATATGATGCCTCGAACTGATGTGTTTATTGTTCTAAAAAGATGAATAGGCAGATATTGACCCTGGCTGCCAGATAGAAGGGAAGATTTCCAAGCATTAAATGTAATATTGAACTTGCTGCATTAAATGGTCTATCTTTATTTTGGCTAGGCAGCTTATCTGTTAATTGTCATCTGTAAACCTAGTTACAAATATTTTTTTAAATCCTGTCAGAAAATCAAATCCTGTATTTGCAGTCCTAGTGGGCAGAGGAACAGGTCAGTCTCTTGTCTTATTGTGATATCCTGAGCTCTTCAGAATGGTTCCACATCTGTGCATTTTGAGGTGAATACTGCTGTGAAATCCAGGTCACTTCAGTTGCACGACAGCTTAGAGGTTTTTTGATAATATATATGCCCACTGAGTTACAAAAATCAGGTTCCTCAAGGCAGGCTTTCTTAGCATGGGCACAGTCTTACAGTAAGGTATCGAACCAGTCTTTTTTACCGAGTGGAGCTGCCTCTGCCTCACGCTTTGCAGCTCGGAAAATGGGCAGATGAAGCACAGGACAACCGCTGAGCCCATAAGCGTATCCTTAAAGGGATCTATTTTGTGGAATTAGAGAAAATAGAGTCTGTTTGGAATAATCTAGCTAAACGACCAAATATTCAACTTCCATTTATTTTCAGTTGTCTGTGAAGGTAAGGAGATTAGTGTTTGCCTACAGAGGAATCACATTGGATCTGCCTTTTAAATTGTTACAGGATATACAGCTGGGTAGGCACATCTGTAGGGCTGAAATGAGAGAACTCTCTCTCGTTTGTTTTCTCCAGTCAAGCATAAATCTCTAATTTTAAGGGCATTCTACCCTTGGCTTAGATTTGTTTATTTTAGTTTTATAGACCCCATTTTAAATCCATTTTAATGAGCTGTTTATGCAGCGATACTGTTTTTAATATATGTTTAGGTTCTATGTGACTCTAAGTCAGGCAATGATGCGTGAAGAAGGCATGAATTAATAATATGGCAAAGGCAACTGAAATACCTCCGATGTACCAGCCAGACAAGATTTTGATTTGGGTGCCTGTCTGCCGGTTTGCTTGCCCCTGCCTGGGACCGACAGTTCAAGCTGCTGTTTCTCTCCTCAGGGGTGACTGATTTGGCTGGCCCTGGTGCATCCTGGAGCTGGTTCGGACTCCCAGCCTGGTGCATGAACGGTCTCAGTGATGCTGTGGTTGTGAGTGTGGGATGAAGATCAGGGGGCGGAGGGATGCTAGGAATCGGCATTTCGTCCCATGTGCCATCTGCAGGACAACGTTCCACACTTAGCTCACTCTCTATGGGTGAAGTAGAATGGTACTAAGACTAAAGCCAGCACCGCTAATCAGCAAAATAGTCAGCTTCACCCAAGGCCATAGCTGGCTGGCTTGAGAACCTCTGCAAGTATCCGAAAAGCGTTGCAAGCAAACATAGATCCCAGAAACCCAGAAGCATCTCTGATAGGGAGCATGACGCATGGATCTTAGCTGGGCAAAGACTTCTCGGATGCTCTGTTTGCCTGCAGCTTTTCTAATTGCGGCAGATCTGCACGGGACAGTTCGGTGACCTGAGCCTTGCCACCACGCAAGGCATGACAAGGCCTTTTGATCGTCTTTATGTATGCCTACTTCCCGGCCACTCATAAGGAGCTTCATAATTTGTCTCCAGACACATCTTGAATATAATAACAAGAATAATTAAAACTCAAATAGCAATTTGATGCTCTGACCATCTGGGATCCAGGCTGAGAGCTGACATATCGTACAGACCCTAAAGCTGTTAGTAAGGTAAGCTTTCTTACTCTTTTTTGTAATTAATTTAAATGGTTCTTAAATGATTTTTAAATGAGTTCGTACTCATGACAGCTTTGAAAATCTCTGTCTTGCCGGTGGGATCTGACTGCTGCTTCTACTGCTGTGTCTTGGTCTGATTCCCAGCTGGAAAAAATGAACCTCTGTATCAGCTGGGTGCAGCCTCAGCACAGCGATAAAGGAAAGCAGACAGAAATAGTTGGAAGCTTTTCTAAACACCATTTAAAGAATCCCTTTTCTAATATATGGACCCCAGAGAGAAAAGAAAACAGGGAGGAAGAGGATATTACATATGCTTTATTAGCATAAGCATGTGATGGCTGTGTTACTTGCTTGAAAAGAGGATACCGAGAAGTACCGAGTATATGAAGTTAAAGCTGATGAAAGTGTAATACACAGCAGTGTTTTATGGAATATCACTTTTTAACAGGATTTTCTTTTCCCCTGGTAGAATAGCCTGGAAAGGTTGAATTGGGTTTTATTCCTCTAAGGCAAGAGACTACACATTGAGGGATATATAAGGGAGGAACTTGAAGAATGGCAGAGCCAGAGCAGTTAATTCTGGGCTCACCTTTGGGCTTTTACATCCCAAGTATAGCAGCAGAGTAAAGAGGAGTTGCAGCTGCGCCGATGCTTTTCCAGCCTGAAATAGTGTCCTCACGGCAGGGTGTGCCACTCCAGGGCTGCCATTCCCAGGCTCATTAGGCTCGTTAAGAGACAGAGCTAATGCTATCAGGTGCAGTGGTACACTGCTGCAGATGAGCAACTTTCAGGGCCCAAGTTAAGCCAGGATGGCACTGTACACTGTCACCGTGGCAGCTTGTTTGGAGTTAGGAGGGCTTGTGCTGAGGCTGTGTATCAAACACGGAGGTGCTTGATAGTATCTCATGTCCCCTTAGCTGGGGAAAACCTCCCGTGAGTGTGGTGGAGTTAGACTTCCAAAAGCCTGTAGAGGAGGACCAGTGAGAATGAATTCCAGTTAGCAGCAGAGGGGAGAGGGAATCCATCCAGATGCCAGACGCTGGGTTCAGCGGAAAAGGAAAGGGAAAAAGGATGGTTGTTTCCCTGGAGGACTTCTTTTAAGTTACAGGTGACGGTGGGACAAGTGAGAAACTCTCTCTCTTATCTAAGGGTGGACATAGGTTTTTTTGGCCAGTCTAATACTGACTACGCCATTTTTGTTTCATTAAAAACCTCTGTCTTTAATGCAAGAGGAGTGGCAGAAAAACATCCTGAGTTTTTGATTTTGGGTTTTATTTTTTCCCACTTTGCAGCCAGCGCCACAAAGCACAAAATCAGCTCTTGGCAGCCCAGCTCTTAGCAGCGCTGTGCCATGCTTTGCTGCAGCAGCGGTAGTTTGAAGAGCTGATGCTGCCCCAGGCTGCCAGCAGAGCCCTGTGGCTTCTGGCCAGCCCTTTGCCATTAACCCTTAGGTTAACGGTTGGACTTGATGATCTTACAGGTCTTTTCCAACCTAGATGATTCTATGATTCTATGAGGGCAGCTGGCTGACATCTCCACAATGCTGTCAGCTTCAGGGCTGTTGGTCAGACGGCTTATACCTCTTAGTCTCAAAAAGCTTATGTCAGCAGCAAGGTTTAGGACTAAAGCAGCCAAAAGGCACTTTTTTCAGGGCCAGAAAAAGGTGCATTTTTCTACCAGCAGTTCCCAATATTTTTTTTCCCTTTTTGCTGTTGCTCTATGCCTGACAGCCACTTGCAATCCCCACTTGAAGATCCGCACAGTGGTGGGCAGCCTGGGGTTAACCTGAGTGATTCCGCCAGCTGTCTTTCAGACCTGGGTTTACCAGCCTGATCTCAGCTGTCAGCATTTGTGGTCCATGCTGCTGAGAATTATCAGGCCCAAGGACAAATAACATCATGAAAAGGCAGTTCAGAGGCTTGCATTTCTGTCCGTCTGTAGCAATTGTCTCTTCGATTGGCTGTGGATCTTGTAGAAGCCATCTGAGACACCTTGGGAAGCTTTATCAGAGGAGGGATACCAAGGTGCCGGTGGGAATTGCCACTGAGGGTTTCTGTACCAGCTTCCCAGCTCTTTTCACCTCATTCCCAGGCTGTGAGCCAGGAAGGTTCCTGCTCAGTTCAAGCGTACCAGAGTGTGATTCCCAGATATGTCAGCTGTGTCCAGGGGATGCCTCACGGTAAGAGTACGACTGTACAGCTAAGTACAGCTGAGAAGAGTGCAGGGAGGACAGGGACTGGCAGGACTAGATAGTTTAATCGTTAGACACTGAAGCCCTTCCCTTCTCCCTCACCTGGGCAGCCAGACAGTCTCTTCAGCTGTATCCGAGGAGCTTCTCTTCAGCACTTAATTTGCGCCTTTTCAGAAGGTCCCACCAGATGCAGGGGAAATAAATAAATGCATACATACATAAAAAAAAACCCTAGCAAATGAAGCAAACCAAAACCACCACCAGAAAAACAGCATCAGTGGTAGGAAGGAGGAGAGCTTGGTTGTAAGTGGGTCACATATAGCAGAGACTGCAAATTTCTTGCTCCGTAACAGATCATTTCCACCCTTGGGTGCTGTTCACAGTAGAGGAGCTCCATTGATTTGGTGCTCAAACAAGAGGACAGAGGAGGATGACATCCTGGAACAGGCTTCCAACACCTTGCGAAGGACTGGGACAGTCTCTCCACTGAGAGTTTCAGAATAACTTGTTTCGCTGTATGGGACCTACAGGCTTGAAGCCTTTTGAAGAGCCAGGAACAGGACTGGTTCAGTCCAAATTGTTTTACAGCTATATAAGAAGGAGGGCAGCACGTTTGTACATGGCTGTCCAGATGTATACAAACAGACTGACAATTTCTGTGCATCCTTCAGAAAAATAAAAAGTGACCCTTCAGGAGGCTGTCCATGTAGGCATCC
Organism: Egretta garzetta; assembly: GCF_000687185.1. Classification (NCBI taxonomy): domain Eukaryota; kingdom Metazoa; phylum Chordata; class Aves; order Pelecaniformes; family Ardeidae; genus Egretta; species Egretta garzetta. Next base: position 629,301 of record NW_009260799.1, read on the forward strand.
TTCTGTCTTTGTGGTGGGTTGGAAGTCTTCTGGGACAGTTAGGGACAGACTGAGGACATCCCCTTGGGATAAGAGGAAGGGGGAAATTACCTTCCCAAGAATACCAATTTACTGTAGCAGTGGTGTATGGATGCTGCCCTCCAGCCAGCGGGGTAGAGCAGGATAGAGACGAATGCTGCTGGGGGAAAGCCTACCTACTCCTCAGCCCTGCTGTGTGACCACTCATTCCTGTACTCCTGCCCTTGCAGATCATCATGTCTAATGCCTTTTTTTTTCTCTTTGCCTCACTCCGTTGGTTACTTAGTTTGAACCTGGCTTCCAGCCCTGTCAAACCCCTTCAACTGCTGCCCTCTTTCCCACCTCTTTGGTCCTGCTTTCCTTAATCTATTCTTACTCCCCACCTTTCCCATATGTTCCCAGGTGCACACAAATTGCTTACAAATGCCAAAAGATACCCCCCCCCCCCAAATAAAATAAAAAATAATTGAGATGTGAATGTAATTAACTGTCTAATCTCACGGCAATTCTCCTCTCTTCCCCTTCTGTCTCTCTTAGGCTTTGCTGTTCTCTCTCACTCTTTTCCTAAATTCCTCACGACACGAGGATTGTCTTTTGCTTGTTTAATGTGCTTGCCTGTTTTAAGCACCACCATAATGATAATTCTACAAGTGTAAGGCACAGCATAGTTTCTGTACCCAAACCGTACGGTACTGAGATGCTATAGCATGTTACCCGAAAAGTCTCTCTTATTCCTGCGGGTAAAACAACAGATCATCTTAACGGGAAATGAAACGACTAATAGCAACTGGCCCGCGGTGCTCCTGTGACAGGCCAGCTTGTCGAGAGTGGTTTTGTGACTGATAAGATAAGGGAGTGGAAAAGAGACGTTGAGAGGCCGTTTCATTGAAACTTAAACAAATCTCACACGCCGTAGATTGGTTGATGTCCTGCCCTAATATTTCAATTTTATTATTAACTGGAAAAACAAAATCAAATCAAAGTTCCCAAGGCATAACAAAACAAAGTGAAAGTTCCCAAGGCACAACAGACCAAAACAGCCTAAACAAAAATATGCTCAAAGACATGCATAATGTATTAACTGTATTTTGCTTCATTTGTAAAGAGCAAAAGAGAACAAATAATCAGTGTGTTGGCCCCTTACGAGCCTTTGTCAGGGACACGCTTCTCTGAGCTGTTCAGTGGGGAAAAAGATTTTTAAAAACATCTTTTTGTAAGAGTTTTTCAAGCTGCCCTACAAATACTTATTAACTCTTATATGTTCTTGGGTTTTATTTGAAGCAGGACATTTCCAGCTCTCCGCCTGTTTGGAGGAAATTTATGCCACATATAGAGCAGCCAGTTTAAACCTGCAAACCTGTCTCTAGCCACATATCCTTGTTCATGAAAATGGGTGCTTCTGAGCTGTACATGCATGGGGGCTGCCAGGATTGGACCTTTAAACATAGTTTCTATGATATCCTCCTCAAAATTGCAAGCAATAATTTAAAAGATTTTTTTCCTTCCCATCTTAGTCATAAATCATCTTACAAAGTAACTCTAAGTAAAATAAATTTAAAGACTGTATTTTAAAATCAAGTCTTCTTTTTTTTGTTATTTTGTTACTTTTTTTTTTTTCCCTTGAGGGGGAGTATCTTGAAGATGCTTTAGAAATTAGAACCTTATTTCCAGTGCAGAAAGAACTATTCTGACTCAAGTGCTGTCCTTAGCCTGACTCCTGTCCGCGCACTGCCGAGTCCACACCCATCTGCCGGCTGTTGTGTGCCAGAGCTTGTTGACCCAGCCATCACTTGGAAACTTGCAGGAAACATCATCAAAATATGTCCTAGCACAGCTTTTCTGAGGGACTTTGTATCCTCTTCTGCATTCAAAGCACTATATATATA
>NW_009260799.1:631338-639372 GCF_000687185.1 Egretta garzetta
TATATATATGCTGTGGTGCTCTTGGCAGATGGAAACTAGTGTTTTTAACAAGTTGATTTTAGAGGTGGCAAATTCGAGGCAAACAAAACAAACCGGATTTTCTTCCTATTCTGATTCCTGTTGGCTATACACCTAGATATCTAAAGAAACAGTATGAATTTCAAACCTTTACCTGAAATGACCTTCGCAGAAATCTGGGTATTTGTTTTTGCAAACTTGTAGTCAAGTATGTGTAAGGATTTCTTTTGTTGAACTAATTCTCAAAATGGGCTCAGGCTTTTTCTGTGACCCCCTATGGAAATCCCTTTCTAATTTTTGTAACGGCTTCCATGTTCAAAAGCTTAAACAGCTAAATTGAAATATTTCAGTCTAACTGCTGAGCATGAATGAAAGTAGAAACTTGTATTTCGGAGAAGTGCCCCCTTTATATTTGTAGGGCGCAAAAAAATTTGTTTGCTACCATACATGCAGACCATCCCTGGTTTTGGAAATGCTTTATGAGACCTTTCTTCCCTCACCGGTTTCTTGCTTTTATGATCTTTAATATGCATGTGTCCTTGCAAGCACAGAAGTTCAACTGCACAAATGGCTGCTGTTCTTTGAAAGTGTGGCTTTTAGGATTAGGCTACTGAAGACCCTGCCTCCATATTTTCCAGAGTTGGCCTCTGTTTGTACTTATACAACCTTCAGTATTAAGAGCTGCCTGTGCATGCAGCTTTTCCATTATTCTGTTATTATTTCCATTATTTTATTATTATTATTATTTCCATATTATTCCAATATTTTCCATTATTTCTGCTCATGGCACAGATGCCTTAGCAATGGGCACATTACAAACGCACATAAAAGTCACTTGCAGGCACAGGAGGAATCTGTTTTGTTCGAAACATGACCTTAATTTACATGGCTGTGATTGCTTGAGTACAGACATTTTGCAATTTTAGTGTTTGAGCAAGAACAAATGCTTTATGAATTTTTTTTCCAATACAGGATTCTTGCTGCTCTTGGTGTTCAGAGGACGCAGGCTGGTTTTGCAGAAACTTTCCACACGCAAGGCTACAGAGATGTGAAAGGATGCCATTAAGATTCTCCCTTGGAAGACCCCCCCCGATATATGATTGCTGTTTTATTTCTTTGGAGGGGGAGTTGTCTGGTTTTAGTTCATGCAAGTTTTTCTTTGCTGAAAGCTTTTTGCCACTAGTTGCAGACTCCAAAGCCAGTGGTAACATGGCAAAGGCACATCCAAAATCTGACAGATCTTAATTATACTTTTGTTTCTTAAAGTCTCTGTCAGGCAGATTTCTGCTTAAGGAGCAGCTTGTTAAACTGGAAGCGAGCAGGCTGGTGATGTGGGTAGGGAAGCTGTTCAGAAAAATAATGACCCTTCCTTCCATCGAGGGCATCTGCCGCTTGTTACTGTGCTGGCATGGAGTCGCAGAATCCCTCAGGTGTCCTCACTGATTCTTGCTGATAGATAGCCAGAAAGGCTCTTCTCGTCTCAAGCAGAACTTGTTGTATATGATCATTGGCATGGTGAGACACACACGTAACCCCTCCAGGCTTAATTATGTGACATGCGATGACTGGGAGTGCAAGTGAAGTCCAGCAAGAAGCTCCAGCAAGTCTCCATCCCAACAGTTTATCTAGTAAGAAATAGCCTTTGGGAACCCCCACAAGCACTCCTCATTCCTCTAGTCTGTAGTCCAAAATATAATGTATTTCCAAATTCTCTACCCTAAATAGTTCAGGACAGCAGACAACGTTATTTGTGCTGTTAACCTCTTCCAACCACAAAAATAACTTTGTGGCCCCAGTCCCATCAGATTATTTTAAATAAATACAAGCATGGCAAGTGTTTATACCCCTGCTGGAAGCATTTTGCAACTGTGATTAGTTCATGGATCCTGGTTTTAGAGAAGGCAGTTCAGTCCAAAAGACCACTTGCCTCTCTGCATAAAACTGATCCTCTGATACCATCAGTGCATAATTTTTTCTGGGTCAAGGACAAGACGTTATCATAAGTAAATCTCTATAAGAAACCAGTATCAAAAGAAATCAGAATAAGCCTTTTGCAAGAGAGGGTAAACTTAAAGCAAAAAAAAAAAAAAAAAAGAAAAAAAAAAGAGTAAGTTTGTATAATTCATTAACTTCTGACATTTTAATGCCTTCCCTCCAGGAAAATGGAAGAAGTGGATGATGTTTCTGATCTAGAAGGGATTTGCTGAAAGTCTTGTCCACATAGTAAATCCATCTTGGCATAAAAGTATCCATGACAGAGAGTTATTCATCTGAGTAATATCCTAAATATTAACCAGAATTTGTATTTTGTGTGCAGATTTCCTAAATCATTGCATTGGTCGGAAACTTTTGCCTGCTGCTCCAGTGCCTTGCACACTATTCCTGACATAAGAGCCTCCTTTGTTCTTGTTCTTTTCCTCCAGTAACGAAGTAAGAAGAAACCCAAGTTTTGTTTTCCATTGCTCTGTATGATCAGGTCTGGGTATGGACTCAATTTGTGCTGCTGTTGCCACTGTGAAAAAAAACACGATAATGCAAAGTTGCTTTTTGTTAATGGAGCCAGTATTTGCCGTCCTGATAAAAGCATTGTCCTCCAGGCTGTTGTTTTCTCTAGACTTACTGCTGCTATGGTGTCTTCATGGTCTTAATACTAAAATGACTCTTTGCTGAGGGAGTTAAAGAGGTGGTAGACACATTGCTGTTTTTCCTCCCACATGCACGTGCACTACCTTCCTGGTATGTCTTAGAAATTCTTTCCTCCTGGTATTAGTGGTCTCATTTCCATGTCTATGGAGGTTGCAGTGTTGTGTTTTGGAGATGCAGCTTTGCAGAACAATGAATAATTTTATTTGCAGGATACTGTTGGTCTGAATAGAAGGTGCAAATACGTAATCTCTTGACAAAGATTGAATGGATCGCAGTCTTTTTTTTCCCTTTTTTTTTTTTTTTAAGTAATCTCTTGACAAAGATTGAATAGATCGCAGTCTGTTTTTTCCCTTTTTTTTTTTTTTAATACTGGGTTACAGAAATGTCTCTTCAGTCAATTTGGCCCATTTTATGGTCTGTTCATGCTGGTGCTATGCAGCATTTAACCAGGCTACACTGATACAAAGAAAAACTGTATTTGCGTGATACAGTTCCTTATTATATTACAGTGAGAAAATTACTGCTGTTTTTATTCCTGTTAGGATCAGCAGTAATTTAAACTCAGTTGTAGCTGCTTCATACTCATGTTCAAGCAGTTATGTGCTCTGAAATATTATGGTGTCCGTACCTTTTTCCCTTCGTTTCTCTCAACTGGCTGTTCTGTTTTACCTGCGTGCCTGCTACTGCTCTGGGTTCAGGTGGCCAACTCTCATCTCCTTGTTTTAAAGCTAGTGCACTCATAGCAAAAAATCTGTATATTTTGCTCACATTTAGGCACACATTTCTAGGGCATTTTGTTCTAGCTCTGCACTCTGCAAGTGATTCTTACCCTCCATTCAGCACTTGTGAGACCACTTCTGAAGTACTGTGTCTGGTTTTGGGCTCCCCAGTACAAAAAAGGCATGAACACACTGAAGCAAGTCCCATGGAGGGCCACCAAGATGCACAACGGGCTAGAGCAGAGGATGTATGAGAAGTGGAGAGATCTGAGACTGTTCAAAAGAAGAGAAGGCCGCTGGGGGCATCTTACTGCTGTCTACGACTATCTGCTGGGAGGTGATAGATAAGTCAGAGCCAGACTCTTTTCAAAGGTGCATGGTGATAGGAGAAGAAGCAACAGACACAGTTTGGAACATATGAAATTCCAAATATTCAGGGAAAAAAATCACCATGGCTGCGATCAAGCACTGACACAAATTGCCCAGAGAGGGGACAAAGAGCCACAGAGAGCCTGTGAAATCTCCATCCTCAAAGATTTTCAAAACTTGGCTGAGCAGCCTGCTTTGAGAAGCAGGTTGGACCAGATGACCCACAGGGGTCCCTTCCAATGTAATTTATTCTATGCTAACCTTATCCTCAGAGGGAGAGGGTAGATTACATTGGGCAGCTTTGGAGGGCTGGATGAGAAGTTCTGCGAATCAGTCTCCAGAGAAGTAGGATTTTTGGGGGATAGCTAGTCATAGAACAGCCCAGGTTGGAAGACACCTCGAAAGATCATCTGCCCAACCTCTCGTGGAAAAGGGAGCCTAGATAAGATTTTCTAGCACCCTGTCCAATTGTACCTTGAAAACCTCCAGTGATGGGGACTCTACCATGTCCCTGGGGAGGTTGTTGCAGTGGTTGATGGTTCTCACTGCAAAAAATTCATTTCTTATATTGAGATGAAACCTCTCCAGGTGCAACTTGTACCCGTTGTCCTTTGTCTTTTCCATGTGAATTTCCTCACGAATAGAGAGGCTTCATCCTCTTTGTAGCCACCCTTTAAGCATTGTGATGAGGAGCACCCTGAGCCTTCTCTTCTGCAGGGTGAAGAGAGGCAATGGCTGACTGAAATGCCTCTCCAGAGTTTCATAAACAGGGGCACTGAAAGAGAGGAGAGCAAGATGGCTTGCGGGAAGGCAAAGGACAGAAACCAGAACTCTAGCCCACATTCTATGTTTGGAGGATTTGGAGAAGAACTGGGCACAGACTACCACTGCCGACCTGTGGTTTGCCTAGGACACAGCTAACGCATAAAGGATGCGGAGCACTGGCTGACTCCTGTCCCCCTGCCTGGGTGCAGTAAGCACGATGCTGAACAAGGCACTCACAGCTAGGCAGGGCTGTCCAATGTCCTTTGCTCTCTGCCCCCCTGCCTGCCTGCCTTCAGCCTCTGGGAACACCCAGGCTGCTGGCAGCACAGCAGGGAGGCTGGCCAGTATCGTCCCATTAGCCTTTGTTAAAGGCTCTTAGCATTGTGTGCTGTGAACGTACCTGGTATTTATTACTTTTTCCCTGGGTTGCATGTTACCGTCTTGGATGGATGTGAGCCAGTTTCCAAATCCTGCCCTTCCTCTTTCCTTCCCGCTTGTTCAAAATCCAGCTGTATTCAGCAAGTATAAAAGCGCTGACCTACAGAGCCCATGACAGCCAGCTGCAGTCCCCTAGCCCCTTTCTTTCCTGTTTCCCGTGCTCATTTTTCAACTGAAGCAGTTCCGCTCTCTCTGATGCTCAAAATGGGAACTGTGCTCCTCAGTGCGGAAACTTTCTGCCCCTGCCATCAGTCATGCAAAGAGTTCATGAGCCAGCTGCACCAGGTTAGGAAAAGAAGGACTTATACCATAAGCATGTACAGTGAGAGCCAGCAAGTCCATAATTCAGTGGTCAAGTCTATAACATGTTTTGCTCAAACAAGTAATGAATTCAGTTCACCATTTCAAGTTCGTTATGAGCAGTAATTTCAAAAGAATGGTAAACAAAAGCATTAGAGTGCCCATGTGAATATGCACCTCCCTTACTTGCGGAGCAAACTTCCCCCAATTGCTGTTCATTGATACCTTTGCCCCATGGTCCCCTTCCGTCAACAGGTCCCTGGACCGAGGAGTCACAGAGGAGTCAACTGTACAGAGGAATCCCAAATCTGGATTGCCTTGTGCAGTAAACATAAAGCTGGCTTCCATCCTCTGGGCGCTGGATGAGCTGGAGAAGAGCTATGAACTCCCAGACTTTGTGCTCTGGAAGTCAGTAGAAGATGAGAGCTATGATGTGCGGAGATTTCCAAAAGTGGAAGCAAACTCTGTACCTGGCATTGCAAAATTGTGGGTGAAAAAATACCTGTTTTTTGCAGTGTAAAACTGAACAATGAAGAGCACCTGTACTTCCCATGCTTTTTGCCTCTCATATCTGAAAGGTCCAAGACCCATCAGGACACCACTGTTTACTATTTCCCAGCATCTGGCAAAGCTGAGTATGAACAAGTTGCAACCTGGGACCCTTTGGAAATTAAGAGGCATGATTTTTTTTTTTTTTTTTAATTTGGGAATTTTTTCCAGAAAAGTAAATAAGACAGTAAGGGAACATTCCCTCCATTATCATGATACTGGCGAATATAGATATACTTGGACCAAGAGTCTGGAAACAAAAGGGATGTGCTATGTTGTGTAACCTTGCTGTGTGAATTAAAGGTAGATAGCAAAGAGCTATCTACAAGTAAGAAACTCTCCATCAAGCCTAAGGGAACAGCAGTCCAAGGTGTTGAGTGTCCCTGCGTGCTCCAAACCAAGTGGGAGCTTGTCAGGGGGCCAGGAATTGCAGGGGTGGAAATGACAGGCTGCCAAGCTGGCCACACTGACTGAGGCAATTTTTGCAATAAGCCAAGAGTTAAACCTTGTGGTGAAGAGTTAAACCTTGTGAACCTGTGTCAAACAACAACCCTCTTGTATTTCATGTGTTTTTAATGCATTTGTACTGTTAAAAAATAAGTCTTGTTTGGAAATAAATCTTAATTTTGAAAGCTTTTTAATTTCCCCCTTTACATACTGCTCTTGCACTATAAAAATGGCCTCATCTGATGCTTTTGAAAAGTACTGTAAGCTGTAAGACTTGCATAACAAATGCTACATTAAGATAATTAACCTCTTCAGACCAGTAGGTCATGGTACTGAAACTGCCTGTCCATGAAAGCACAAGTTCCTTGGCTTTAGAAACCCTTAAAAGCAGGCAAATCACTCAAAACAGACCCATAGAGAAACAACCTTCCCTTCCCCACTGCTGCCCTGCTGTGAGAAAGGCCTTTCGCTATCCCTGATTTCCCCCCAGAGTGAAATCACATCCACCATTCAATACAAAATTAATAAAGGTATATAGAGCATGTTGAGCAAACACTGACATATCCCCAACGGTGAATTTACATCCCCCCCCCATTCTGTTTAAAATTAATAAGGGAAGACAGAGCACACAAAACCGACACGGGAGAGGATAAAACCCCACACGTAGAGCCCGCCAAGGCTTGGCACTGAGAGGGAGCTGTGCTCAAGCAAGCGACTCTAACCGTCAGGCAAAGCACGCATTGGAAATGCCGGTTCCCTTTCTCGGTCAGGTTCAGGAGAGCTCCCTGGCAGTATGCCCGGTAGATTTGTCACTTGGGAGTGGGCATTGCCTGGGTTATTCGTTGTGTTCACAATGTTCCTGTGCAACTGAGTTCCCTTTCCCTTCTTCCTGCAGGTGATGTGCAGGATAAAAGATGCTGTTACAATCGGAGGCTTGCTTGGCTGCATCCTGCCTTTCGCTTGCCTTCTGCCCTTCCCTCTCCCAAGGGCATGCTCCGCTGTTGTCGGCATGTGGTTATGGGACTGTAAAAATGTGCTGTGATCTGAATAGCCAGCCAAAGGCTTCACTGGCCATGGTGATGGACCAGGCACTGCCAGAGCAAGGGAATGCAGATACTATTGATGTCTGTGGCATTAGTCCCTTTCAGCAAATTGCCCTATTTTAGTCCAAAAATAGATGAGAATCCCCAAAGATTGCCTTAGCTAAACCTACCTGAATGGTTACCTAGCCCTTGGGTACCTCTCTATAAACTGGGAGGCCTGGCATGGAGATCAAATACAAGGAAGATGGGCTCTAGCAGTTGTCCTACAGCAATTAAGCATAATCCTCTGTACTCAAAGCAATCAATAACCTCTTCTTGACAGTCAAATATTGCATCTGTACCCTTCAGAGCCATGCAGACCTCCTCCACAAGTGCCAGCCATTGATCTGGCTGCAGAAACTTCCCACAACCAATCGGGAGCAGTTGGAAATTTGTCAGTTTTCAAAATGGTTATGGCCGCACATTTCTGAAGAGATGAGAGTTGTCTTGTATTGCATACTGGCTTCAGGTTAAGCTTTTCTTTAGTGCTCTGATGTTCTGCAGACACTGCTGGTTACCCCCAGGTTTGCAGCCAGTTTCTCCCACCAGTTAATGTGTATTTTATGAGCCCAGAGATGATGCTGCGGAGAGTGGAGCTGTGCCAAGAAGGGTTGTTCCTGCTTGTCTTCATCCTTGTCTCTTTTTTTCCCTAATTGCGGCAGCTGGAGGGGGGGGGGGGGTGCGTTGGCGGTGGGAAGAAA
>NW_009260799.1:639745-702798 GCF_000687185.1 Egretta garzetta
TGTAGCTGTGGCAAGAAAAAGCAGCCCAAACTGCTGTGTAGCGTGATGGCTGGTGTGCAAATTCACAACTGCCTGGGAGCAACGCATCAACCGTGTGTCTTAGGCTCCTCGTATACCAACTTTTCACATCGCTGCTAAGAGAAACTGCACCAGTCTGTGGGGGTCTGTTAGACATCTGCAAATGGGACTGAGTGCCCCAGAAGCGGCATCTATTTGGGGAGTGGCTTGAAAAGACTCCAGAGGTTTTTCAAGTTTGATACCCCAGGTGGGATCAAATCAGTCACTAGGCATCCCCTTGTGCCCTGTGGGACAGACCCACAGCATCCTCCATCTGGCAACACCTCAGCGGGGCCCAGGTACATGGCCAGGCTGCTAAGCCACGAATTTCAGAAGCGTGTTTTGTAAGCAATGCCTTACAGCTAACTCAAAGACGAACTCTTCATTTGGATGAGATGACTGTGTGTTAGGTAGGATGAAACTGTTGCAACAAAACATCTTCCTTCCAAGAAAATCCCTTCCTGTAGGTGAGTCTTTAGTCATCTTTGTAACCTTTGTCATCGCCTCCTCCCTGAGGCGTCTTCGTTGTGACCTTTGCTATTCTACCAAGGCGCCTCATAAATTATTATTCTTTTAAATGGCACTTAGGCTGTCGTAGGGGCTGCTAGCCTTGAAGATTTGCAGTCTACCCTGTAATTTTGAGAGGAAAAAAAAAATGGTTAAGTGACAGAAGAAATATTGTACTTCACGATAAAACTACTTTTGTGTTTCATTTTCTGCTCAAGTCATTCATATCCCTGTCACTAACCTCATTCAGGTCAAGGGCTTGAGGCAGAGAACGGGCATAATATTTTTGGTCAGACTGATGCATCTGAATATAACAAACATCTGTAATTTTGAAATTGAAATGAGCGCTGTGTTAAATCCTCAGGCAAATAATACTAAGGCGTAATAGATTACTGAAGTTTGCATTTCTTCTGGCAATTCAGACCAAGGCTCTTTTGGCTGGTTATTCCAGACATTAATGAACACGCTCAAACAAAGGAAGCAGCTCCTTATGGCTGCAGATTGGATGCTGGATTCTACGAACTTCATAGGAAATTCTGCAGGCCAAGTAGTTGAAATAATAAAGAAAGAATTAATCAGGCGCACATTAAACGTGAAGCGTGGAAGAAAACATCTGCAGCACTCAGTGGACGTCTGGGTAACATACTTGCAGTGCTGTTTTGCCAGCTTACATCTGGAGTGGCTCATCAGAAGAGAACAGATGCTAGTGTGAAATAGGTCATCATAGCAGCAGGACATCAGAACAGAGACATTTCTTTCTTTTTTTTTTTTTTTTTTCTTGCAGTAACAGCTATTCCTTTTTATTCACACCAATTATGAAAATGTTAGCCAATTCTGAAATGTGACTGCATGTATTGTGACAAGCCAATGCTCTTAAAGGGCATCAAGGTAAAAACTAACCTAACGAGGAAGCTTCGGAGAAGCAGTCCTTTTGCAGTACACACTGCGTATCCTTTAACAGACATAGTGACTATTTTTTTGTTAAGATTATGATTCTCCCCGCCCCCCCTCCCCCCCTTGCTTTATTATTGTATTTTAGTAGAGATGTTACCGAATGCCTTCTTGGTGGCAAATGCTCAGAAGCAGAGATGCTAATTCATGGTGGTTTCATCAGTCATTTCAAAGCAGAGGTCACATAGATAAGAAAAATGAACAGTACGCAGTATGTGAAGCAGTGACATTCAATGAGTCCTTGTCACCAGCAGCCATTAGCATGCAAGCCTGCTGTTATGTTTCAGTGCTTTATGTGCTTTTCTTGACCAGGCAGGGAGCCTTTGGAGCACTGTAGCAGTTAATACCATGCAAGTTATTGTTTCTTTCTTGAATGCCTTATATTTTTAGTACCATTTAGATGCTTCTCTGTCCCCTTGTGCATCTAAAATTTTAAGGAGAATCAAAGAATGCATAATTTATATCTGTCCCAGAGGTAATGGAGTGACTCAATGATATCTGTGAAGGGGATGATTTTAAATTTCATGTCTTATGCAAGAGGTGATTTTTATATGAAAACTGCAAAAATTTGCCTCGGGGATACCCAGATAATTATCCTTACAACAACGGGTGCGGATTCCAGGGGGATTATAGCAGAAAGCTATAGTTTGTTGGATTTACCTTTATGTATCATGGTTGTCATAATCAAAAACATAGCAACTGATAGATCTCAGGGAATATAACTTGTATTTTGACTTGGAATAGCACATGCAGGAGGTGTGAAAAGACAGGTTTGCTTTGATTCTGTTGAAGAATTCATGCAAGATGCGAGGCATTTGTTTACTGCTGAAATTCTTTCCTTCGGTTAAAGGAAAAAACAATTGTTTACTGATGTTGGGCAGAACCCATCAGCACATGCTTTATCACACCACACAGTTCCACTAGACTATTTCTGGTTTCATTTACCAAAAGCCTAGAAGTGCCATGGCTAGAAATAAATGTCTGCTTCTTTGATATGCTATATGTTTGAAAATGCACTTTAAGGTCTGTATTACAGACAGTTCAAAGGGAATATAAATCGGTGCAGTATTCTCTCTTTTTTCTTTTCTTTCCAATCCAGTCCCATGTATTTGTTGCATTTTTATCAAGACTGTTTTCAATAACATGTCTTTAAAAACAACTTACCATTTTGTATTTTATTTAACTTGGACTTTGTTACATTTAAATAATTGTTATGATCTTGCTGCTTCCATAGTTTAAAATGTTTAACATCCTCTAAACCAATTCTACACTGACTTTCAGCATTGCGTATCCAAGGAGACAGCTGATCTTACTTGCTTTTCCTTTGGAAACCCTCTAGTTTTAACTATTCTTTCCACTTCTTGCAGGGTTGGCCATGAGAATTTGTAACCTTCCTTTGGAAATACCGTGATGGGGCCACTGAGAAGTTACCTTGCTTCCTACAGGTCTGTAAACTCTATTGCCTTCTCACTATTTCAGCGTGTAGACTCCGGTGCCGACTTGTTATGTTTTTTATCTCAGATGCATGCAAAGTAAATGAAAATCCAATTTCATTCTGGAGCAAGTGTGAAAAATTATTTTTGTTTCTTGCAAAATGTTTAGGACATAACTCTGTTCCGTTACCATTGCATAAATGCAGAGTAACCCATTCGTCTTTCCTTTGAAATGAATTATTGCCGTTTATGGAGTTGAACTGCAGAAAGGAATTGGGCCTGTAAGTCATTTTCGCCTCACCACTATGTCTTTCAGTATGTGTTGAAACTGCATTACCCTAAAAGGCCCCGCAGTCGGTTGCTCCCACCCAGGTTGCTAATACGTGAGCGGCTGTCCCACAGCTATAGCGGTGGATGTTTCAAGCAGCATAGTTAGCAAAGGGTCAGCAGAATTACTGGGGCTGTCGGGTCAGGAGGAGCTCAGGTTCATGGAAAGTTTAAGAAAAAAATAAAATTAAAAAAAAAAAAAAGTTGATATTTAAGAGACTGTAAAAAGAGCAGAATAATAATGGCTTGACTCCTGGAGTGTCAGCATGGCAAGGAGCGGTGAGGAGCCTGTAGCTAATGCTATGTCCTTGTCAGCCAGAACGATAGTGTTGTAAGTACTGTGGCCTGCGATCGCAGTGATTTATAGGGTAGAAAACACTCCCCTGCATTTCAATATGTTTTCCTATGCAGCTATATAACAGAGAAAAATTTTATTTTTTACTGCTTTCAAAGGTAGTACCGAACAGCATTTTTATAGAAATTTGGTTGGAGAAACCAATGGAAATCAAGTTTTCCATCTGGGTGGTCATACCCCGCTATCGGAGCACACTCAGGGTTTGTGGGAGTCGTATCTGGCCCTAAATAACAATTTTCAAAGAAGTTCATGTTCAGAATATGCTCTGTTTCATTCACTTGGTTTACTTGAGAGCACTTTGGGTGTTATTGCTTTCCTTGTTGCCTGTGTAGTCACGTACTGCGCCATTAGTCTGTATGAATTCTGATGGGAAAGGGGCTTGTAACCTTAAAGAAAAACAAACCCAGGTGGATTTAGGGGATGAGAGGTAGCCAAAAGAACTTTTAATTCATTCTTGGAACTTACTATGATTTGGTAATATATTTTAAAGCCACCCCAGCTCCAAAATGCTTTAGAAACTATTTGAACCTACATGTAAAGCTCACACATGGCTACAGCTTCAATACTAAGCAAAAGCCCTAGATCAGACTGGTAGAGATACTGCAGATACAGATCTGATCGTGATGCCTCAGGCCTGTGTTGAGTGAAAGCTCTGTGTTCAAAAATAAGTAGCTTCTCAGAGTAATTGCACAACCGTTGGATGATCTGTGTCATGCTAAAGCTTTTTGACTGCACTGTTTCTTTCTTTAATGATGATATCCCTTAGGGCAAAATTTGTGTTTTTCTTTGGCAGGGGAGAAAGAAGTGCAAGCACTGAAAGGCATTTAGGATAAAGGGACAAAAACTTGTTGCACGTGTTAGCGTATGGATTGTAAGTCCTTTACTAGCAGCAGCAGCTTTATAAAATCTTCCTTTCCAGACCTGTCTATGAGTGTTGTTTGAATCACAGCTCACCAAAGACTTCCAAAAGCTGCTGCTAAATTTGCCAAAGCAAAGCGTGGTTGGGCCTGTGTGCTAATGAATTTGATACAAATGCAGTCGACAGCTGCTTGTGTAGAGAAGGCTTAGGCAAGTCATTTGTCTAAAACACGTTTTAAAAGTTTTCTTGTTCACAAGTCTGATTCCTGAAGAATAATGGCTTTGTGATATACATACAAATTTGTATTGTGTCGTTTAAAAAGAGGATGAATATGATATTAATTTGATATATGTACATACTAGATATATGTATACTAAGTGGCATAAAGCAGTTTGGGTATGGCTGTGCTGCACCTTCATTATAATGCAGAAGCAAAGGAAAAGCAATTAAATTAGAAGGCAAGACATTTCTACTGAAAAGGAGATACAAGGTGTAATTTTCCCTTGGAAAGTATTGCCCTGAGGTATTATCAAAAGGTGTTACACTGAACCTGTGCAAAAAATAGATATTTACATCAATAAGAATGCCATCACAGATATATTTTTCATATTACACAGTTATAAAGCAATTACACAGCTTTGCCTGGCTGAAGGCTGAACTCACTGATCCTCGGACAGGGGTTTGGGTGAAGTTTCTTCTGCAGCTGTGTGGGTATCTCTTGTACCACTTCTCTGTAGCGTCTGGTATTGACATTGAAGGAAAACAGGATACTGGTCTAGCCAAATAATTCGTTTAATCCAGGTCAGCTTTTTCCACTTATCCCATGTCTTTCACTATAAATTTCATGTGTGTTTGTTTTTTTTTTTTTCTCATAAGTGTCTCCTCCTCTTGTACACTTCTTGTTTTCTTAATCTCTCTTTTATTTCCTGTCTATGATCCCTTGCCCATTCTCCAGAGACACCTCCTTTTCTCTGACATCTTTGTTACTTGTTCTTGCTTTGTTGGAGTTTTATTCATTTATTGCTGGAGTTTCTTAGATTTTTCTGTTGGGGTCACTAAATGATGCATCTCTCCAAACGCCTCTTGGGGTCTCTTCAAACCTTTGCCCTTGGCATGCCTATGGTGAAACGAGTGTCTTGGGTTTAGGGGGAGCAGAGAAAAACAAAGGCTGTGAAAACACTTCAGAGCACTGAAAGGAAATGGGCTGCTGCATGGGATGGGAAGCCCCCGTCTCCCGGGGCTGTGCTCCTCTGCTCTGTCCTCCTCTTACAGCCTCCTGGGCACGCAGTTGGCCAGGGCTGGCTTCTAGAGTGGGTTTGTTGGAGGGAGTGCTACTCCACTGTTTTGCTGCTTCTTCAGTAAGGAAAACACAACTGGGAAAATACTGAGCTGGCGAAAGTCATGGAGAGGAGGGAGAAAGGAAGGGATGAGCCTAGGGAGGGCATTTTTCCACGAGAGCACGTAAGCATGGCAACCATACCTTTGATCTCCGTACCAGCGCTGCACGCGGACCTGGAGAGCCCAGCTGCCGCTGTATCAGACACACATGCCTGCCTTAAAGCCATGCTGCCGGAGAGGCCAAACGCTCGATGCCACCAGGCTTTGCTCATGGCCCAGCCGTCCTGCCAGAGGCTGAGAGGGCGATGAAGTGGCTGCTCGCAAGCAACATGTGGAGGTCTGCAAAGAGAAAGCGGGGGCAGCTGATGCACAAACCAGAACTGTGGAGGCAAATGGGAGCGTGTTATCTTTGCACACCTTATATGCAGATAACCTGGCTATGAAAAGGCAGAAAGGAAAGGGGAAGTTACTACCTGGAAAAGTGCCATGTGTGCATTTGATGCATATATTTGGATTATTGAACAGATGGAAGCCAAATAGCTTGGTAGCTGCAGGAAAATCTATAAGAGACGCTCAAAGGAAAGGTGGCAGAATAAAATGGGAGGGTGGGGGAAGTAAATCTCACAAAGCTACCAACGAGGGACTGTTGCATTTTATTAGAACAGAATTTAAACCAAGACCATGGGTCTGTGAAGACTACTGTGTCCAAATCATGGGGTGTATGTGCAAGCTGATATAAACACATACTTGTTTTTTTTTTTTATTTGAATGATGGTTCAGAGGGTCTGTGACTATCCAACTGTGTTCACAGCAAGACAAAGAACAAGTGATTATTAGAAAAAATAAAACGACAATTTGCTCACCTGGGTAAAAGCTGTGGCCAGAGCAGGACTTCTGCAAGACACTGAAATTAATATGGATGCAGGGAAAACAAACCTACCAACCCAGACAGCAGATGGACCTTCCATTGGGTTTTATGTTTTGAGTTGTTTCCAAGTAATTCCTAGGAATGGTGGTGAGTGCTTTCACTGCTGGAGGAACAGCCCAGAAGCATCCTAAAATGCCTCCTTGGTTTTTCGTCATAGCTACTTCCCAGTAAGAATTCAAACTACACAAAGTGTCCATAGACTCAGCTCAGGAGTAAGACTCTTTACCATTCTCACCCCAGTGCCCATCATCTTCTGTTTCAAAGTGGCAATTAGATGATGAGCTTTGCTGATCTTAACTCCTGGGGAGTTACATAAAACGAAGGGAGATCTTTAGTGTCAACATTCAAGAACACCTTAGGGACACCAAAGACCATTTGGCTCATTTGCCTGGGTTACCAATGAGAGCAAAGATGTCTAGATAATTTGTGAGAGATGTTTATCTAACCTAGTCATAAAAAAAGCCTCAAGTGAGGAAGACTTCAGTGCCACCCCATGTAGTCTCTTCCAGAGCTGCACAACGCTTAGGGGGTATTTCTAGAATCCAAGGTGCACTTTATTTGCTCCATAGGAAGAAATTTGGTGTCTTATTTATAGTGAAGATAGAGAACAGTTGAACATAACTGTCTGTATGGTAATCCGTCAAATATTAGAAGGTTAAATGACTTTACATTGCAGCTGATTGCATTTGTTTATCTGTTTATCAGAATAAGCATTTGCAGATCCTATAGGTCCCATTCCAACCCCTTTTTTTTCTGTCTTCCTTCCACGTACCTGCATCCCTCCATGTATTGGTAACTTCTTGACTCAAGTGCCAGCGTTAAGAAGCTGAATATGGCCAATATGACTTTCAGATGTTTACAAATTATGTAAAATAACCCCAGAATGTAGAAGCTTGTTAATTAATTATGGAGGTATACCCTCAATTAAAATTACTCCAACCCGTATCTTACCTCAGTTTTGTCTAGGTGGAATCACTGCTAGTGTCTTCTCTCTTCTATCCTTTAAACTCTTCTCAGTATGATACTAGGTAATGAATGACATTGTTGGAGAGACAATAAGTGTGCAACTGATAGCTCTCAGCATATGGATAATGACACATCTTGCACCTTTTAATTGCCCACATTCTGGCCACACAGAGATATCTGAAGAATAGATGAGGTGAAATGGTGGCTGTAGCACATTTCTGAAACAATAATTGTTCATTCAGGTCCCTTTAAAAGACAGACAGCCAAGAGATGCTAAGTTTTCCATCATTAAGGCCCTCAGAAGAATCAAATCACACGTCATGAATAATAATAATAGAAGAGGGAGGACAGCTGCTGAACTGAACATCATCAGTATTGACACCTTCCAGGAGAAGTAATCGGTAATCCCCTTGACCAAAGCA
This sequence comes from Egretta garzetta, assembly GCF_000687185.1. Lineage (NCBI taxonomy): Eukaryota > Metazoa > Chordata > Aves > Pelecaniformes > Ardeidae > Egretta > Egretta garzetta. Next base: position 647,889 of record NW_009260799.1, read on the forward strand.
GGTGTCACAACAAGATAAAAGTCATAAGCTAGAGCTCCGGTGAGAGTCTGTTGCCATAGACAGAAAGATATGAATTGATTTCACTTCTGAAAGGCAATTAAAACATCTTCTCCAGTTGAGAGAAGGAGAAATCCACTGTCACTGCTACTGTGCAAGTTTCCAGAAACAGCAGTGAAACCTGCAGACCTTGTTACTTAAAAAAACAAGGAGTGTTCAGATGGCCAAGTGCCAGCCAAGATGAACAGTTACAAAAAAAATCCTTTTTTCCACCAAAGCCCAGTGTAGTGTTGGCAGGTTTGTGTCCTTTCTTTCCTGCTTTTTAGCTAAAGTATGTGGAAAGGCTACCAGTTCAAATAGTAAACATTAAAGGAATATTTGGGGATTTGTGTACATGAGAGAGAATGTTGATGAGTTTGATCCTGCAACGAAATCACCATTAGAAGCTGTCTGTGATGGTTATTCAGCTCCTTGCTGCCAGCCCTGTAAAAACTCTTTGGCACCAGCTTAATTCAGGAGCAACCTTTGCTCATCTTCAGAACTCAAACCGCAGCAAATTTCAATCAATACCACAGAGTTATAGAATCATAGAATCATTTAGGTTGGAAAAGACCTTTAAGATCATTGAGTCCAGCCATAAACCTAACACTGCCAAGTCCACCACTAAACCATGGCCCTAAGCACTCCCTCTACCCATCTTTTAAATATCTCCAGGGATGGGGACTCGCCCCCTTCCCTGGGCAGCCTGTTCCAGTGCTTGACAACCCTTTCTTTCAGTGAAGAAATTTTTCCTAATATCCAATATAAACCTCCCCTGGCTCAACTTGAGGCCATTTCCTCTTGTCCTATCACTTATTACTTGGGAGAATAGACCAACACCCACCTGGCTACACCCTCCTTTCAGGCAGTTGTAGAGAGCAATAAGGTTTCCCCTCAGCCTCCTCTTCTCCGGGCTGAACAACCCCAGTTCCCTCATAGGACTTGTGCTCCAGACCCTTCACCAGCTTTGTTGCTGTTCTTTGGCATGCAAACTAATAGTAAGGCAAAGCCTTGAATGATAAAGTTTCAGCTTGCTTTCTAGGCTGAAGTGTAGCACACAGCTTTTTGAGACTGAGCATCCTAAGATACACTGCTCCAGATGGACTCAGATTTCAAAGGTCAATTATCGTGTCAGAAAATGGAAAATACAGATAAATTGATTATTAGATGTCACAAGTGGGGAAAAAAAAAAGCAAAACTTAAAGGAATGCACATCAACATTAATAGGAGTTGGTTGACTCTATAGAAGAAATGATCCAATAATGGCTGTAGGCAACCATTCAGGAAATAATGTGTTCCTACTTAATGTCATCTGTCATCGATCCCACATTTGGATTAAAAAAAAAAAAGAAAAAAAGACCACTGAATATTGTGTTCAAGAGGCTTTAAAAGAATCAGAGGAAAGCATGACCAGGCAGTTTGCTCAAACAGCAAAAATGAAAGTAGAAAGATGAAAGAATATCTTGGGTCAAGCCTCTCTTTAACTTTGAGCTTTCAGAACACTATTAAAAATTAACTAAGGAAAAGGTAATGCATACTATCGCCCAAAATCTCCTAGAAGTCAAAAAATTATTCTCCTGCTCACTAGCCACAGGTGTTTTTTCCTGGAATCATAGAAAATTAGCAAGTAGCTTGAGGGCTCTGCAGCTGTGTCAGCTTTGCTGATCTAGATCCAGAGAAAACTGGGGGAAGGCAGCAGCCGGGGGGAGTGGAGTAGAGCAGGGAGGAAAGGAGGCAGAAAGAGAGAGTGGGAGGGGTTTGGTGGGGTTTTTTTTATGATTTTAATATATTTCTACTGTAATAAAACTTACCTGGGATCTGTCGGCTGTGCTGACACTTCCAGTCAGAGCTGTGTCTGACCCGTTTCTGAGGGCCTCCACCGATGGAGATTCTCTGGGCAATTTATTCCAAGGCCTAATTTTCCTTGCCATTAGAAAATAGTTTTTTTCCATTCTTAACCTACAAGTTACTTCTGTCCTACCTGAAATGAACAAGAATGGGTTATTCTCTTTCTCCTTGCGTCCATCTTTAATATATTCAGGGTCTTTTTTCATATTTCCCCGGGCCTTGTCTTCTTTGCATTAAACACCAATTTATTCCTTCAATTTTTTGTCATGTTTTGTAGAGTACTCAGTGTCAATTGGTCACATCCTCCTTAAAATGTGGCATCCAACACTGGACCTAGGGTTATGATTGAAGTCTATCCAAAGTGAAGTAATAAAGGAGATTTCCCTCATGTGTCTTGTGGATGACACTGTCCCTTATATTTCCAATCCGACAGTCATACAGATGTGATAGTGACTCTCTTTAAGCTTATGATCCACTGGATATCTTCAGATCCTTCTTCGCAAGACTAAAACTATTTGGTTATTTCCCACTGAGTGTTTGCTGAGTTCTGTTTCTAGCCCCACCTCTCAAAGATAATTTCCAGCAGCTCTGAGGCTCCCTCAGTCATCTACATATTCTAGGGTGAAATTCATAAAGCCCAGCCAATTTGAAAAAATTGAACTTATCTATCTCAGTTCTCTCTAATCTACTTTTTTCTACTGTGACCTCAATTTCTACTCTATTGTCTTCAGTGTTAATTGTTGTGGCTTTCCGATCACACCTGATCCTTTGAACAGCTTTTCCTCCCATTGAGTAGCAAACCAACTCTTCCTTCTCGCTGTTGCTAACAGTGGTATTCTTCCTATTGCACTTAGTGTTTTTCTTCAGAAAGTTTTCTACTTTTACGCCCCCTACCAAAAGTACATTGCAATGTTACATGGGCTAGGGGAAAGGCTTTGAAAGGCAGTGTACAATTTTCATAATATGGGATTCAACAGAGGCACTAGACTTACAAGAGCAGTTGAAGACAGTAGTGGCAGCACTTGACAGGTAACATACAGATGTCCCTATTCTTACAGTCTCAGAGGAAACCTGACTTGATCTAATTAATAGCAAGGAACCAGCACCAAAGAGAATAAAGAAAAACATTTCAGAGGGACCGAGGATCTTGAAAACAAAGGTCATATGTTCAATCCAGGAGAGGGCTGAGTCTGAAATATGGCACCTTGTTTGTAAAATTGACTGACAACACGTGTTTTGCTTAGAGGAGACAATTTCTTCAAAATGCTGTTCTTTTAATGTTTGAAGGCCACCAATTCACTTATGTAGTTAATCACAGTGTTTTTTTCACACCATGAAAACATCCCAAGTGTCCTTATATTTTATTCTTCTCTCTTCACACAGCCTTTTTAGTGTTTTAAGGTGGCAAAGAGACAAGAGGAGAAGGGAAAGGAGGTGACTACAGAGTAACAAGTTAAAGACATAGCATCTTCTGCAACAAATATTCCTTCTTTTTTGTTGTTTTTGGGTTGTGGGTTTTTTTTTGGTGTGCGTATGAGCTATTCAGCAGCCTCTCAAAAATCCTGGCCTAAGTTCTGCAGACCACTTGCTGTCAGGTTTTCACGTCAGTCACACATGAGTGAGATCAATCAAATGCACTATCTGGTCTCAGTGAAGTGTAGACGTACAGAGAGAGTTGGTTGTCCTCTTGTTCTAGGGCATGAAACATTCTGGGCCTCTGATCTTTCTATAATCCCTCCAGGAGCATTCCCCTTTAATGCTTGAAACATTTGCCTCCAGATTTTATAATGGTCAGTCCTGCAATCCTTCCTCCATTAATGCATCTTTGATTTTCCCACCTCTCTAGCTCCTTCTGTAGGTTCAAGTGAGTTGAGATTTCTGTTGGGAAGTTTCTCTCTGCCAAGAGCCGTAACAGCCAGCAGGCAGCTTGCAGTGCCATGGGACAGGCTTTCAGAAACAAAGTCAGTGTTTGATAGCCAAATGCAACATGCTATTTTAAGGTCTTTAAGTTATAATAAAAAACCAAGTCTACGCTTGCTTCCCTTGTGGCAGCATTTTGTTTGCTTATATGAAGACCTTTCACTGTACGTGCTGACCATTCGCTGGACTGCTGACAGTCTCACCACGGAATGTATGAGGTGTTTAAGACTATGGAGCCTAGATCAAACCTCATCTCTGCTCTGCAATCCCAGGCCCTCCAGGCATATGCTCAGGCTACAGGCTTTGTGCCTGGCACTCCCAGTAGAGAGCTGTAACTCAGCAGCCTGTAGCCTTGGTCCAGAGTCCACTCCGCACTCCCGTAGTGCTCCTTCTGTACTCCCTCCTGCAAAATTTCCCAGAAAGTTTGAAATGGTTGGTTTATACTTCAGTTCACCAGGATTCAGTTGCTGAGTGAGAGTCCACAGACATACGGGTAAGGGTTGATGTCTACACAGCTCTCTTCTGGTAGATAGGAGTTCCCTCTGACCGTTTTCCAAGTCAGCCAGAAGCTGTGTAGCACAGTTAGCGTGATGCTGAGTACAAGCTAATAAATTGCCGTGATTGGCAGCCTTTATTAGCTCTGACTCAGTGCAGTTAACTTGGCCTCGGCACTGCTAGTACATTTATGTGGCTTCCAGTTGCCTCCGATCCTGAGCAGGACGTTCCTGAATTTGCTCAGTGCGGGCCTGGTAGGCTGGAGTCAACACCCAGACCATGCAGGCACACGCTGTGGTAGGCTTTGCCCAGCACTTAAAGCACAACAGATCCCTGGAAACAAATTGCTCTGTGAGCAGTGGAGAAGCCTCTTTTAATGGCTTCATGTCCCCTAGAGCTCCCACCTCTGTTTCCTGGCTCCCCCTCATGTCCCTGCAGGCAAGGGGCAGCCCCTGCTCTGAAGGCACATCCATGCCAGCCAGCAGGTCTGCCCACACGTGCCCATCAGCTTTGCCCAGGCAGAGTTTAGGCTGGTTGCTCTGCCTGCCTTCCTCTCCGTAGGCACCAATTTGTCTGCTGCTTTGCCATCCGGCTGCTGGTTTTCATTAAATTTCTAGTAATGGAATTACTTTCTGTGACTTCTCTCCAACTTTTATGCTGCCTTGAAAGTGGGTTCAAATTTGCTACTGCCCCAGCTCTGCCAGTAAAGGTGTAATAGATCGACAGGCAGAGGTTCAGTTAAAAATAACCAGAGAGAACAAAAATCTTGCCTGCTCTTTGCTTTTAGGCTGCATTTTTATATTATTTTGATACTATATTATACAGATCTGATCTCAGAGCATACTGCCTTCAAGCTCTCATTTCCACACTCATCACCAGAGGTTACCCTCCCTTTGGCTGCACTTAGTGGCTCAGCAGATTCTTTCTAAATAGGATCTGAGAAATGATTCATGTTAAAAGAACCTATTTATTTATTTATTTATTATTTTAATGACCCCAGTATGGTTTTGGGCATGGCCAGGCAGATGCTTGAACTGAGGCAGCTGAGGGGATGTGGTGGAAGGGAGAATGGGTCAGGAACAAGCCCCAGATCTACTCACCAACATCTAGGGTTTTATATCCTTCACTGCAGTGCTGTTATCAAAGAGGCAAATCCCTGCTCCCTAGTCCCCTTATTTCTGCATGTTTTATCTCTACAGTTAGCTAGCTTATAGAACCCCGTCCCGAGACAGAAACTGTCCTATCAGCCCCAAACTGAACAATAAAACATTGAATGTGTAAACTATAGGAAACATTTTTACTAAAAAACCCAGGAATTTTGCACGTTCTCCCTGGTATCCAGTGATGAGATGCATGGCCATGGCTAAAGGCTGCACCAGGGGGGTTTTAGACTGGACATGAGGAAGCATTTCTTTATCAAGAAGATGGTCAAACACTGGAACAGGCTTCCTAGAGAGGTGGGACATGCCCCAAGCCTGTCACTGTTTAAGCGGCATCTGGACAATGACCTTAACAACACGCATTAACTTTCGGTCAGTACTGAAGTGCTCAGGCAATTGGACTAGATGATCGTTGTAGGTCCCTTCCAAATGAAATATTCCATTCTCTTCTCTTCTCTTCTCTTCTCTTCTCTTCTCTTCTCTTCTCTTCTCTTCTCTTCTCTCTTCTCTATGTCTTTCTGTATTTATAGCAATGTGGCTTTCACATGGTTACATGATCTCCCTAGCACTTTGGTGTTCATATTCCTTAGGCAGGATGGGAAATGGCCAAAAGCTTGCCCTTTAGGTCTTTCAAGAGGTGAGATAGGTAAAGAACAAAATAATTTGATCTCAGTAAGATTTAACTGTGCTATGGTCTGTAGCTGAGTAACTTTGTAACTTTGGTTATCAGTAGTATGAGAAAATATTCAAGGGCATTTGGATTTGGCTGTACGAAATGACTAATACAATGAGGAACGTAAGTCCTATTGCCTTCATCTTTGTTTTGTTTTCTTTGGTGGAAGGAGTTGACTGATGTGAGTAGAGCATTTTGTGCCTGGGATTATTACTAGCTTCTTAATCAAGGAAGTCTGAGTACTTTGGCTGTGTTGCCACGCTCTAACCCTTCCCTGCTCCCCATTCCAACTGAGACAGATTATAGATTGGACAAGGTTTGAAATGACTCTCATTTTCAAAGCATGGTTTTGTGAAGAAGCAAAGAGCAGTTACTGCTTTAAGAGAATCTGTCACCTTGTCCTCTAGAAGAAAGGCAACAACAATCTTTTCCAATAATGGACCCGTTATCTCCCTCCTGGAATTTATCAGGCAAGAAACATATTGATCCAATTTGCAGGTTGCAGCCTGTATTTCTCTAAACATGTCCAGACCTTTAGCACATGATGATGGCCAGAACTTACTCCGCATTTAGTTTGTAGATGTATACCTCCCCCTCCCTGCTCCCCTGTGGGCTGCTGTTCTCTTTACAATCTAAGCAACCTAAAGTGGATGAAAAATTCCTCTGTTTCAGCTAATTCATTTTAACTCTGTTCTTTAGAAAATTCTCTTACAATGTTTTTCCTCCTTGGTCTCTCACCAGCTGTGAATTCTGAGCAAAAAAATAGTGCATGGAAGTATTTATATCCAAGCAAAGTATGCTTAATTGGAGTTAAAAAAATCTAGAAACTTTTTTGTATTTATTATTTATACATTGTTGTCATTTTTTAACACTCCTTTTGGAGCCAGTATTTTTGTTAGCATGGAAGTGGCACTTCCCCTTTAATCTCTGGGTCTGCTTTTTAAGATTGCTTTTTAAGATAACTGACACCTTATCCTTCTCAGAAGACACTGTTGTAATGATTCACTGTGCTTTACCTGTCATAATGAAACAAAAATGAATGTGAAATCATTTGCTTTCTGATCGATTTAGAGTGAGAAAGATAAATCTTCCTTGTTTGTTAGAAACCATTTATAGAGGCTACTATGGCAACAAAATTAATGACAAACAAGGAGGCTGTTAATTAATTGTTCAGGCTGACTGGAATAAGAAAATCCTGAATCTTTGCTGAATCCATTTACTACCATCCCAACAGCTCTTGGTTATTTGTTTGAAGAGTTAGTGCATCTTTTTACTGCACTGGAAAAGAAGAGGTTTATAATAACAGAATTGAAGGGGCACGTGTGCTCCGTTAGCCTTCCCCCTGTGATCCCATTGGACATGATCGCTAAAGTTTGGGTTGTGCTTGCAATGATCCCCTCTGCTGCTGATAATTTGAGGAATAAAGCTGATAATGCCTTTAGGCCACTAAGGACATAAACAAATAGGAGTAGGCCCTGCCCCAGTGGTTTACAGTCTACAAAGCTGATACATGCCAAGCAAAAAGTAATGCTTTGGGATACAGGCAAAACGGGTATTTCCAACTGCTTTTTAAAATAGTTCTGGGATGCTAGCAGAGATGTTATGTGGATATATGTTAGTGGGCATGAGATGAGGGGAAGAATACATAATCTCCACAGGAAGAGAGGAAGAACCCTTGGGAGGCCCATAGGCAGTTAAGTATATAAACTACAGCAGTTTCCTGAGTACTGAAGTTGGCATATTATGCTCTGTAAAGCAGGACTGATATGTTTTCTACAACAGAAGGATCAGCCAACAAACTGATTCGAGGTGTAACTTACGTAGAGACTGATCTGCTTTACTTTTTGGAATAAATTACAGTTTGAGAAAATAAATACACCTATATAGATTGTTCTGAGCATGAAACATTTGGCCATTGTTCATTTTTATGTATGCGTTTAACTCAAAGATCCAGACTTATGATCTGGAAGATGCACATGGCCAGCACCCCCCTACGCTTCTAATTCCATATGGCCAAAACTCGGCCTTTCCAGGGAATTTTGACAGGCGGGTAAGATCTCTGCCGGCTCGGAGTGGGGAGGGGAACAACAGGATGCCCCTTCTCCCCTCCTCTTCAGGCATTGTTTACTTTCTTGAGATGTCAGCTTTCCAGCCATATGACAGTTGACCTTCTAAAGTGTCAGCTATATGGAATTAGAAGCGTATGAAATATGAACTAGAGAACCAAAGAGTACCCACTTTGACTTCTACAATGAAATTCCTTCCACAACTGACTTTCCTTCGCAAAGTCAACAATTGTTGTCTCTGAATAAATTAGGAACAAGCTTCCAAGGCTCTGGCAGGGATCAAAAGTAGTGACTGAACAACTGAGAAGCATTTGCTTTTCTATAATAACTCTTCAGTAATGAGCTAAATCCAGATTATAGAAACAGAAGAATAAACCCGAATACTGGTTACAATAGTATATTACATTTTTCCCTTTGTGGGTACTGATGTGGTTATTACTCTAGCCTATGAGGACAGGCTGAGAGAGTTGGGCTTGTTCAGTCTAGAGAAAAGAAGGCTGCGGGGAGACCTGATTGCGGCCTTTCAGTACCTAAAGGGGGCCTATAGGAAAGAGGGGGAAAACCTTTTTAGTAGGGCCAGCTGCGTTAGGACAAGGGGTAATGGTTTTAAACTAAATCGGGGTAGGTTTAGGCTAGATATAAGGAAAAAATTCTTTACAATGAGGGTGGTAAACCACTGGAACAGGTTGCCCAGAGAGGTAGTGGAGGCCCCATCCCTGGAAACATTCAAGGCCAGGTTGGATGGGGCTCTGAGCAACCTGATCTAGTTGGCGGTGTCCCTGCTGACTGCAGGGGGGTTGGACTCGATGACCTCTAGTGGTCCCTTCCAACCCAAAACATTCTATGATTCTATGATTCTATGAAAAAGGTGGTGGTGGCTGCTCACAAGCCATGCACTAGTGTGCTCCATAGCAACGTGTAGGTTTGCGACACTGTATGAAGTAGCTTGGCATGCCTTATCTTCTTCTCACAGCCATATATGTATGCTAGGAGGGTTACCTGATGTGTGGGACATGTATGTGATCATGGTCCCTCAATCCTTACTTGGACAGAACTCCAATTAGCTCTACTTAGAGCTTCCTTCTTAGTCTTGTGGCTCAGAGCTACATGGCTACATGTGATGGTAGCTGTATTGGGTAAACAGTGATATGCAGTGTCTGCTGAGAAAAGTTCCCTTGCTTGAAAGTAGCCATTAGAATATTTCTTCCCTTCCCTCACTCTAATGCTTACAGATCTTAGCTTTTTCTGAGCTAGCTAAGGAGAAAAGGAGGAAGAAGCCTCAGGGCAAATAATTGCAAGGAGATTCTACAATAGTAAACATACCAAAGGCCATCCTGTTATCCAGGTGCTCTTCTGTTTCTGCCACCTATGATATCTACACCAAACATGGTGTCATCAGTCAGCTACGGCATGGTGGGTTCATGCATATTCACCAATTTGCAAATTATGCATGCGGAGCTCTTAGCATAGCTGTTTCTTTGTCTTTCTGCTTTTCTTCCTTCGCTAATGATTCAAAATGCTTACATGCCCAGCATCAGAGGGCTGTATTCTATGCTTGCCATTTGCCTTTGTACACCAATTAGGTCTTTGTAATTTAAATGATGTTTTATTTGCTGATTTGGAAGCATCCTCGTTGGTAGAATGAGGTTTTCTTCATCCTGCAACTGTTCTTTGATATAATGATTTATTAAGGTACTAGGAGAAATATTGATCCTGCTAATAGCTTCTGCCTTGCCACAGAATGCCTTACATTTTACTCACTGAAAGGGCCATATTCCTTTTCTCATCATCTGATTGACCATAAATGCTTTGGCCTTTCCCCAGCAATTATCACACTTACCAAAGCAGTGGGTAAAAGTCAAGTATTTATAGACTAATTAGAGAAGTCAACATGTCCAAATCGTGTACTTTACATAGTACAAAGACTCATTGGACAGCGCTTTGAAATTAGGGAGTGGTTCCATACTGTTCAAAAACAAATTAGCAAATACAGAGGAGTTATGTATATATTATTGATTAGGGCTGTCTTTTTGGGAATTACTATGTGGAGTTATGTGCTGGGCCTGTGATTTATTAACAGCATTTACACTTACATTTCATTGGTATTTCCCACTGTGTTCTCCTTCGTCTATCCTAACCTCCTCTTTCTTGAGAAAGCTTTCTAATATTAATGCCTGCAAGGTGGTGGTGAAGGCATTGGTTTTGTAACCCATCTGGAACTGATTCCTTTTGTAGATTTTATTATCCACCTTGGAACTATGGTAGCCAGAAATGCTGAAAGGGGAAAAAAGGACAGCTGCATGGAAAATACAGGACAAGGCGTTTAAGGGACACAGTTTTGTTCACCAAAAATAAGCCAAACGGAGGTGGAGATGTCCCGATCACCTTCAGACCAGATCACCGGTGTCTCCACTGGGCTGCTTAAGCAAGTTTTGCTGCTATTCAGAAATGTCCCTTGCTCCTCTGCAATCACATACCCCCAAAACTCCAGCCAGAAAGCACAGAGGAGGAGAGTATTAATATTTTCTTGCATTGAGATCTGTATCTCTGTTATGCTAATATTAGTCTGTTCAAAATTTGTTTTCAGTTAACTTTTGGTGCTTGTGTTTTATTTTGCTCGGTGCAAGCACTGTTGCGAATGAAGCTGTCACATAGGTGAGATGGCTTTCGTCACCCACATCTGAGCTAGTCACCCTGCATAGTCAGTGGAGACAAGCAGGCATTTCTAGGACAGGAATCATCTCAGCTTTAAATAGACATGCAAAATAAATCAGATTCATCGCACCCTAAAAGTGTTTCCCACTGTTAACAGTGAAGGGAGCTGGGAGTGTCTAGCTGAGAGGGAGGTGTCCACAGTTCAGTGAGATGAGCCGATGTGGTAGGTGGGATGAATTATCCCCTCTAAGTCTCCAAAGGAGAAAAGATGCTGCTGAGAAAGCCTAGTTAGCATGCTCAAATTCAATCCCAATTTTTTAGTTAGCTGATGTCTACCCTACGTGTCCAATATGCCGAGTTAGTGCTGGTCTAGATCTGATTTGAGTGTAGGAGATGGAGCTTTCATAGATGTAAATCTGTACGGCTCCATTAGTGCTGGCAGAGCTCTGCTAACTGTGCCAGCACAGGATCTGACCGGTGGAAAGGTAATTCTCTACCTGAATTACAGTAGCAGCCAGGGGATGAGATAATATCTTCCTTTTAAGAGGCCAACTTGATGCATGGATTTGCCTTCTTCCAGCTACTGTAACTTGCTGTAACAGTGACAGAAAGACAGCCTCCCACAAGGGATGGGGGGGCCTTTTTGCAGTAACTGCAAATGGCTAGGTTGAACCCAGGGCATGGCTGTTCCTGGGGTGCTGTGTTGTTGTGGTTTAACCCCAGCTGCGAGCTACGCACTGCAGAGCCATTCGCTTACTCCCCCCAGGTGGGATGGAGGAGAGAGTTGGAAGAGTAAAAGTGAGAAAACTAATGGATTGAGGCAAGAACAGTTTCATAATTACAATAAAACAAAATAAATACTAAGAACAGGAATAGGAATAATAATAATAAAAGAATATACAAAGTAAGTGGTGCACGATGCAATTGCTCACCACCCGCCAACAGATGCCCAGTCAGTCCCTGAGCAGTGGTTCCCCGGCCAGCTTTCCCCTAGTTTATATACTGAGCATGACATCATATGGTATGGAATAGCCCTTTGGCCAGTTTGGGTCAGCCATCCTGGCTGTGTCCCTCTCTTAGCTGCTTGTGCCTCCCCAGCCTTCTCAGTTGGTAGAGCATGAGAAGCTGAAAAGTCCTTGATTTAGTGTAAGCACTGCTTAGCAACAACTGAAACATCAGTGTGTTATCGACATTATTCTCATACTAAATCCAAAATGCAGCACTGTAGGAGCTACTAGGAAGAAAATGAACTCTATCCTAGCCAAAGCCAGGATATGTGTTTATATCATGGTGGCCCATATGGGGAGAAAGGAAAGGACCCCACTCCATGGTCAGCATTGTCAATATATGCCTTTGAGTAATTTCTCTATGGCAACATATCTTAGTCTCCAAATGTTAATTAATAATTGATCGAGTTATCTGTGTAGAGGACTCTCTATAATTCAATTCTCTATATTTATGTCTCATTAATGACTCTGCCTTGTCAGATTTTATGGTGAAATAGTAGATCCCAAATTAGCATAATGCAACAACCAAATTGCATATATAGCCTTGATCTGCAAGCACTTTTGCCCATGAATAATTTTAGTTATTACAACTGAACTCCCTGGGACTCACATATGCTTTTGTGGGATGAGAGCTGCAATGTTTATTGAATTAATTTCTTTCATACACTACATGTGTTGAAATGAAACTAATTTATCTGTCGCATATCTAGGCATTTCTCAGCACATATTATGTAATTAATTTTTTAAGTGTAGTTCTAGTGGATTAGAGGCCTAGCTAATATTTCCAGTAGATATTTGCATAAAACTGAATCTGTGATCATGTTATGAGATAGAATTTTACTTTATATATGTGTATGTGCTAATATATATATTATAGTATTTAGCATGTTCAATTGTATATATAAGCAATTATAGATATCTATGCATAGATAAGCTCTCTCTATATAGAGATAGATATGCTTGCATATCTATGTGTCTATAGATATCTATGCATAGATAAGCATATAGAGATAGATATGCTTGCATATCTATGTGTATATGAAAGTGCGTGTAAGACACTTTCTCCATATATACATGTCTGTTGCATATATATATACACACATTCTATGCGTTTGAAAATATAGACAATTGCTATGTTACTAAATATATGTAAACCCAGGTATACCCACACTAGTCTAACTCAAACTCATCTATCTTCGCTTTCAAATAAACACTCTGATTCCATTTCTGGAGTTTAAAATAGATCAGTGTGTTGTGTAACTCTGTGAAGAAAGAAACTCATAAGATTCAGTTTTAATGCTCATCCAGTGTCTCAGTGTGGACAAACGCCATCTGCTTTGTGTCCGTGTGTTGTGAGGCCAAAGAAATGTTGCACTTTGTAATGACACCGTGCTTATATATTGCTTTGCTGAAAAGAGGGAATGAAGGGAAAGTATGAACCTTGCTGATAGCCTGTGAATTTAAAAATAGAAAATAAAAAGTTATCTTTTTGTTTTTAAATGAAACAATGAGGAAATATACTGAGCTTGCTCTGAGGATGTTGCTTAATGATATACAAATAATCGCTCCGATTGCAGTGTTCGAAATGAGTGTGGTTTATGATCTAATGTCTAAAGATCATTAACTAACATCTGCTATTTTCTGGAAACAGTGCTGAAAAAAGCCCCAAATATAAACTCCTTCAGTTAAATTGCCCTTTTTATATGCTGTAAGTAATGGGGAGAGAACCATAGGGGAGTCTGGAGGTGCTGCTCGCATTCGGGTGAAATGAGATTGTTCTTTGTCGTTCAGAATTGACCTGGAGAGATTACTTAGTTTCCCTTGGAAAGGAAAAAATGGTTGTTATGCTTACTTCTTTTATTTTAAATGGACTCAGGCAGCCAGGAAGGCTTTTAGGCAGGATGTCGTACATTTGGCCCGTGGGCCTGGCAGCGCTGCCTTTAATGCATTGCTCGCTGGCCCTAATCTCCCGGTAGCGTGGATCTCAGTTCGGGTGCTCGGCGTTCCCACGTGGAGCTGACCTCTGATAGCCACGCTCACGCGGCGGTGCGCCTCGGTTCACAAGATGCCCCACGCATGCTGGCGCAAAGTACCGCTCGATGCGAATAAAGCTGTATGGGGTTGGACCCTGCGGGAGAAATTCTGGACTTGAGATGTGCTGGTGTGTGCGTGTCAATCCCCTCACTTATCTGGCCCTGTTACTTGGCTGGTATTAGCGTAGGAGTTAAGATAAATCAGATGTGTACCGCTGTGCTTATAGCCCGAGCTTGTAATGTATAAACGCCCTGTCCTCCAGCCTCTGCTCATAAGATATCTTTATATTCACGGGCTTTTCCAATGAGCTTGTCAGGCTGCTTGTAAGAGGAAGGCTTTTTAAGATTGGATCCCTTAAAAAAGATGACTGTAGATAAAAGTGCATCAGTGCACATTAGGGATGAAATTTTCAAAGCAAGGACATCCTGTTGAGCTCTGTTTTGCTGTTGTTGGCTTATATGTTCCTTCTTTTGTGTGAAACGCAGTACAAACATCTCTGCCAGAAGCCTTTTATTTTAGGGTTGATCTGAATTTAAGGTCAACTGCTTAAAAATGAGATTAAACAAAGGTGATGAAATTATACTAAGTGAGCTGTTTCAATTAATTTATTTTTTTTTTTTTAAAGGAAACAACCTACCAGGTGGCACTTAACACTGTTCTAGTGGCAAACAGCTACCATTGCTGAGTGTATTTCAGCAGACACACATCTATAGGGCAAGATATGATCCCATTACTCCTCAGTAAATGAAAGCAGTTTGGGATAGTTGATTCCTCAGTGAAACAGTGAAACACTTCGGGTTTTCTTTTCTGTGGGGTAAGAAGACACTTTGGGCTGGTACCACAACTGCCGATGCACGTCTGATTCTCGGCCTAACTTTCCCTAATGAGGTTTATTTATGTCCCCGCTCTCTGCATGATCACCACTCATTTAATACTGTCATTCAGGAGTATGTGTGTTTAGGGTTTTTCAGAGATGCTGATAACATGTGAACAGGGGTTAGTGGAGCTTGGCAGCATTTAGTCACATTTTTCAGTTGGTTGTTTTGACATGTGTTCCCTTGCAAGTGGTTTAACCCCTGGTGTACTCCAGTTCTGTAAAATGAGGCAAAACGATTACTATCCCCCAAACAGACTTAACCCAGGCATGAATTTATTTGTGTTAGGGAGCTCCTTAAGAGTCATGGACAGTGACACCATAGATGTGGAAAACAGTCTAAATGTTACACATATTTATTTAAAAGAGAAACTTTTTCCAAGCCTTTTATTTTCAGTTTAAGAAGAATATAAGTAAAAGCGATGTTTTAGTTTTATTAAGCTAAACTTGTAATTTATCATCCCTCGGAATAAAATACTTCCCTTTGGATATAATAGAAGTTGTCCCTGCATACATCAGGCTGGCCTCAGGTGTCATTTTCTTACAGGCAATTGAGAAATCTGCCTTCTTTTCCCTGTGATTCAGGATCATAGAATCATAGAATCATCCTGCAATCCAAGGAGAAAAAGAGTTTTCAGAAAGAGAAATGACAGTTCCTTTAAGTTTATGTTAACATTATCACACCGACTGAAAAGGTCAAGAAATGTGAGACTGTCTGTAATGTTACAGGCTCTAATGCTGGCTCAGGTGAGTTAACCAGCCTATGGAAGGCGGTGGACTTGTGCTGACTTAGCACGTACAGCCTTGGAGCTATATATTTAACCATTCTTGCTTAATTAATACACTAAAATTTCATTTTTATATGTCTTTGGACATGTGCTGCTGGGGAAATGTCAACCTGAGCACAGAGGGAGACCGCAGTCTTTCTAGTGACTTGAAAAATTGGGTACGAGCTGAGCTTCTCTGTCCACCTGTGTTAGGTGGACAAGCAGGGCCAACTAGACATGCCCAGACCACATCCCCCGACCAACCTTGGTCTTCATAAATCTCTTGTTCTTCCTGAAGAGTTGGCTCCTTAACTGGCCATTGTCCTTCTAGCTGAGCAGGACTAGATTAATTTCTCCATTAGAGGACTACAGAGCTATATGCTATGAGCTGTAATGTGAAAAACTTACTCTGTGGGAATGAAAAAAAAAAAAAAAAGAAGTGCTAAATTAAAGATGCTTCTAACCTGACATAAATAACCCCTCTTGCCAGTCACCACACCGTATCATGGATCAAAGTTGGTTTTTACTAACAAACATTTGGGCAAGCAGTTTTGAATTTGTAGATGACATTGGAAACCACTTCTGTGTGGTTTGTTGGGGTTTTTTTCTTCTTTTTGAGGTTCTTATTTTGAATTCACTTCTAAGTCACCAATGTCATAAGCAAAGATTTCATTATTACATTAAAGGAAGAAAATGCCCTTGGCCTGTGGTCACATTGACCAAGATTTTATGGTGGAATTTTAAATCCCCTAACCATAGGGATTTGTAAATTGAAATATAGATGCAACCTTGAAATGTACAGTTTCAGCATTGTTGGCTTTGATAAATATAAGCTATAAAGTAAACCTGTGCTCTGAACCAGATTGGATCAAGCATCATTGCTGAAGCTCCTTTGCCATTTTTCTGTGTTTCTCTTCTCAGCACCTGGTTCTGCAGATCACTTTTCTCCATTTCAAGGTTGCATTTTTTTTTTCTGAAGCTGGGGTTAAGGAATTGTCACATCCCAAGGGGAATCTTTGTTTTATTTTTTAATCTATCTTGCTGTAGCTTTATTTCTGCAGCAAGTGGTTTCAGTAATCCATACTGATGAGTTGTCCGCTCTCCAGGTAGGGTTGACAGGTAGATTTATGAACCAGGAGAAGATAATCTGCTTCCACAAGGGGTCACTGGTACCAGTGCACATAGCAACTAGTTTCTGCCATGCTTCTGTGAAGGGCAGGTTTAGACAAGCCCCTCATCAAAAGGAGTAAAAAAGAAAAAAGAGTTCTTACTCTTTAGAAGATACCTACAAAGAAAAGGGGCAAACCAGATGAATGAGAATGCTTTTAAGAACTTCTTTCCTTTCAGTAGTCAGGTAGCCAGATGTCAGAAACCAGAAGTCCTTTGTGCCATTCCTGTCTGAGCTGGGACTTCACCATTCTCTGCTGATGTGGGATGCTTGGCTGATGTTGCTTCAGCCTCTGCGTTTTAACAGCCATGAGGATTGCTAGGGCTACAGACAGCATAACAGGAACTTGTTAATTCAACTGTAAAGAGGAATCCATACGAGTAATTAATATAATTTCTCCTGAAATCCATATGCTTGCCTGCCTATTGTTAAAGGAGGTTGCCACGGGGTATAATTTTCGGACACTTCTCTCCTGGTTTCTGTGTGTGCAGGCGGCAAAGGTTCCTGGTGTCAGGGGACAAATCTCCCTTTTAATTTTTCAGTCTGCCTGAAAATCACCTTTGGAGAGAGGCAACTCCATTAACAGGAATTAATGCAGCCCTTTCTGTAGGCAGGGGTGTGCCCAGAGTGCTGGTGTTTGTAATAATCAGGACATTTCACGAGCATGTTATTTCTGTGTTCCTAGAGCTTTATTTCCAAGCTGATTATCTCAGGGTGCATGTAGCTCCCCAGCACATTCAAAAATACCAAAAGGTTTTTGTCTTGTTTTGGCATCCTGTCTGTGTGCAGCTCCTTAGTCCCCCAAGGATAAACAGAGGAAAGCTTTTCTCTGCTATCTGGTGATAATTTTCTAAAGGTCAATGTTGTCATCCCTTTTACAGGAAATCTTACCTGTCAACTGCTGCCCAAAATGGCTAGAAGATATTTCTTTGCATTTCACTTGCAGTGGGGTTTTCCACGTGCAGCACCGGCTAAGCCTTTTTACATTAAGACATGCTTTGTGCTAATTGTTTTGGTCTTTTTTAAATGTTCTGCTTTTAAAGTCATCATCCCTCTCATTCCTTCCTTGACATTCACACCCGTTCCAAAATCCCTGGAACGTATGGCACAGATTCCCGACATAATGCTTTAATTGCTGATATGGATTAAAAAAACCCCCCCTTTTCTTTTTCCTGGAAGAAGCAATTTAAGATTCATGTGAAGTGAAGAGACTGTGACAATGCCCAATGGCATTGTTTTATCTCTTAACATTTAGAGGTGACTTTTAGAGCTGGTCAGTGTGAGGAATGAGTTTCTTGTCAGAGAAAATTCTTGTTGCCATCAGTTTTGACATGTATTTACCGGGTTCTAGAAAGACTTTGCCTCCTCCTGCATCCCCATTCACCACCGTCTGGTAAGGGGGACTGTCTTGTACCGCCTCACATAATCACAGCTGCCCAGTCCTCTTGGCCAGATGGGAGCTGCATTCACCTCTCAATTTGTTAGAAACAGAAGTTTTCCTCAGGGGAAAAGAAGAGGGGATGGAAACACATAGCAGTTGCCATGAAATTTCCATTGTGGAAAGATCTATATAATCCACGGTGGAATTTCTGGTCACAACCTGCGAGTAAATGCCCTTCCTGGGAACTCTGGCTAATTTGTGCTTAGGTGCTCACCGCTCACCTGAGATGTGTGATGGCAAGTATCAGGTTGCGGACTTCAACAAAAGCTTCTTCATAAAAACCTTCAACAACTGAAATCGGTAATTTCACCTCACTGCAGAATCCCTTGGTTCCCTTCTAATTACCAGGCTTTTGTAGGATACGAATACTGCTTCTTGCCCAGCTGTAATCATATGCCAGTGTTTGGGCTAGAAGAAGGAACAAAATTTAAAAAAAAAAAAAGAGGAACATTTTAATTTGGATTAAATAAACATTTATCTCCTTGAATTGGTCAGAGAGAAATTAATTGTTTCATTCTTCTGATCTACTAATTACATGTACAGGCAAGCCCATGTAAGCTTTTCCTGCATGCTCTATCATTAAAGAATGGATTACGTCTGAATTAAATTACTGTATTTCCATCAAAGGTCTCAGTGGGTCAGGGTAGTTGGCAAGATTTATAGGCTAAAAGGAAGGAGGTCAATGGATGTCCGTGGTTAAGAAATATATTGTTCTGCTGGGAGAGTTATCCTTTCCTGCGAGTCTGAATTGCTCTTTTTCTCATTCTTAGCGTCTCTTCACACCCTTGCACTGCACGGACATTAATTCTAAACTCCCGTAGTTTCTTGTCAGTTCTTACCCTTTCAACCACCAAGAAACACCGTGTCAAGTGCCTGCTTTCCAAGTCCCTGCCTAAGACCGGGACGCGTAAGAGATCATGATGGCAATGCTTAATTTTCCAGCATGAGATCTATTCTTAGTCCTCTTTTGTCTGAAGCGGTGGGGCTTTGTGTTTGCTGGCAGTGGCTGCAGACACCGTTGCTTTCTCACTGCTGCAACTACAATAACTGTCTTCTGCCTCTTCCTCTGGCTATGTAAAAAAGCAGATGAGAGTGGAAAAGTGAGAAAAAACTTGACAAAAAAATTGTTTCTTGAAGGTGAGATTTGCGGGCAGAAAAGGCAGTAGATGTCACCTTCGGGTCAGCAGCACAGAACAGTGATTTAAGAAAGAGGGAACAACTCTATTACTGTTTTAAAATGTGACAGACAACTTTGGACATCCAGTTGTTTTTCCACCCTACGATAAGAGGTCTTTTCCCCAAATTTTGATTTCATAATTAGAAAATATATGTCATTATGACACAATCTGAAAAGCTTCGAGTAAACACAGAAAATTGCAGGTGTCAGATTACCTTCTCCCCTTTTACTGCTAGAGAAAGCGGATCCTTGCAAAGGAGAAAAAATTGCAGACACCTGAAATGTAAATGGCCACTTAACAGAAATTAAATACATAAATACCTAAATTTCTGCTGATTTCTAATCAGCTGTCTGTTTAGGCAGCATACAAAGGAAAAGCAGGGAATCACAAGCACCATTTGAGACTCTCTTCTCTAAGCCATATTAGTTGCGTTATTACTGTAATTAACACAATCTCTAACAGAACCAAATACACCAGAGATTGCCCCAGGTTCTGGGCTTTGGGACAAATGACTTCTCTGTATGAAAGCCAGCAAAAAGGCAGAGGTTTCTCTTGCAGTCTGGGGAGCATCCACATTCCCAGCGACTGGGCGAGGAGCTCTTGCAGGTCTGGAGCGGAGCCAAGGTTTTACAAGAGGAGCCACACATCCCTCCCTCGCTGCAGTCCTGACCTGTTCCTCTACCACCCAGTGGTCCAGGAGATGTAGAGCTGGTTTCCATGTCAGCAGAGCGGACACACTAGCCACCAAAGGGGATGTAAATAATAACAATAATGAAGTGCACACACCAAGCGAGCAAACAACTTTTACTTGATGAAACTTTTACTTGACCAAAACTCAGCAGACCTTTTGGGGGACCTGCCGGCCTCTCCCTGCCTGCGTGCAATTTGTCCTTCAAACTCTCCCATTTTCCAGCCTGGCAGCTGTGTGCAGAAAATCCCAGTGAGACTTTGGTGACTTGCACAGTTCCATCAGATTTTACTGAATAGTTATTTACGGAGAGAGTGAATGAGTGAATAGCAGCCAGACAATTTGTAATGTGTGTTGCTGTAAAGCAGAAGATAAGACGGCATTTCCTATCATAATCTACTAACTCAGGCATGTGCAATCTTGCCGTGTTTTTTCCTGGTGCATGAAGCACTTCGTGGGAGAGGATGGAGAGATGGCTGAGAACACTGTTCTGACCTTGAATTTGCAGCTATATATTTATTTGAACTTAAATTCTTCCCTGAATGCTGTTTTTCCGTGTGAGCAGTTGCTGTGACAAGGACGGGAGAGGCAGAAGGTTGCATGACTGTGAACAGACAATGAAAGGTTTGCTGTTATTATGTTGTCCACATTTCTGGGAATCCTGCTGGTGGGAAACCTCTCTGGATCCCAGATGTCTGCCTGCCCAGGCTGAACCTCACACAACTGTCTGGAGAGGGGAAAAGAAAGGGATTTTTGTAGAATCACGGGAACTGACACGTAACTTGGGTGTCCTTGAGTTCTGTCCTGACTGTAGAGAGAAAGGGTGAAGCAAGTCAGAAAGAAACTAAGAAATTTCCCATTAGATTTTATCATAAACCCTAGAAGCATGAGGGTTTTTACATTCCTGTTTCAAATTCTGTTGTAATCATCTCATTTTCACAGTCTCATTCTCCAATATGTACTGAATCACAGAATTACAAAATCATAGAATCACAGAAGAGTGGAGGCTGGAAGCACCTCTGGAGATCATCTAATCCAACCCCTCTATTCAAAGCAGGGCCGCGTCCAATGAGATTTTTCATGTCTCCAAGGACGGAGGCTCCATAACCTCTCGGGGCAACCTGTGCCACTGTTCCACCACCCACGCAGTAAAAAAGGATTTTTTGTTCAGGTATTTCAATCTGTGCTCATTGCCTCTTGTCCTGTTCCTGGGTGCCACTGAGGAAAGCCTGGCTCTGTTTTCTTTACCTGCTTCAGATATTTATCCACATGGATAAGATCCCCCTGAGCCTTCTCTTCTCTAGGCTAAGAAGTCCCAGCTCTTTCAGCTTCTCCTCACACGCCGGATGCTCCAGTCCCTTCATCATCTTTGTGGCCCTTCTCTGGACTCACTATGTAAGTCCATGGCTCTCTTGCACTGGGGAGCCCAGAATGGGACATAGTCAGATACACTAGATGCGTAACAGTTAGACACTTCAGACTTACCTATCTAAAGCATATTTTAATCTTTTAATCTTAATTCTTTATGATGGAGGTTTACAGTGACCTGTCCAGACTGGTCTGTGGAGCTCAAAGACTCATAATAATTGACGTGGGAAGGGACCTCTTAAGGACCTAGTCCAATGCCTCAATCAAAGCAGGGCCAGCCTCTAAGTTAGTTCAGGTCCCTCAGGCCAATGTTTCATTGAATTCTGAAACTCTCCAAGGATGGTGGTGCCACAGCCCTTCTGGACCCTTGTGCCAGGGCACCATCACTCTCATCAGAGAGAAAATTTTCTGTGTGTACAGCTGGAATTTCCCTTGGTACAACTTGTGATTGCTGGATTTTGTCCTTTCACTGTGGACCCCAAGAAGGGTCTGGCTTCACCCCTACTTTAACCCAGCTCCTTCAACCTCTCCTCATATCCATGTGCTTCGCCTCCTACTGTCATAATTGCTTTCCACTGGACTCACCCCAGTTTTCCAATCTTTCTTGTACTGGGAGGCTCAAAGCTGGACACATCATCCCAAATGTGGCCTCATGACGGCTGAGTAGGGGGGAACAACCACGTTCCTTGGGGCTGAATAGAGGGGAACAACCACGTTCCTTGGTCTGAGAGCTGATCCACTTAACGCTGAGCCACCTAATGTGCGCTGGCACTTCCACTGTGTCCCCCAGTATGTATTGCTTGGAAATTACTAGCATTGACTTGTTTTTTTTTATTATGTTACCTAAGTTTAAGTCTCTCTAAAGTTTCTCACAGACCTCTCAGATGATAAAAATGTTACCTGCAACTTTCATTATCTTGCAGTCCTCACCATGAACATGCTTTCCTGGCTGTCATATATTTATGGAATGTCATAAGACAGAAGGAAATCATGAAGAAACTGTTAACTTTTTTTTTTTTCCTGAAAATGGAAGCTAGCAATTAAACATTACTCTTTTCTTCTGTCTCCTGCCCATTTTTCATCTACGACATTATGCTTCACTAATCCATGGCTGATTAGTTTCTCTATTAGCTTCCTGTATGACAACTCACCAGAGACCTGTTGGAGGCTGTCTGCTGCATTGTTGTAGGATCTCAGGCATAGACAAGGAAAAGATGCTGGTAGATGCTGCAGAAACAGAGAATGAGAAGTGGGTAAGCATCTGAAAGACCTCTTAAAGAGCTCCATTTTGAAACTAAATGTGGGTCAGCATACCTCCTGGTTACTTTGGAAAGAGACTTCATGTGTTGTTTCTGGAAGTTTCTAATGTTACAGCGTCTCCTTTCTTGTAAAATTAACCTTAACAAAAGGATGTCACAGACAGCCACTTGATCCCACCTGCAGTGTAACCTTTGGCAAGACTTTCTTTTTTGGCCAGAAGGTACTTCTGAAGAGAGGTTGAGGGGCTACAACAAAGTAGTATTACAGTTCTACAGAGACGTTCTCACAAACATGGTGAAGAGCCTCAAGAGACCCTACAAAGACACCTAATTGCTACGTGGGCAAGTGATGAGTGGAAGCAAGGACTATGGACTGTTTGGTTGTGCAAGTTGACCTTTTGATGCTGAATAAAATGAGCAATAAGGTGGAAGAGTCCTTGAAAGCAAAGGCCAGGTGATTGTTTGATATGACAGGGAAAAGGAGTGGGGAAGATGAGCAAAAAGAAAGCCAAGTGTGAGGCTAGGGAATGATCTCTGCTGCAGCATTGCAGATCAATACACCATCAGGTCACGGCTGAATTTGTCAGTGGCCAGGAAAAGGATGTTGCAGTAATTGAGACATGAGGTGATGAGAGCCTAGATAAGAATTTAACAGCATGGCTGGGAGTGAGAGGCACACCTGAGAGATGTTAATTGGAGGGAATCTGCAAAATCCTGTGTACGTCAACAGAGCAGGCAGGGCTCTGAGTGCAGCTTGTGGGGACCAGCCAGCAGAAGACTCACTCCAGACAGGTCAGCAACCAGAAGCAGTGGAGATGTGGTGGTGTGGGCTTTGATGTGGGCTAGCTGTACTCAGAGGGGCTGTTACGAGTTCAGATGCTGCCACTGCTGGATTTCACTACCCCTTTGCTTGCGTGCTCCATGTTTGTTTGGGGGGGGGAAAATTGCTTCTAAAACTCTTAAGAAATTTTTCTTTTCTATTATTTATTTCCTTTGGGCTCTTCAGCCCACGTGCACATGAATAGATGGAGTTTCCAATTTCTAGGATTCGGCAGCTTCTCAGATCTCATTGATTCCTGCAGATTCCCCTTCTTTCTCTTGATACTGAAGTCACTAGCATGGCACTGGTAGATACTAAAGAGAACTGAAAAATTAGGGATGTTTTCAAATTCTGGAAGAAAACAGAATTTGGCCAGTTGAACAACTGTGTGCAGGAAATTAAAAAGCAAAACCCAAACAACCTCATCTCCCCAAGGCAAACAATAAAATCAACCAAAAAGACTGCCAAAGGTGGAAAAACTGATCACAGTCCTGTAGGACATCAGACTGGGAGGCAAGGGGGAAGCAGTACAGTATAACATAGTCACTATTTCTCAGTAGCTGTCATTTAGCTCCAAGTCTTCTTTCCAAGTCACTTATGTCATTAAAATTTGTCACATGCCCTTTCCTGAGGCCCATTTTTTGCATTTTCATATGAGCGGCACAGTGCTTCGGGGGGAGGCACAAGCCTACTCGCACTGGAAGTGGGAGGTCAGCAAATGACTTTAAGTCATTTGGCTCCAAGGTGCGCAGGGCTGAGCTTTACCCACCATGCCAGCTGAAATCATGATCTAGCAGGGAAAAGCTGCGTCTGTTAAGGAACAAGGCTGTCTTACAACAGATCGTAAATATGGCCGTGGGGGTTAATATTTGTTTTTATTTAGAGTGGCATAGGAATGAGTCTGGTTTACATTCTTACATATGTAAACAAAGGTAGAAACTTCAGAACTGTGAGTAAGACAGTGGATTACTCATAGGGAAAAATCACCATTTAGAAATTCTTTGTTACATCTGCCACGGATTATTTTTCAAAGAAGTCTGAAAACTTTGAATTAACCTTGGTACTTTAAGTACGGTTTCTAGGGAGCTGTAATAAAGCTTGTGCTCTAATACCTTTCAAAATGAGCAAGTAAGTAGGAAAAAAAAATCATTGGGAGCAGAGGGATGCAGCAGCATGAGAAATGTCACCTGTGACATTTAAACTCAAATTAATCTGCTGTGACACTGGTAACATTTGTTGGTGACTTAGGGAGAGGATGTTTGCGGTGGTGGGTGGGATCACAGATGTCATATGGTTTTAAGGCCTTGGACGAACCAGTTTCCCTGTTTTCATGGTGTTGACAGGGAGCTTTTTACTAAGGCAGAGAAATCCTGGTAATGGATAGTTTTTCAGGCTGTATGCTTTAGTCCACCGTGGGTGATGCGGTTCATATTTTGCATTACTGCTCAGTGACGTGTTAAAAAATCTTGGGTAGGGAAATTCCCTCTAACAGGAGATGATAACTGAATCCCTTGGCTGTTCAGTTCTTTAGCCGTGATCTGTTTCTGTGGTACAAGTACATGTTGGTGAAAACTAGACAGAGGCCACCAAATAGCCATCAAATAATTTTTCTCATTAATACTTACCAGAGTGTTTGTCCTCTAAGAAACACACAGTTAAAGCCATTTCTAATCCCCGAGCTATGCATTCCACAGGGGTGATGCAAATTCAGCTGATAACAAAAGGGATTATAATGAAATTCGCATGTAGTCAATGCAGGGCTTTCTGCTTTAAAAGCAGAAAGACCCCAGCTCTTTTTTGAGGGTAGTGTTTTAGGGGGGAGGTGTTTGGTGTTTCTGCTTCAAGCAGTGTTTCTACAACATTTCAACATTTCTACATTTCTTTTTTACATTTCTTTTTTTGCCCTGCAGTTCTGAATCTTTGGCAATAGATGTGGACTTCACTCCCAACCTTGACATTTTCATTTTTTAAATCGAAGACTCAGCAGCATTCGGTTTTGCCCAAAGTCTTAAAGAAAAAAAGGAAACCCAAACCAAATACAGGATGAAGTCTGATAAATTCTTTGCAATGTATCATTCCAAATATAAGAGTCAGATGTCACCAACTGGGATTATTTGTCTTAAACTCTGGCAGCTTTACATGTCAAGGAAAAATTAAATTTCATTCTGCTAGACTTGTCCTATGCCGTTTAACTTAGCAAGTTGGCAAAAACAAGTGTATATGGTTGGCCTACACATGCACACGTTTTGATGACTGGGTTATGTCATTTATTTGCTATGCTGCTCTTGGTAAAATCTGTATTTGTTGTACTGCTTTTGATATTTTGGTTGGGTTTGATATTTTGTTAACAGCAAAGAACAGAAAGAGTGGGTAAAGCTCTTAGGTAAAGCACAGCATCCTCAGTCCATTTGGGAGGTGATGTGCTGTCTGAGTTTTGACTTGCTCTGGGGGAATTAGTTTGTGTCTGTTGGAACTGAGCCTGAAAGTGTCTTTCATATTACACCAGTACATTGCCTGTCCTCTGCTAGCTGGAGTCCCAGCAGGACTTGGCATGGTAGGTCCATCCTGCTGCACCTCAAACACCAGCGCTGTGGGAACCTTCCCCAATGCCTCGCTGCAGGGCAGTTCCCCCCTAAAGGTATCTGATCCCTGTTGCACTACCCTCGTGCCTTTAGTAAAGAAGTTGGAAACAGAGTAGGAATCTTATGCAGGTCTATTCTGAGACACACAAATAGTTTTTCACACCTCTTCCTCCTCTGTCCACCTCTTTTTTGGGATCCATCGTAAGGATAGAAAGCTGACTTCTCAGAGGAGTTGAGCTCTCTTAAAAAAAAAGTTAACCCAATGCAGATACTCTGTATAAAGATGATAGCGTGTCCCTAGCTGAGGGCCATTTTCCAAGCTGACGGGAAAAAGTATAAACATTAAAAGCCAAGCATGGCTTAAAACAAACCAAACCAAAACAAAAAACACCTGCAAAACCCAGAAGACTGCCAGATTCCAGAGTCCTTATCTTTTGAGTCCATGCTCGTGACCCAGCAAAATACAATAAATTATATTGAAGAGTATAGACTCCTGAAACTAATTAATTAATTAATAATAAACCTGGGCTTTTATGAATTTATTTCAAATCTACTGAAATAGGTAGAAGCATCACAGATTTCCTAAACATCCAGATTTTCAACTGGTTTAATGCCTTGGCAAGCAAAGGCTGGAGCTTGTACTCCATACTTTCCAAACTGAGTTGAAATTCATGGGTAAAACTGTAACTATGTTAACAAGGGCCCTAAAGGGTGTTAACAAGGGCCATCTAGCCCCAGAGAGGCACATTAAAACCCTGCGGTACAAGGGAATAGGGCTGGCGGAGTGGGACCCTTCCTCTGTATTTTGAAATCTGTTCCATTTTGATGAGATTTTTTTGAATGAATGTAAAGGTCAAGGCTAATTGTTGCAGAAAAAGCCATTTATCATCATGCCTGGGCAATACAGGGGACACCCTAAGGGTCCAGGTTTGCAGAACTGCAGCTCATATGTGCCAGACCTAGCCAGGGTTTGCTCGCTGCGTGCTCAGAGCCAGGACCATGCTGCTGTGCTCTGGTTCTTGTACTGGCTTTTAAAAATTACATTCAGCAAGCTCTGCTCCCCACTGCCATCTCCTCTCCCAGCAAAATCCTGTCAGCTTGGGCTTGGATAATATATCAATCACTGAGACTTTCAAAGCAGGAATTGGCCATTATACAGCTGATTGCATAGAGCCTGAATGGGAATGTGTGGATCCTGCTGACAAGCTTGAATAACAGAAGGTAAGACTTAGCAAAGCCATCCCTGCCCGAAAGCAGCCCAGCCTGCATGAACGGGTGCCTTTCCCTCTCCAGCACCTCGCAGGGCAGAGGCGTCCCTGCTGCTGATGCAAGGCACACGATGGCAGGGATTGAGCTAATCGTAACATCTCTGCTGTTCCTCCTCCATCAGGTTTCATCTGTCTTGGCCCACGCGCCGCAGCAGAGCTGAGGAGCTGCCTGCAAACCCCCAGCTCTGCTTGTGGTCTTGCATCCTCTAGGAACGCAACCACAATCCCAAATGTCCCCAAGGCAATTGCTCTGGATGAAGAAGGTGGTACAGTTTTGTCCCCTTTGCAGGCAGTTTGTATTTTTGGTAAGAATCCCCTTTTTTAGCATCTTTTTATTTTTTTGCATCTATTTTCCCTCTCTTCTGTCTCCCTCATTCCTGCCTAAGCTGAAAGAAGGCACATTATATCTGACTTCTACTCTAAAAAGCATGGGTTTGAAATTAGCAGAATGAGTTAGTTCATTCCCAGTTTATTAAAAACAGTTTTTCTGGGACTGATAAGGAAAGCAATTAAAAGCCATGAAGCCTATTTTCATAATAATGCTAAATGGGGCACTTCATAAATTGAAAATTCACCATGCAAAGAAAAAGTGATGTATTGTAGTTTATTAAAATGAGTCCAGAATTCTTTAAAGAGTGGAGTAGTTACTTTTTTTCCCTCTTGTTTTGAAATTTGTCCTTAATTCTTGTTCCTCGCTCAAGCAAACTTCCTGCAAACAGCCAGGAGGCAGTTCAACAGCTGTTCCGTGGACTGAAAGCGATGGGATATTTGCTTGAGGACACGGCAGAAGAGGGTGAATTATATGCAGTGAACAAATAATTTATTAGGTTGGCCCCATTTCTTCTTTGTCATTTATCTGTGAACAGATCGCAATTTCGGCAGTGCTGTTTGCTTTTCAGAATTTGACACACGAAAACATAAATAAACAAATGTGACTGCTGAATTTCTCATGAACTTTAATCACTTACACAGCCAGATATTCAAAGCATATTGGTTTTGCCCTTTTAGTTGGCTACGTGGTACAGGTTTCAGTCTCCTAGCTGAATAGCATTTAGTGACCTCTGGGATAAACTAACGTGTAAAAATTAAAATGTGTTTTCTGTAAGACTTCTGCAGAGTCATTTTAGAATTCCAGCCACAGAATTATTTTTTAAAGATTTGGGGACTGGAAAGCAGACTGGAAAGAAATTAGCAAAACAGTCAAAATAAATTTATTTCTCCACTTTCAGACAAACGTGCGGAGCAAGTTGGTTATTCTGACAATTTCTGTTAGGGATTTAGCCATCTTAGTCAGAAGATACAGTCACAAGTGTAACAACTGTGCTTTACAGCAGTTTTAAAGTTAAAACCAAGAGGGTTTTATTGATACTGTCTGTAAACAGCGTTATTCTTTTCACTCATGTCTAAATGCCATGTGCATATTAAGTGCCTATTCTCCTAGCAATAAACGTGGTTTAGTAAAATTTATATTTTGATGTGCATGGAAGTAAATCAGCAGAAGATTGGGTAAATTGAAATGTGTAAACTTTTCTAGCTGAAGGAACCAAATTACCAAAATGCAAAACTAGTTACCTGCTTCGTTAAGAAGCATGAGTACAGATGATTTTTATGAAAAAAATGATGGGAAGCAATTGGCTAGAGAGCGATCGCAGGACATGGTCTCTGTACTAATTGGCTTGTTCAGGATGTACACAAAATCCGATTTACCAATCATTTGTAGTTTTTGTAGATGATAATATTATGGCAATTAAAGGATGAATCATTTTTACATGATGCTGCTATATTAACCTAAAGTGATCATCTGGGTTTAATTCAGATCTATGAAGAAACAATTTATTTTAAAATGTTACCTTTCAGGTCTCATTTCTTTGTCTGCATTCCGAGTGCCTATACTTTCGTCTGCTATATATTGTAGTTTCTCATGCTCCAACTGCAGATCCTAAGGGTGTTCATATAAACAGATGTTCCTCATATCCTGTCTGGGTTATTTCTTCCCCTTTCTTTATAGAAGTCATAATTCTATTGTATGTAGTGCTGTAGACATTTTCATGGTAGAATGCCACAGTGTCTTGCATAAATGCCGTTTCCCATGATGGGCCAAAGACCGTGCGGATCCCACGGTGATAGATGTTCATTTGACACACTCTGGGCAGCAACAGGAGGAAATAAATACGTGAGATGCCAAGGTAGTGCCTCATGTGGGAAGGACATAGTTAACCTTAGCGGGAAACAGACTAAAATGTAAAAAAAATCTTATTAAGAGATATTTTACCCAGTAGGTTGGAGAGAAAAGTGAAATTCTCTTCTGTGAAGTTCTTTTTTTTTTACGCTGTACTTCACTTATTTCACTTTCAATTTGCTGAGATTTCCTCTGCACAGAGAGCAATTATTTCTCTCATGTCTACATGACTGACTGGGGTGGGCTTAGCTAAAAAGGAGTCTTCTCCTTGGCTTCAGACCCTGGGGGTTTGCCATGCAGGCCATCACTGAAAAGCTCTGTTTGTTAGCTGGGAGAAGAAGGGGTCTGCAAGCTCCAAATCAAGAGATCACTCATATGGAAGAGGAATCACAGTGCTCTATCCTTGGAAATGGGCTGAGGATTCATGGATTTTTGGAGGGTTGTTTTTTTTTTTTGTTCTTTACTCTCAGAGTGGGTGGAGGAATTACGGATTTTGTTTTAATCCAGCCCTGTAGGATGAGAGAAAATGAAGCTATGTTGAACTGGCTACAGAAAAAAAGCCTCAGAGTTTGCTACAAATAGATAAAATATTTCTCACAGTTTGTAAAAATTGCAGTAAAAAATGAACTGAGACATGGAGACAGCATGACTTTTGTTTATAAATATTTGTATTTCATGCTGAGAATTCCTTCGGCTGTGTACATGAATTTAAAAATATCTGAAGATTAAAAAATCTGACTCTGGCAAAGTAAATTTGATGGATTAAATGTTACTGGAATTTAATTCTTCTTGATGCAGGACAGAGTGGAAGTGCCCGCTGGGCAGCTGTTCATGCACAGTGTCCGTGTCGTTCTTGAGCCTCATCCCCTCTGAACCTGTGCTCACAAGTTGACACTGCATTTTGCAAACCACTCATTAACACTTGCCTTTGTGGCCCTGGATAGGTGAGCCACAGAGTGATCTAAACTGGCTGCAGTCTGAACCTATTTATTTTAGTAATTCAAAGTTCTCAAATATAGCAGAGGGGAAAAAAAAAAAAAAGAGGCATTAGCACTATATCATTTTTCTGAACTATTGACCAAACCCCATATTCTCATCTTAAATCACATGTCTTCACCCACTTTTCATCCATCTTCTCTCTCTCCTTTGTCCTTCTCCCCTTTCCCTGCCAAGCCGCCCCCAAGCATGGAGGGTCTTCTTCCTTCCCCTTCTCCTCCCAGCTGGTGTCCATTTTGCACGTTCTCATTCCAATGTTCTCCTCCTAAACATTCATTTTCTGCTCAAATTTTGTTAATAGGACCCTACAGATAGTAAGCAATATAGACTATACTATAGCCAGTGCTTTACACTGTGTGTCAAAACTGGTTGCAGGTAGCCATTAAAATCTTAAAATTATCTGCTAAAACCAAACTCTTTGGTGGAATGCTATTTTTTTTTTCCATCCCAAACACTCATTATTTTCCATATCTTACCTCCACTGAAATAGATGGCAATGCTTTCACTGGCTTTGATGAGGAGATGTCTGACTACCTGCCCGTTCTCAAATATGCCCGGAGGTCACAGCAGGAGGCATTTTTCAGAAAGGTTCGGATTCTAGCCCGAGCCCCGAGCGCACACTCAGGGGTTTCAAAAGGATGCGGCGGAGCAGGTTAAGCTATCCAGAAATCCTCTCTATAAATATTGATGAGGGAGCTGTGGGGAGCTCTGCTGTGTGGAAAGATGCTACTTTCATTTGGAAAATGCAATGAGGAAGGAACCGAGCTCTCTTGAAAACCCGTGTTTGTGGGTGCCGAGCACCTGAGAACATGAGCAGTGAACGGCTGAGTAGTGAAACATAAACAGCTGAGTAGTGAAATGCTTTATCAGTACTGTGATGGGGACGAAGCCTCCATGGAAGGGGCTAAGTGTAGAGTGGAGGTACCTTTGTGCCCCGGTGGTTTATTTTGGAGGATTTCCAGTCATTCTAACAAGCACACCATCTCCCAGCATCTCTCGGTGCGCACTGACAAGCACTGAGAAGCACTCCGTGCTTCAGCAAGATCAAGCCATCGGGGCCGCAGCTGATCGGCTGCGCTTGGTGCGAAGGGAACCTGGCGAGGATCCTCTGCAGCTGTCTCAAGGCAGAGCGAGCTCAGGACCCACAAGGAGCTTTATCTACAACTGAATATTAAAATATTTGTGTCCGTGCGAGAGTTTAACTTAACACTGTTGAATGAGATCTTCCACCTGAACTAGAAACATCTCCTGCACTGCGTATAAGGCCCTTGACTGTGTTGAGCAGCTTATCTGTATTTGTTCTCTTTGAAAATGTTTTGTTAGCAGAGTCACTTCTCAGAGCTGAGCGATACCAGACAAACAAGCCGGCGTGCACATTTCTGGCCGAGTAGAGATCCCCATTTGTACTTCTTAGACCTAAAGGGTTTGGTGGCCACTGACAAATTTCTGTGACAGCCTTCTGGAATGGGCAGGTGCGGTTATCCCTTGAGTAAGGAACTAGAAAAATTGTGACTTTCAAGTGACTTTCCAAGGCATAGCCTTTCCAGGGCACTGTTTTGTCTATCTTGTAATGTCTGGCTCACCCTTTGTATTGACGTGTTTGGACTGCATGCCAAAGCTGAAGGAACAACTGGAGCCTTCCAGAGCTGAGGGAATTTTGTAGATTCGTAATACATTTAGTTTGTAATGAAACATAAAACCACAGTATATATTCCTATTACTTGACACAAATGAGAAGTCATGTGGAGGAAATAAATCTGACAAGTTTACACTTTCTTTTTTCTTTAGTTTTTTATTTTCATTTCAGAAGACACTTTTCCTTTAAGCTTACAGTACACATTTGATTTTTTGATGTATCTTTTGGGTTCAGTCACTGTTTTCATTTTTAGCACATTTTGCCTGTTGCCCTCTCTCAAAGATACCATGGTACTTGTCTTTTGAAGCTTGTCCTCAGCACACAAAGTTTTTTTATGCCTTAGTGTATATATGGATTTTAAACTCTCTCTCTTTTAAACTGTGCTGCTCCTGATGTGTAGAGCAGCACTGCAGAGGAGGTGGAGATGGAAAACACAGTGCCAATGAGCTCCTTCCCCACTAAGCATCACGCCTGTAGGTGACCCTCTACATCCTTATCCTGCCTGGCAGCAGACGGTACCAGCACAGGGACTGCACCTGTCCAGGGAAAGGACACAAATCCAGTACAGCTCTGGTGAGGAAGAGGAGGTCAGGGACTCATTCCCAGAGGTTTTAGTAAGGAGAAAAAATGATTGCTGTGTCTGGCCTTCTCCACTTCTGCCTACTGTGTTGTTGCAGCAGTTTCGTCCCAAATGTATTGGGTGTTCTCCCATTTTTTTGACACCTCCAAAGTGAAAACTGACTTTTCTCTTTTTGCCATTTTAGAGAAAAAAAATCAGAAAATACCCTACACAAATGAACGTCAAAGATTAGACTCTTTTGAATAATATTTAGTAATCTGCAGATTTGTGTCATGCAGTGGCTGTTGAAATCTGTGTTCAGAACATTTCTCCAGAGAGCACTCTCAGGTTGCGATACGGTTAAATGCTAACTAAAAATTAAGAACATTTCAAATATCTGCTTCAGAAATTTAATTATGTCATGATTCAAAATTCGTGGGCTTCAGTATCTGTAAGAATGCTACTTAATTTCCTGCAAATGCTATTGGACTTATGCTCCAATCAGCTGGAATATTTTATGCATAATCATGTGGTGCTCAGTGCCCATAATTAACAATTGTGTGTCAATTTGTCAAGCACCATAAAAGACAAATGGGAACGCAAACTGTACTCTCATTTGTCTATGGGTCAGCAAATATTTTTCATTATAAATCCCATTTTCCAGAGGACTTCCTGAGATTACTTTGGTATTTTTGTAATTTAAAAACAAACAGTCGTCAGTTTGCAATTACATTCATTCCTGACTGGGAGCTCTTCTGGATACACTATTGCAGCTTAACTTATGGTTTGTAAATAAGGGAGAGCAATGTTCCTTCTATAAGCTCTCAGATATGTCTGGCGGGTGGCAAAATTGTCCTTTTCGTTTTTGGGTAGATGCTGATCTGCTGGTGAGCTGCCTCTGCTCCCAGTTTGTCACACAGGGCGTTGCGAGGTGCTCAGTTCCTCGGAGGATCAGGACCTGCTCCGTTTATCTCATTGCAGCTGCTCTTTCTTCTCCCCTTTTCTCTTTTGTTTCTTTCTCAGTGCTGATAACGATGTAAGTGAGGGTAGGACATGATCATCACATTAATTTCTGAGTTCCTTGACATTAGATCACAATCAGGCATCCAAAGGGGGATAATTAAACAAATAAACGAAATCACAGAATCATAGAATCATTTGGCTTGGAAAAGACCTTTAAGATCATCGAGTCCAGCCGTTAACCTAACACTGCCATCCCACCACTAAACCATGGCCCTAAGCACCTCATCTGCCCATATCTTAATTACCTCCAGGGATGGGGACTCGACCACTTCCCTGGGCAGCCCGTTCCAATGCTTAACAATGCTTTCGGTGAAAAAATTTTTCCTAATGTCCAACCTAAACCTGCCCTGATGCAACTTGAGGCCATTTCCCCTCGTCCTATCACCCGTTACCTGGGAGAAGAGGCTGACCCCCACATTGCTACAGCCTCCTGTCAGGCAGTTTGTGAGGGCGATCAGGTCTCCCCTCAGCCTCCTCTTCTCCAGGCTGAACAACCCCAGTTCCCTCAGCCACTCCTCATCAGACTTGTGCTCCAGAGCCCTCACCAGCTTTGGTGTTCTCCTCTGGACATGTTCCAGCAACGCAATGTTTTTCCTGTTCCAGCAATCAGTTGCACATCCCCTGCTAGTGGAGTAGAGCTGTCATCATCACATCAGTTTTCTTCACAAGGTGAAAAATCCTGCCTAACCCCATTCTCTGTAGCAAGAAATCAGACTTCAACAGAGGCAAGTATTGAAAGGGTTAAGACATTTAGTCTAATACATTTCACTAGACAGTCATACATAAATGTGATTGACAGAATATGTGAAGGCTCTATAAACTGCTGGATTTCTATCCTGCCTGCTGAATCTGCCCATCTCAATACATCTGTGGTTTGTGTGGGGAACAGGTTTGTAAGCACAGTTTAGCAACTTGCTGCATTCATTTTGTATACCCTTCATCTCTTTTGGTCAGAAATCCCAATACAGAAATGCTGGTTTAGAAGCAGAGGTTAGTTTTTCCTTGTTTATAGTTGGTAATACTCCTACAGGACCTATACACAGAATAAATGTAAACCAAGAAAACCCCAGACCTTGAAAAATTGTGAAACTGGAATAGTTTGTGCATTTTCTAGCATTGTGGGGTTTTGGTTTTCTTTTTTTAAACTTGTTTTCTTACCTAGTGTTTATCAGTTACCCCATAAAACTTCCAGTTACAGCTGTTGAAATTGCTGGACACCAGGCACAGTTCCAGGAGATGGAGAGACTGACAGTTCTGCTTCCCCACACAAGACTAATAATCTTGCTATTCCCAGCTGGTGACCCTGTATAACTACTTTTATGTGCCTGTAAAGCAAAGAAAATATGGAAGAACCTATTTCAGTAGGAAAAAAACCATGGAAATTCTTTTGGCTACTCAACTGCCTTGCAAGTGGGGTGACTGAACTGAATTTAAGTCACAACAACTGAAGAGCAAGGGATCCATGTGGCTAACCTAGGAAGCTGGGGTTTGTTTGCGGAGTTTCTGTCGTACATTTAAATTTTATGTATGATTTGTAGTTACTTGCTGAACCAGAAAGCAAATGAAACTGAAGAAGAGGGAGGATGTGGGCCAATTATTCTTGACGGCGAAATGGTGCACCTCAACCCTGTTTTGAAGGCACTGCTTGCTGGGGATGGAGCAGCTGCAATTGCAAGGCTCTCCCTGAGTATATGAGCCTTTTGATAATGCTGTCACATAAATGCCACATATTAGCTCATTCTGTGGATTCTTTTCTCACAGGGAACTGTACTAAAACTTCAAGAGGTTTTTGAAGCTGCTACTAGGCAGAAATATTTTTTTCTAAATGGGATTAAGTCCGAGATTCAGTCTTTAAAGCTTCCCTACATTCCTTAAACTATCACAGTCCATTTCCCGTCTGTCTATACACACCTTTATTTTCTTAACACTCTTCTTAAAAATTATTGGTGAAAACCTGACTTTTGTTTTTGATCTATTTTTTGATCTTTCTGGTATACTTCCCCCTTCTATTCCAAATGTCTTTGACTTCTCTGCTCTTTCTTACTTCTCACACAGAAATCAAATACTGTTCCAACAGAGCTCAGAAGAAGTAAAAACTGTATACTTTGACGTGATGATATATCCCAGTGCATCTGACCCAACATTCAGAATAAATCCTTACTTCACTGCCAGATGGCTCATATTAGGAAACAACTTTTTTTGTAATTTATATGCTTTTGTGTAAATATTAATTGTCACCTCTGTAGTATAGATAGCAATTGTGTGTTTATGACAGAGCATTGACCACAATATCATTCAATAGGCAAGGTTGTCATGTAGTACTGACAATTTCTTCTTGAAAACTTTGTTTGGAGCATTCCCCAATGCCGCTGTAATCATATATATCTTTTTACACTTCTGGTGGTGGATCCATGTATTTGAGGTAGATCTCAGGAGAACTGTGCAGTTGCAGAGATTGAAAATAAGCCTCAGAGCCTACTAGTTCAAAGCCAGGCCAGGGTGGTAGCTGTGAAGTGCCGTGAACATCTGACAGCAGGTCAGATGACCACATAGAGGTCTCATTCCAGCTCATACTTGAAAGTGGACTTCATCACATAAAACACAAATAGTGGTTATCAAAATCCTCTGAGGCTATGTTTTTTTCTCCCTGTATTTAGAAAAAGAAATGCTCTGACTTTGTCTTTGCCCAAGATTTAGGGAAGGGCATTAAAAACTAGGGCTTAGCATTTTCCCTTAGAAGGGAGTTGAAGGAATAACAGAGTTGGGATATAAGGCTTGAACCACGTCTTGGTGCATGGAGTTCAGGAACATACAGTCCCTTCATACAGGCTTAATTTTGGAAGTGTTTGAGGCCTTTTCCTTCCACTTTTCCCATTGCAAGGCTGATTCCAAACCCAGTAAATGGCTAGGAACTTTATTTGTGTTCCTAGCCTAAATATATTCATAAACAACCTTTATCCATTTGTTTTGTGACACCATTACCTTTTATCTTGAATAGTTTTTTCTTAATAGTTAATAGAGTATTAATTAATATTTAATAGAGAGCAAACATATCTCCCCTTACCTTTCCCCTTAGCTCGTCATTTTGCTAGACTAAACAATCTAAACTCCTCTAATCTCCCTTCAAGAAAAAAGCGCTCTCCACAAACTAATTTTTTGCAGACTTTTTCTGCACCTGGTCCTTTTTCGTGGCCATGACGATGGCCAGACTCCAGCTTGCAGAATGCATGTGGCTCATAAGCTCTGGCAATGTGTCTCTTTTGCTGATTATCCAGTGGTAGTGCTGCTGCCCAAAATGCAAGAGAAGTGTCTTGCCAGAACTACAAGGTAAGAAAATAGTATAAATAGGCACAGGGTCAATGTACAATGCTCTGATATGTGTGATGCTTCTAGTATGAAGCAGCAGCTTCCAGCTCTGCTGTGTATTCCACGGTGCTGGCAGGAGCTCTGGACCGAGGGTGCAGGAACAAGGTAGGACATGGTATTTCAGTGGGGAGGTGTGCTGGGAGGGATGGACAGAGGCTGTTAAGGTTGAAGCAATATTTTGGAGAGGTGTAGAGCACAAGATGTGAAGGCGAGGGGGAGGCATCCTTTGGGCAGTGAATGGTTTGCAATGGGCTTATATAGTCGGTTGCTCAGAAGAAACGTTAATGTACATAGGCTGGAGGCCAGCTGTCCTGCTAGCTTTAGCACCCGAGGATGTGTCTCTACGGCAGACTGCAGTAACACCTGAGCTGTGTGAACACACTGGCTGTGGCACTGGGAGGCTGTTTTAGCGCGATATTCCACCTGGGCTGATTAGTCCTTCTCACATAGCCAGGCTGCTTCCAGTGCCAAGGCTGGCTGCTCTGGTCAGCCTGACCTTGGATATCACGAGCCAGCATTGTAGGCTTAGACGATAGGCATATAAACAGCAGAAAAATCTCCCAGAGTCTTGAATGTTTGTCAGGTACGTAAATATCTCAGATTATTTTCCTTAAATTATCCCTATGGGGATCATTTATGCAGCAGTTTTATAACTAGTTTCTGCATAAAATATAGTCCTGGTACTCAGGTTATCTTTTATATAGTCAAACATTTTCTTGTTTGCATGCTAATCTAAACTCTTCATCACTGAATAACTTCAGCAGCCGTAGTGTGGTTTTCTTATGGTGCTTTGCTTTGGAAAAGAAATTGAATGTGTCTGCTTTTCTTAATCATAAATTCAGTCTCCTGTTCCTTTGTTATAATTCTTTTGATGTGAACAAAACTCCAAATCCATTTTTTGTGAAATTTAAATAGCAAGTATATTTAAAAACCACGTATGTGTTAGCAATGAATTTTCTGCAACTGGATGCTTAGTAAAGGCAACGTCTGTGTTTAAAGAGTTCTTTCATTTTTCATACTTTACTTTTGATTGTGCCTGAGATATCATTTCCAGCCTCAAAATAAGTACAGGATTTGCTGTTCCAAAGAGGTAAAGTTATCAATTCTGCCTTCTGGTTTACTTTCTTCAGGGGCCTCTTTTTAATGTCTCATAGAAAAGGATAACCCTGGCAAAGGAGCCTGGCTGACATAGGTTTCCCAGTTTGCTAGAGTATGTTGGGCTGGGGCAAAGTTTAGGATGTACATCTGTCTCATTGAAGAGTACATCAAGTTATGGCAATGAAGAGTAACTTTTCTGTATAAGGCTCACCCACCCTATAATGTGAGGGCTGCAGCAAATCTCTTAAGTGCTTAACATGCAGCTGTCCTTATATTCGCCTCTATATATGTGCTGTATGGACAGCACTGCACGTTCCTGAGGCTTTGTTAGCCCAGATTTCCAAACTTGATTGCAACCCGCTTGCATGTGACTACAGCTTCTGAACTAACCTGTGTTTAATTTACCGCCATTTAAACCTTTTATGCTGTGGTGACTGCCCTTATGATTATGAATGGTCTGAAGTTGCGCCAGGGCAGGTTTAGGTTAGACATTATGAAAAACTTCTTCACAGAAGGGGTTGTCAGGCTCTGGAATGGGCTGCCCAGGGAAGTGGTCGAGTCCCCATCCCTGGAGGTATTTAAAAGAAGGGTGAATGAAGTGCTTAGGGCCATAGTTTAGTGGTGGGATGGCAGTGTTAGGTTAATGGTTGGACCTGATGATCTTAAAGGTCTTTTCCAACCTAGACAACTCTATGATTCTATGATTCTGTGAATGGCCAGCTGCTTCTTGGCCAGAGCGCAGTGAGATACTCTTACCTATAGGGTGAGTATAGATGCGTTACTGTGCCTTAGCTCTTGCTTTGGGGTGCAAAGCAATTAGATCACGGACACAGTGTCACTGCAAGCATTTGTTTGGACCCAAACCATTTCTTTTCACCTGGTCAATGGTAGGAGGGATGCTGAAGGTAAAATAATGGTAATTTTTTTATGCAGGCTACAACAAGCAGGACAGGTGCCTTCTGCAGAGGCGGTGCCCAAGAAGTGCCTCAGGATGTAAGGAAGGGACTTCACTGTGGCACCAGACATTTTTGGGGCCCAAAACTGCTGCCACAACAGCAGTTATAACCCAGTAGTCATCCAAGACCCAAGTCAGGACAGGGCATCAACTGAGTGAGGTGTTAGGGTATCCCAGAGGTAGATATAAAACCTGTCATTAGGAACTAGCAAGGCTGAGTCTAATGCAGGGCATGACTTGGTCTTACTATGCCTGTGGTTGAGCAAGATCTAAGCTCTCGTTGTTAATGTCACTTCTTTGATGCTACACATATCTTCCACAACTGGCAAAGCTGCTGAGATGTAGTATTGCATGCCACCCGTAATGCCACTTGAGAGTTACTTTCTATAATCAGACTGCACCTCTGATTTGGTTTTTTCCATCTTTTCCTCTTTTTTTTTTTTTTTTTTCTTGTAAAGCTTTAAATTCCAGACTGAAAAAAATGTGAAAGTCTCTGCTGTAGCAATACCTGGAACGATAATTGGATCAAATGAATAATGCACATTTATACTCATAGTCTGAAGTGTCCTAGTTTATGTGATGGATTAATCACCTTTTCCTTGTGACTTATGTCACCACTTCCAAAATAATAGCTTAGTTTACATAGAGCAGCTGAAGCCATAGACAGCTCCCCTATTAACTGCTCGTTCATAGCAACTCTATGAAACTAGAATTTTAGTTATGGTAACGGCTAAAGAAGGTGGCAAAAAATGCCGGGAGGACCCAATTTACTTAAAATAACCATTTTCATCAAGACGCTGTCATCATTTTTTAATTATGTTTTGCTGGTTTGTGTATGGGACTTGTTGAATAAAGTAATCATGTTCACAGTTAATTGGGACATATAAGATTCCCCCTCAAAAAAAGGGAAGCCAAATAGCGGCAGATGCAGATCTTATTTCAGCTGTGTCCTGTATTTAAAGAAAAAACAGCTGGGAGCAATTGTTATTATCATTAGTGACACTCAGCCAACATATGCAGTCTTTTGGACTCTATTATAAATATGAAAAAATCACAGTTCGCAAAATACAGGCACCAAATGTTTTTTATAATAACTCATCCCTGGCACCAAATATCAACATTTTATTTGAAGCTGTAAATGAGCACATTACAAAACTGGATAATTTTAGATTAGGGTAATTACCATGTGGGTTTCAAGGGGTGGGAGAAAACAGGACTTTTGCAAACTGTTCCCGAATTCATCTTTGATAAGAGAAAGAATATGGGAAGACTCAAAACAGGGGAGCTGTCCCAACTCTTTCCAAAAGGATTTGTAAAGGTAAAGAAAAAAAAAAAAAACCCACCAAAAAAAAGAGTAACTACTACTAAATGATTGGTTTTGTAAAAGTATTTGTTTGTGCTCTCTAAGGTATAATAAATATTGTCCAAAAGGCAAAATGTGCAATTCTGTAAGATAGACTCAAAACACTACAATCAAACCCTCCAGCCTGCTGAGAATGTTCAGCCTCCCATAATTTAGAGTGTGTCATTAATAACTGACACGCTTTAC
Organism: Egretta garzetta; assembly: GCF_000687185.1. Taxonomy (NCBI): domain Eukaryota; kingdom Metazoa; phylum Chordata; class Aves; order Pelecaniformes; family Ardeidae; genus Egretta; species Egretta garzetta. Next base: position 688,557 of record NW_009260799.1, read on the forward strand.
TGACATATTTCTTTTTCCATCATGTATATGAAATTTTAATCAAATTGATCTTAGCATACTAAAAGCATGATCATTTGCTAGGAAATTTCATTGGGAAGGAATAAATACATTGAAAAAATACAATTCTGAATGCTGAAAGACAACTTTAGTCTTTCAGAAATGTATTTTCTGTGACATTTACAGTTTTCCATCATCTTCATGTAGGGCTGTGACATGTAAACTCTTTTCCCAGCACAAATTTGGGTTATAAATCTAAGTCTCCAATATCATGCTCCGGAGTAAATAAAAAGAAATAAAATTTCTGTTGTCACCCTCTTTTTTTTCTGTTCAGAGTCAACTTCTGATTTTTTATTTAGTGGACTTGTCCCATTGACTAGTGACTGAAAGGCTAATACAAATGCAGGAACAGCCACACTGGGTCAGATCAAAAGTCAGTCTAACCCAGTACTCGGTCTTCAGCTCTGAAATTAATGCCCAGGAAAGAGCACAAGAATAGGGCAGGCAGGTATGGTTATTTAAAAAAAACCCCAAAACTTTTTATTGTGGCACTTCGTTGCTCAAAGGCTGGCTGAGCCAGAGGTGATAACCCTTGACAGTTTATCATTCCTGTGAATTGGTCCAGTCAGCTTTTCAGTGCATGTAAACTTCTAGCAGTCAGCTTCCCATGGCAAGGACTTGCATGCAATTTAACAACGTGCTATATGAAGAACCACATCTTCTTGATAGTTCTGAGGCTACCACATGCTAGTTTCACGTGGTATGTCCCAGTTCTTCTCTGTATCTTCAGACAGACCAGTTAGTTGTTCCTTTCTACCCTTTCCATTCCCCTAATGATTCTGTGAATGTCTGTTACATCCCATCCTCAGCCATCTCTTTCCCAGGCTGAAAAGCCCCTCTCTCTACTTGTTTTCACCTGGAAGCTGCTCCATGCTGTTGAGTGTACTTGCCACCCTCCAATGGATCTATTCAATTTCACAGAATCACAGAATGGCAAGGGTTGGAAGGGACCTTGGGAGATCATCCAGTCCAACCCCCCTGCTAAAGCAGATTCACCTAGAACAGGCTGCACAGGACATCGTCCAGGCGGGTTTTGAACATCTCCAAAGAATGAGACTCCACAACCCAATCACGTCTTTTTAGGGTGGAGAAACCAGGAGATTAGGTTGACATTTTTACAATGAGAGAATGATATTTCTGTTTGTTTTCTTTTCCTTTCCTAGTAATTTGATTTACTTTCATGAGAACTGAGCTGATCTGTTCATAGGGCTGACTGTTGTGACTCAGATCTCATGTGTGCCTGATAATACTCTACCCAGATGCTTCATCACCCTGTGTACAAAGTCATGGTTGTTGTCTTTTTCCACATGCCCAGCACTCTAATTTTATCTGTCTTCATTTTTACCTGCTATGTTATTGCTTGGTCCCTGAGCCTCATAGAGTGCATCTGTATAGTGGTATAGAAGCAGGAGAGTGCTTTTGAAGCAAATCTCCTGGTCATCTCCACTAACTGTGCATTTGTACACACTGAAGATGATCTGAGAGCCCATGGAATGGACTCCTTTGAGATGTAATTAAACCAAAAGATAAGCTCCAGAAGTGCAACTCGAGTGCCCTGTCTGCAGACATTCAATCGATAGAGGCAGGCTGAAACTAGTCCAAATTAAATAAAAAAAAGAAACAAAAACCAACAATCCTGAAATAGGGAATGTGTGTGGTCTTCAGCAGCAACTGTTTCACTGTACAGATCTGCTCCTGTTGATCCTCATTTCTTCCTAGTTTTGACATGGCTTCAAGTCCTGTTGCAATACTTCTCCAGTTGCCCTCATCTTTACTATCCAGAGCAAATTAGTGTTATCTACAAGCTTTGTTACCACATTGGTTACTGCCTTTCAGCTTCACTAATAAATATGTTCAGTATCTGGGGTCGCCACAGCACTCTCCTCTGAACATCATTGGTGACCTCTTTTCATTGTGAAAATTGGTATCTCCCTTGTGTTTCCTTTCTGTAAGTCAAACTGGCATAGTTTTGAGGACTTAATTCTTATCCTATAGGTATTTGGATTTTTTAAGACCCTTTAGATGACAGATTTTGCTGAATTCCTGACTATATTAGCCAAATTTGCCTTATCCATATGCACAATAGTTCCTTTGAGGATTGCCAATGTGATGGTAAAGTATGACTTCATCTTTGCAGAAACTGCGTTGACTCAGTTAATTTTTATCCATGTGCCCACTAAGTCAATTATCTTTTATAGTCTTCACCAGTTTGCCTCTTTTGGACATGAGGCTCTCTGGTCCATTGTTCCCAAAATCCCTTGTCAAATCCTTCAAAAAAAATTGCCTTAAATTTCACACAGCTCAGTTCTCTGGTACCAGAGTGGTCTTTAGCGAAGACTTACCTGCTGCAATTAATAGTTGTGCCACTTTATCTTTCATTGCTTTTTGAACTCATGGTTGAATACCACTTTCCAGTAACTGATCATTCTGTCTGTTTTCTCCATGACTTTTACTGGCATGTCATTTGGGGACAGAGATTTTGAGTGCGGTGTTTGAAAATTTCCACCATGAGAACTTTCTGAAATTCCTCCACAGTGAGTATAGATGAATAAAATATATATTAGTTTTTCTGCTCTTCTGAATGTTCCTTTTACACCCTATTTGTCTAGTGGCCTGTAATCTGAGAATTACTTTATTTTCACATGTTGCCAGTTCTCTGGCAATTAGACAAAGCATTTTTCATTCAGTTATCAAAGCAAACCATAGAATCATAGAATACCAAGTTGGAAGGGACCTCAACAATCATCTGGTCCAACCTTTCTTGGCAAAAGCACAGTCTAGACAAAATGGCCCAGCACCCCGTCTAGCTGAATCTTAAAAAGTGTCCAATGTTGGGAAATACACCTGGGGAGATTATTCCAATGGTTGACTGTTCTCACGGTGAAAAATTTCCCTCTCATGTCCAATCGGAATCTTCTCAAAAGCAACTTGTGTCCATTCCCCCTTGTCCTCTCCATGTGACTCCTTGTAAAAAGGGAGTCTCCATCTTCCTTGTAGCTACCCCTTAGGTCCTGGTACATGGTGATGAGATCCCCTCCGAGTGTCCTTTTCTCAAGGCTGAAAAAACCCAGTTCTCTCAGCCTTCCCTCACATGGCAGGCTTCCCAGTCCTTTGATCACTTGGATGGCCCCTCTGTGGACCCCCTCCAGCCTGTCCACATCTTTTTTGTATAGTGGGGACCAGAACTGTACACAGTATTCCAGGTGTGGCTTAACAAGTGCTGAGTAGAGTGGGATAATGACTTCTTTGTCTCTACTGGTGATGCCCTCATTGATGCAACCCAGCATCTTGTTGGCTTTCTTTGCTGCAGCAGCACACTCTTCACTCATATTGAGCTTGTTGTCAATCAAGACTCCCAGGTCGCTCCCCAGCCTGGTAGATCCCAGCCTGTGTTGCACTCCTTGATTATGTTTTCCCAGGTGAAATACCTTAAATTTGTCTTTGTTGAACTTCATAAGGTTCTTGTTAGCCCACTTTTCCAGCCTATCCAGGTCTTCCCTGCAGGGTGCCCCTCCCTTCCGAAGCAGAACGCTTTCAGTTGCCAGTTTCTGGGAAATGTCTTCAGCATCTTGGATATGATCCTCAGCTTCAGCCATCAAGCACAGTGCAGCAGAGAATGTTTGGTAGAAAAGTGTGACTTCCATTCGCCATGTCCTATTGTGTGGCAGCATTCACCTTCTCACTCGTACTAGAACAGGGTGAAGGTTGTTGTGGTTTGTGCTAGACATTAGTGGTGCCCATGAGCCTTTGAAGCAGCTGAGACTACAAGGTACAGAGGGAAATGTGTGTCCCCCTTCCTCTAAACACATTAGTAACTTGCAGTAGAAAAGGTGGTGTTAAAAAAAAAAAAATCTACTTTTTAATGGCACGCATTTTGTAGTTTCAGGGTCAAAATATTAGACCAACATCACTGAGTAGGGATGCATTTTCCTTGTAGATCTTCATGTATGTACCATTTTGTACCGGCTCTCTTCTATTACTGTGACTGATACTTTGAGTCTTTCTTTAAAAATATTAAAATATAATAAAAAAATCTTGGCTGTTTCCTGTAGTTGTTCTGTGAACTTGAATACATGTGAAGAAGTATACTCAGGGTGAATGTTATAGTGTCTGCTTTATATTATTCTTTTTCAACTAAAGAGAATTTGCCAAAAGTAAGGAAGGGAAGTACCTAAGTACCTAAGTTTCAGGGAATGGTATGTCCTTGAAAATTGGCATAATCAATGCCTGATCTTCGACATTTGTTTTAGCGGGAAAGAAAACCAGGAACTGGTCTTGAATGAATGAAATGTTGAGGAGTGATGAACAAGCTGGTGTAGTTAATACAAATTGTCTCACTAAACTTGTGGTGACGGCAGTGATTATGATATAAAACCTTTTTAGCTTGCAGGATTATCACATTTCTCAGTACTCTGTTTTTCCATTTCAATAGGCAAAATTTCACTTATTGGCGCATTTGATTGGGGATCTGAAGAAACCAATTTTCTGCTCTTTTTGAGGTGGAAACTAATCTTGCCGGACTTCTATTTAAGAACTCTTGACAGTGCTTATATTTTATTTTAGGAAATTGTTTTCATTACTTCAGTCTGCTCAACCAAAAACCTCCAGGCACTTTATTCAACTTTAGATACGCAAAGCAGGATAAATACATAAATTGATGGAGTGCAATGATTTAGGATTAGTTTAACACTTTGCTGTTTTGATGTCTAGTTTTTCCCATCTATCACACTTAGGATAGATGTAACCATGGTGAAAGAGTGAAAAAAAAGGAAATTAAAGTGCCCTAGTCATCCCTCTGTCAAACAGGTGTCTGAGAACTCCTCCCTCTTCCATGAAACTTCTGATTACTGTGAAGCCATAACTGGCCTCATAAATATAACAGGATCTGTGATGCAGTGCTCTTTGGTGTCTGGTCTGTTAAACTTTTTTAACAAATGATGAGAAATCCACCTTGAGATTAGAGACAATCTAATCTGGAGAATCTTTCAGGCAGATTTTTTTTGAATACTTACTTAAAAGAAAATAAACTTAGGGTTGTTATTATGCTGAGTAACAGCCTCTCCTTTGTCAAATGACAAACGTGCTTCACAACCGCAATCTTCTTTGCAGTTGTTCTGCCAAAACTGCTAATAAATTAAATCCTTATTGTTAGGCGTATTTATGACACATTTTGCTTCATTCCTGAGCTGCGTGCCCTTTTTTTAGTACAGTTACAGAATTAACATACTTCTATTATATATTTATAAATTTTAAATATTACTAACTTTGAACCACAGAATTAAGTGCTAGCCCTGATTATTCTTTTATTGTGAGAAGGGAATAAGCATTTGTACATTTAGTTTACAAGATAACATCTGGTGTGGAGGGTGCCAAACAGCCAGCTATTCTGCAAATTGAGTGCCAGAAGATGACTTTTAAACCGAAGTCTGTGCTGCAAAGGCAATGCTGCAATGCTTGGACAGAATTCAGAGGATGTGTGCTGCAAGGGGACCGCGGCCGTGCTGTCAGCGGGCAGGAGGAATGCTCCCCCTACGTCTCTCTTGTTGTACAAATGGGGCTAGGCACTTGCTATTCTCTATGCCTTTCTTGTAGATCTTCATGGAGTAGTTGAGGCAGGACTCCACTGAGTCCCTGGCCCCATCTCAAGTAACTGTCGCACCAGGGGTGTCAATGAGAGAGACCTTGCCTGCTTCCTCCCTGCTTGCATTAGGGGTAGCTCTAGCTCAGTATAGATTGGGGAAACTGAGTCTGCTCAGTGTCTCCCCCCTCAGTTCACCACAGGGTGTTCAAGCGTAGCCTTTGAGGCACCATCCGCTGTTGGCATGGGGCAAGGTTTGTCCACTGCTTTAGCGGTTCCTGGCACGGATGTCCAGGAGCGGTCTAGAGACAACTACACCTCAAAATCTATTTGCAGACCCGTGGTTACTTCTCACTGTTAGCATTCAGGAGCCCGCAGTGCCTTTGGAGCCAGCAGTTGTTAAAACACAAGTACTATTCACTAGACACTCTCCCGAGACTAAATACCCATGTTTTTCCTATTGTTTTAAGAAGGCAAGTCTGGGGGAGTGTTATTCAACCTGAAAGCAGCTGCTGCTGGTTTTCTGCGGAAACGAGCCTGCAATGACAGAGACTCTTGGTCTGGCACTGCCTAAAGCATTAGAGCAGAGAAAGGCTAAGAACCAGCAAATCATTAAAACATCAGATGTGAAATCAAGGTTTTGGAGATACAAAAGTCTCTAAATGAGTTCATATGGGTTTTTTAGACATCAGCAACTTTACTTTAGTTCCCAGGAAGCTTTATCTTCAGCCCTCAGATTCCCTTGGCACACCAGTTGATGTTTTCTGTGGTCAGACTTAATCTTTAAGTTTCTCTTTTTAGCAACTTGAAAGGATCTGGGTGTGTCCTGTCTGAACAGTTCTGCTGCCACAGAGCAGCATACATCGTTTAAACGTATTTATGTTGTTATTAAAAAAGAGCTTATGTGGCCAAATAACAAATCCACGTTATCTGCTGATGAGCAGTTTGCTTATAGTTGTGAGTATATCATGTGCTGAAAAGCATGTAAGAATTGAAGCAACAGTAAATCAAAGAGAAAGCATTTACATGCAGTCAAAGGGCCAGTTAAAAGCCTACAGAAACAGAGACAATGTAATCCCAGACCCTCCAGATGGAACAGTGCAGCCTGCTTTTAGCCGTATCACAGCCCCATCAATACTCATATAAAATTTACTTTACTCTTCCTTTTTTTTTTTCCAAACTGTTTGAAAGGGTTTTTTCCTTCCCCCAATTTTTTCCTTCTTTCCTGCTGTATCATTTCTCTTTCCTTCCCTAGTTAAGCTATTTGGAAAAAAACAAAACAAAACAAAACAGCTTTTTGTTTCTTTTAATTATCTGGAGCAGAATTCTTGAGTTCATACTGTTCATTCTTCAAGCACTCTGCTCTGGCCCAGAGAGGATTAGTGTAATTCATGTTACCACAGTGTTGGAAAATATTGTTGGGAAGGGAGAGAGAAGTTTCAGTTGTATTAGAGCCTTCACATTGCATCTTTGGAAAAATAATGTATTTCTAACAACGTTGCATGGAATGTCAGCTGGAGTTGACTGTACAGCAGTATGTACCTCATGTTAGATCTAAATTTAATCTGACTGTAGTCAACCAAAAGCAGATGCAGCATTAGCCATATGAGTGGGATATAAACAATAAAGGCAACCGCTTTGCTGGGACAATCTTTAACAAAACGCTTCGTTTCTGTTCAATTTTCAGATTGTTATGTTGTTCTAAGGGACTGATAGCAAATGATCAGGACATTTTGATGAGGATTTCTGATTGACATCAGGCTTCATTAGAGGCATTAATATTGAAGGAAAGGGTCACAGTTTGGTCATGATTCACTCTACCTGCCTATCTCGCTCAGCAACAACCAGGAAATGTCCAGTAATTTTCTGGTTTTATGTTCCTTTTAATGTTTTAGTATTTCAGATGGGTAAAGTGCGAGTTAATCATGTTTATGCATTAATAAAAGGTACATAAAGCGTTTCAGTTATTCAGTTGAATGAAATGATTTCAGAGATGTGGTAATAACCTTAAGTGATGTTTTGAATACACTTCATATAAATTAGATCCATTAAACGGGACAAAAGTGATGTTTTGTAGGCATCCACTACTAATTGGCATGTTCGCTAATTCCTGCAGCCACTCTGAGCACATGCTCATAGCTCTCCTTCATTTTCCAAATTTTTCCATATCGTGTACCTTGTATTACGAATACCACACCTACCCCAGTTTTCCCTTCCCAGGCAAAGCCTCCATAGATTGGAAAAAATGGGCTTTCAAAACCTCAAGGATCATTGATCTTCCTTCTGAGGTCAGTGTTTTTATTGCCTGCATGAATTTCCAGCTGGAGTCCATCAGGTGCCCATGGATGAGAGGTATCTCCTTCTGTTGCAGCTCCTACTTGCTCCAACACTATATGCAGAGCAGTTTTCAGGCTCACAAGTGGTAGGGGGGATGAATCTGAATATTTTCCTGCCCTTTTGGCATGCCTCTGCTGGTACAGTAGAGGAAAGACTGTATTAGCCTGTCTTTTGGATCAGAATGACACATGTTGAAGGGTGGACCACTCACTCAGGCATTGCATCCAGAAATAAAACAGGCAGAAGAAGAACAAAAGAGAACGGGCAAGCTCAGAGGAAGAGCTGTTTAATTCTATGGTGTATTTTGAAATGTGTTTTTATGGAGAATTAAGGACATGCCCAGTTCAATTAACATAAATGGGTCTTTATCTGACGTAGCAGTCTTCTTCCCCAAAATTAGTGCCCACCTCCACTTATAGTAAATAATACCATCATCTGTAGTAAATATTTGAATTCTTCTTTTTCATTGTCTTCTTCCTCAATAAATGATGATTGCATTAAATAAATATTTAGCAATTAGATACCATATCTGTTTTGGCTTTTTTCCCCACTTGTGGCTTTGAGAACACTACAGAAAGACTCAAAGCTGTGTTTGGGTCTCCCGTGCCTTCCACTTTTTTCTATGTAAATACGCAGTTGAAATTTCCTGTTGTATATTTCTGAACTTGGCAGTGAAAAGGCAGTTTAAAAGCCAGTCTATGCAGCTTACCAGAGGATAAAGGAAATGAGGAACAAGAACAGTCTATAGCTCCGGTGGTTACACAGCAGAACAGGATATTGCACTTTGCAAGTCAGATTTTCTGCACTTCTATAAGCAAACCTAGGGGGAAAAAAAATAATCTAGTGACCAGAGATCTTAATATACTGGAATTTTAGGTGGTCATTAAAGACTCCAGCATCTGTTTTGAGAGGTGAGAAATGCTTTGGCTCTCATTGATTAAGTTCTTTGGTGCAGAACTCCTTGCAGAATTGAACACACAAATAGAAACATTCTGTTTGGCATGTACATCTTTAATGTGTCCATTATTGTAAGCAGAAGAAAATCCACCTTCCTGCCTTTTATAAGCTTCTTTCAGATTCAGGGGGAATAAATATGTACTTGAAAGCACAGTACAAAAGATCAGAAATTTGGTTTTAAATGTAAAAAAAAAAAATATTCCGTCAGCTGAAGGTAACAAAGCTTACATACACAGTCATTGTTTTCTCTAATTCTAGACTAGCAGCAACACCATGCTATTTTAGCCTCCACCCTCAATAATATATCTTGTTCTCTAAAAGGTATTTTCTCTCTCAAGTGAGAACTCTTTTTGTTCCTAAACAAAGCCCTGAAAAGGTCACATTGGAAATTTGAGTTCCAGGTAATTCAAACGTAAGCCTAAGTTAAAAAATGATGTGTCTGCAGCTTGCCAAATGCCATTAGAATCTACAGTGTTAGTTTAGATTCAAGTCGAATAGAGCGGTATCCATTGGGAAATTATGCTTTCCTGAGAAGCATGTATGGATTTTTTCTTCCTGTATACCTTTCCAATTCATATTATGATAGCAAGATTCTGTTTCCCATGAATTCTTTATTTAGGTTAAGTTTTAAGAGTGAACTCTGATTTCATGGATTAATCCTGATCGAAGTAGTTGATTTTTTAGTTTGTGTGGTAGACAATTGTATTAAAACACACAGCAGACTCACATGACAGCCCTAATAAACATGTTTTGTAATAACACAAGTCCAGTTTTATAGTGAGGAATAAAAATGAAAATACTTGAAAACTTCAAGGGGGGAAGAATTTTGTTTTACTGTTCAGATGCATGGTGGTCTCTGCCAATATGCATGTAGACCAGCTTCTGAACACAGGAAAAGGCTTTCTTCTACTTCTCTGATTCCTTTCCATTATACACCTAATATCTGATACAAACATAAGTATTCAGTACCTACATTTAAATCAGAATAGTTGTAGGTGAAAATAGGGTGGGGTGAGAATTTTGACCACTCATGCTCCATAGAAATGCTCCAAAAAAGAAGCAAACGTTCAATGTTTGCTATTTTACTTGCTAATGACCCAAATCTATTTTATTCTAAGCCTACTTTTTTGAGGTACAGAGCTCCCTCCATTTCTAGGTACAAGTGCATTAGCTGAATGTGATTATCTTTTTGCAAGATTAAGCCACATGTTTCTCGTTGTGTTTCTGAAGTCTGGTGAGTACAAATTCAGTCCTAAGAGACTTTGATCAGCACAGCTCTCTCTACTTCTGTGGAATATGTGGATGCATAACATCTCATAGGCTGTGGTTCATCCCGGTCTTCGGAAGTTGGTTGTCCATCCTGCAGTCCTACAGCTGTCTGCTTCTGGACAAAGTGTAAGCTAACTAATAGCACTGAAAAGCACATCCATATAAAGGCGACTGACATCAGTTTGGGGGTTGGAAGGCTTTAAGTTTTGGTCCAGGCGGACTTTGAACGCAACGTCAGAATTGCAGAAGGGCTTCCTGTGCCCGGTGCCATGCACCTGAACGTGCTGGCATTCAGAGTATGAATGAAATTCTTCTCCTGTGTATTTTGCGCTCAAAACGAAAGGTAAACATGGAAAGTGTTAAAACTAATAGACAGAACAGAATGGAGGATGCGTGTTGCTAAGCATCACTTAAAACGCCGTTCTTCTCTGAAAAGTGTTGGTAAATACAGCGCTATTTGACTCAGGAGACCTAATCCCAGAGAGTATTCAGTACGCTATCTTCAAATGCTAACAATAAAAATAAAGGTTTTTTTCCCCCTTGTATTTTATTTGTGTTAGCATGGCAGAGTCAACATCGCTAAACATGAGCTCTCTATTCCTTTTCACCTGTCAACAGAGTAGTTCTGCACGTTCTGTTTACAAAGCCAAAATCATCCTCCGCGGTGTGTGCCAATGCACTGGCCGATGCACAGCTGAGGCAGGGGGAAGGACAAGAGGCTGGAAAGGACACGAGCAGGCAAATCAGACTCACACAATTACTATTTACTATCAGAACTAGGTAGAATTTTTTCAACCAATCTAGAAAATGACAGTTTGATAGTGGAAATACTGGAAGTATTTCACCTGGAACATATGGGGTTTGATCACCTTTAAGAGCAATGATCCTCAGTCCCACTGAGACCATCAATTCTGTCGTGGTTTGTGGCTATGGTGCCATAGGCTATAGGAGGCTTTCCACATTTCCTGGCCAAGAAGTGCAGAATCAAGGAACTCAGAAATGTGCCATGGTTTCTGACTTCATTATAGAGATATGAAGGCCAAGCAAACCCCACCTTGTTCCAAAGCTTTTGAGCTCATCCTTGACCATGCACATGATCTGGAGTCAAGAGTGCGTTTAATGGAGAGTCATATAATGGGTATGTCTGGGAGCAACACACAGGAGTCATCCAGTAAATTAAGCATCATTCTAGAAATCTTGATAGTCACATTGCCTAGGACTTACCTGGTAGTCAAACAACAAAGATGCAGAACTTGGCAGGCAGCACCCTATCCCTGAGAAACAGGGAAGTGAGGAAGGTTTTTGTGGTATTTCCTAAGCTGCTGAATTGACATGTTCAGTTGAAGTCCACACAAGGTGGCCATATTTATATTATTTAAAGAATGTTTTTGTGTTCGTGCTGCTGCTTCCTCTGCTGATAAGGCTAGACTCAATCACATCCATCCCAGGCAACTGAGGAGGAGTAGGCAAAGAGAGAGGAGTCTATTTTCAGGATGCAACTACACAAATTCCTGTTTTTTCCTGGGATAATGTCCTGACAAAAACATGGTACAAAACCATCATACTGCCACTAGTACCAGAAGCATAAAAGATTTTTAACTCAGCCTGCGTTAATGAGTGTGAATAAAGGTGTTCTTCAAGAGGAAGAAAGATCAAGAGAAAAAGTAAAGAGACTTCTGAACTGAAGCCCATTGGCAGGAAAAAACAAATGCACTGGAATCTGCAAAAAAAAGATATTGAACTAGCCTTAACGGTGAAATAAGATTTTATTAATTGGGGCTCCCTGTCAAAACCCATTGAAAAATTACCAGATTACTGAGAGAAGAGTTCATGTCCCTTGTCGCCAAGGTCACTTTGTAGCTAGAACATTCCTGTGAGCATCCTGGAACACAGCAGCACAGCCCCAGGCCTGAGCAACATCCATTGCACCGCATAGATCGTCTTGGCTTTACTCCTCTGAAATCCCTGAAGAAGTATAACTGGCAATTTTTGGCCTTCCAGATTGTTCAGCGGTAAGCAAGTGAGTGACTGAAATACCTCTCACTCATGTCAGTGTAGCCTTCATTTTTGGGGGGGTGTATGTATACATGCTCTCTTAGAGAGAGAACATACACCAGAGCCTCATCAAGGGCAAAACCCTCGCTATTATTTTTACAGGGCAACAAACCTCAGGTTGTCATCTGTCCCCTATGGCTTCAAAGCATCAGACTTGACTGCTCATCCAAATGCAAAGATGAGCTATGCCATTTTATATTTATCCCTTACCCAACCTGTGCTGCCCTTTTACTCTGTATGTCAAGTCTTCTATGAAAATACATCTGTCATCATGTGTTGGTGCTTCTTGTTCTTAGGCTTTCCAGACACCTGGATGTTTTGCAACATGTCCCAAACCTTTCTTAACGCATGGGTAAAGATTGCAACTGAAAAACATAAAACGGAGTGGCTTTCTTCATGATTCAAAGTATGCTGTGAGCTGGCTGGTAAGATCCCAGCATCAAGGAGAAAGTTTGGTAAGGATTCAGATTGCTTAAGTAGCTTCCCCCAGAAATGTGCCTCTCAGAAACAAATTTATTGAAGCAGTGGAGTTGTTCCATTTACCTATTACTAAGTTACTGCATCAAAGAGACAAGTGAGGTGGGACCCAACAGCAATGCCGACACCATTTAAGTAGCTTTTTTAGCAAGGGTTTACTGCTGGGAAGCTACAAACTCGTGTGTGTATGCATGTGAATACACGCACAGACACACAGAAGACCGGCTTGTTCGCAGAGCAGGCGCGGGTCTTTGACCCATGCCAAACACATACATCTTCTGTGGCCTCTTAGTCCAATTTGGCACTATGCTAGAGCTGGATGAGATTAGGATTTTGTGCAGATGGCTTGGTTAGTCCAGCCTCGCGCACCACCAGTTTAGAGAGCACAAAGGACGCCACCACAGTGGTCAACACTTGTCCCAGGCTTTGTATCGAGAGCTCCAGCACAGCAACTGAGGAGTTGCTCACACAATATTTCTTTAGGAACTGCAGGCACTGCACAGGTAAGTGACTATCTTTTACTTTCAGCTGTGCTATGGAAATTAATTTTCTCACATTTTAAATCTTGCCTCCATGCTTTTCCATTACTGTTTCAAAAAGCTGCGATCCTCTTCAATTGTTGTAGCCTGACCAGGTATTTATTAGCAAAAGGGCAAATACTCAGCACAATGCTGTGATTAATTTTATCTTTCAGCTGGTTTTCAGAAGGAACCTGTAAACCAGATAAATTTAGTCTGCAAACAAAGAAACTATAAAGCAGTCACAGATGTTTCTTTTTAAGCACAGTGTAAATAAGAGTATTCATAAAACTTCTGTGGACTGTGTCTGTACATTTTTTCTGTGATGTTATAGGAAAAAAATTAATAAATCCCTCCATCATCAAATAAAATACAGAATTTTGCCCTACTTTCATGGTGAAAGAAATAAATTCTAAGTGTATCTCTCATGTTCCTTATGTGTGCATCAGTATACAACTCCTGGTAGCCTGTAAAAATAGATGTTGACTTTTGCATCACCTGTGATTAGTTAGACCAGTCTCACAGAAAATAGGAAAATCTTGACCATCCGGGCACATCACACGTGTAGTGACTGTAGTCACATGCATTCAGGGATTAATGGCAGTGTTAGGTTAACGGCTGGACCTGATGATCTTGAAGGTCTTTTCCAATCTAAACGATTCTATGATTCTATAACGGAAGATCCTTTTCTCTGATGAGCATATTTTATGTAGGTGCATCATGTTTGCATAGCTGTAAATTAGCACAGTGAAGCCTTATGGTACTCAGTAAGATTTATTTTTCACCCCAGGGACTAACATTTTCAAGTTTTTGAGCGATTTTGGCTTTTATTACAAAAGATTTTACAGATTCTCATTGAGTCTTTTGTAGTTAAGACACTGACAGTGGTTAGATTAGAAATTTGACATCTGCATATTTGTAACAATAATTTATATACGTGTAACAGAATATCAATTACTTGAAGTTACTGCTTCAAATGCGGCATGTCTTGCAC